>NC_084736.1:35658051-35833051 GCF_033978785.1 Entelurus aequoreus | reverse complement strand
TAGAATATTATAGAGACAATTATCCTGGCCTATATCATGTGGTACAGTTTCTTAATAATCAGGAATTTATAATGGATTGAAATAATGATTGTAACTCATCAATTCTACGTGCGCATGCTTTTTTTTTTTTTTTTTACATGTGTGGCCAAAATGCGAGGTATAGAATATTCATAGAATAAGAAATCCCATATGAAGGTAAAGAGTTTGAAGTGTTTTGTGTTCTATCACTAGTGTAACACCTCGAAGAGGAAGTAACGCTGCTAGTGCCTCGTCAACAGGCATCCTTGGAATTCATGCACCTTCAATCTGCGCATGCGTATGAATCCAAGGAATGCGGATAATGTACTAGTGCACAATCGATAACGCTGCAAGTTGTATCTTTGAATATGCATGTTTGCCATTACAAATTATCAAATATATGTTTTATTAGATGAGGTTTTGTGGTTTCTCCTCTTGTGGGCTCCCAGCATGCCTTGTGGCACTTGATTTTCGACAAAGTCACATAAGATAATAAATCGTACACGGAATGGTTGAATAACTTGTAATAGTAAAATATGTATATTAAATGTCAGAATACAAACATGTTTTGTGTTTTGTAGGACTGCTTCAATGCGCTATTACACTTCCGCCTTCTTCTGAATCATACGCATGCGCAGATGCAAGACTGCCTTTTTTCCATGTTGAAAATCTTTAATTTATTCAAAGTACAATACAGACACTCAGCAATTCCAATAACGACAATCAAGTGTTTCCATACAATAACAACAAGTAAGACATAAACATGAAGGGTATCAGATAACTCACACGTCATAAATAAATCATGAAATAAAACAAGGAACATAACATGTGCGAGGGATAACACTCAAATAAAAGTATCAGACCGTACATTTATATTTTTTTTGATGGTGATCGTTTTTATATATATTTTTACGACATGAGAGGTTAAAAGATAGCCTTTTTCTTATATTTCCAACGGGGAGCAAAGTCGCCAGGACACCGGAAATGGAGCAAAAACGGGAACCTTTGTTTTGTGCACGTTTCCTGTCAATAGTCGGTACCTTTTTAGTGTTACACATGGCCGTACCTCACTGTAAGGAAGTGTCCACGGACAACTATCTACTTATCTAATTGTAATTTACACAACTATATACTTATTATTATGCTCTTGTACACAACTATCTACTTATCTACTACTACTAGTGACTGTAATTACATCCTTTAAATTGTCATGTACACAACTATCTACTACTACTAGTGACTGTAAGTACATTCTTTAAATTATTCTGTACACAACTATCTACTTATCTACTACTACTAGTGACTGGAAGTACATCTTTTAAATTATCATGTACACAACTATCTACTTATCTACTACTACTAGTGACTAAGTACATCCTTTAAATTATCACGTACACAACTATCTACTTATCTACCACTACTAGTGACTGTAAGTACATTCTTTAAATTATCATGTACACAACTATCTACTTATCTACTACTACTAGTGACTGTAAGTACATCCTTTAAATTATCATGTATACAACTATCTACTTATCTACTACTACTAGTGACTGTAAGTACATCCTTTAAATTGTCATGTACACAACTATCTACTTATTTACTACTACTAGGGACTGTAAGTACATTCTTTAAATTATTATGTACACAACTATCTACTTATCTACTACTACTAGTGACTGTAAGTACATCCTTTAAATTGTCATGTACACAACTATCTACTTATTATTATGCTCTTGTACACAACTATCTACTTATCTACTACCACTAGGGACTGTAAGTACATCCTTTAAATTGTCATGTACACAACTATCTACTTATTATGCTCTTGTACACAACTATGTACTTGTCTACTACTACTAGTGACTGTAAGTGCATCCTTTAAATTGTCATGTACACAACTATCTACTTATCTACTACTACTAGTGACTGTAAGTACATCTTTTAAATTATCATGTACACAACTATGTACTTATCTACTACAACTAGTGACTGTATGTACATCCTTTAAATTGTCATGTACACAACTATCTACTTATTATTATGCTCTTGTACACAACGATCTACTTATCTACTATTACTAGTGACTGTAAGTACATCCTTTAAATTGTCATGTACACAACTATCTACTTATCTACTACTACTAGTGACTGTAAGTACATCTTTTAAATTATCATGTACACAACTATCTACTACTACTAGTGACTGTAAGTGCATCCTTTAAATTGTCATGTACACAACTATCTGCTTATTATTATGCTCTTGTACACAACTATCTTCTTATCTTCTACTACTAGTGACTGTAAGTACATCCTTTAAATTATCATGTACACAACTATCTAATTATCTACTACTACTAGTGACTGTAAGTACATCCTTTAAATTATCATGTACACAACTATCTACTTATCTACTACTCCTAGTGACTGTAAGTACATCCTTGAAATGATCATGTACACAACTATCTACTTATCTACTACTGCTAGTGACTGTAAGTACATTCTTTAAATTATCATGTACACTCTGCCGGGTGCGTCTGTCTGCGGCCTGCTCCTGGCCCTTGTGGGCGGCGCGGTGGGCCGGGCTCTGGGGTTCCTGTCACTGTCCGGCTTGGCTGCGTGGGGGCGGTGGTCCCTGGTTCCCTGGGCACCACACCTACTGTTTGTGGGTTGGGCTCTCGGGGAGGCTGGGGCCGTACTCTGGCTCCCACACACACACTGGGAGTCAAATGTATTATACACACAAATTCACATATACTCACATACATACATACACACATACATAGGTACCTACGCTCCCACATACATATACAAATACAGTACATATTTACACACTCAAAGTTCGTACATCCACACGCACATTCATTATACAAACATACACATACTGTACATATACATTCACTGTACAAACATACATATACACATACTGTACATATACACTCACTGTACAAACACATATACAAATACTGTACATATACATTCACTGTACAAACACATACTGTATACACATACATATACATATACATTCACTGTACAAACACACACATACACATACTATACATATACATTCACGGTACAAACACACATATACACATACTGTACGTATACATTCACTGTACAAACACAGATATACACATACTGTACATATACAAGTACATATGCACACATACACTCATGCACATAATCACGTTTCATTAAACATATATTAATGTTGTTGCCCTAGGGTAAACTGGGTATAACACATGGCACTCTGACAAAGCTTAACCTATTGTTACTATAACAATCTACAAGGTTAATGTAGGTTGCTTCTCTTTCTTCCCCCCCATTTTTCTGCATTCTTTCGTATCTCAAGTTATCATTACGTATATGTATTGTTGCATTTGAACAACTGTATTGTTGATAATAAAGGTAAAGTATTGGTATTGTTCATTATCAATAGCGCTATTTCTATTGGTATTTGTATTGCTCCATTTTTAGTGTAATAATGCTCATTGTCATTTCTGTATTATTTTTTATTTTCGCTAACTGCTTATTTGCTATTACTTTTACCATCATATTTGTACATGTCGTATTTGCTGATGTTGCTCTATTGTTGTTGTTGTTGTTGTGTTTGCTGTTGTTGTTTTTGTCTCTCTGTCTAATCCCCCTCTTGTCCCCACAATTCCCCCCTCTGTCTTCCTTTTTTTCTCTTTCTATCCCCTCCTGCTCCGGCCCGGCTGCACCAAATGATAATATAAATACATTTAATAAAGTCAAATACAAATAAGGCAACAAGAGAAGTATCCTACACTTCTCTTTTGTAAAGTAAATCTGAACAGCCGATATGGGCATCTACATCAACTATAGGATTTGCCTGAGAAGCTGGACAGGACAAAAAAAAAAAAAAGGAAGTACATCCTTTAAATGATCATGTACACAACTATCTACTTATTTACTACTACTAGTGACTGTAAGTACATCCTTTAAATTATCATGTACACAACTATCTACTTATCTACTACTACTAGTGATTTTAAGTACATCCTTTAAATTATCATGTACACAACTATCTACTTATCTACTACTACTAGTGACTGTAAGTACATTCTTTAAATTATCATGTACACAACTATCTACTTATCTACTACTACTAGTGACTGTAAGTACATCCTTTAAATTGTCATGTACACAACTATCTACTTATCTACTACTACTAATGACTGTAAGTACATCCTTTAAATTGTCATGCACACAACTATCTACTTATTATTATGCTCTTGTACACAACTATCTACTTATCTACTACTACTAGTGACTGTAAGTACATCCTTTAAATTGTCATGTACACAACTATCTTCTTATCTACTACTACTAGTGACTGTAAGTACATCCTTTAAATTGTCATGTACACAACTATCTACTTATCTACTACTACTAGTGACTGTAAGTACATCTTTTAAATTGTCATGTACACAACTATCTACTTATCTACTACTACTAGTGACTGTAAGTACATCCTTTAAATTGTCATGTACACAACTATCTACTTATTATTATGCTCTTGTACACAACTATCTACTTATCTACTACTACTAGTGACTGTAAGTACGTCCTTTAAATTGTCATGTACACAACTATCTTCTTATCTACTACTACTAGTGACTGTAAGTACATCCTTTAAATTGTCATGTACACAACTATCTACTTATCTACTACTACTAATGACTGTAAGTACATCCTTTAAATTGTCATGCACACAACTATCTACTACTACTAGTGACTGTAAGTACATCCTTTAAATTGTCATGTACACAACTATCTACTTATCTACTACTACCAGTGACTGTAAGTACATCCTTTAAATTGTCATTTACACAACTATCTACTTATCTACTACTACTAGTGACTGTAAGTACATCCTTTAAATTGTCATGCACACGATTATCTACTACTACTAGTGACTATAAGTACATCCTTTAAATTGTCATGTACACAACTATCTACTTATCTACTACTACTAGTGACTGTAAGTACATCCTTTAAATTGTCATTGTGAAAGTCTCCCACTATGGTGGGTTCTCCTGGTGCCGATAGTTTGAACAAGTCTTTTATTGCAAGCGCCCACGCACATGGATAGCCCGCTTTCCAGCAGTCTTCGCTCTCGTGACTTTTCAGTCTGCTCGTGTCTGCTCGCTCTCTCAGTCTCTCGCTCATGTGTCTCGCTCTGTTCCAACTCCCAACTCCAACCACTTGTCTCGTGCTGGCTGCTGCTAATAAAGGCGACAGGTGATTAGATAACAAGGCCCAGCCGGGCAATCTATTCACCTGCCGCTGTCTTCGAAGCCGGTCCTTGCACACCCCGCTCCGCGGCAGGCCCGCAGGCCACGCCTCCCTCCACAGACATGTACACAACTATCTACATATCAGAAAGTATATTGTGTGCACACATACTTTGGTGACAATAACCTGGATATGAAATGTATATATCCTTACATCCCCACAGAAAACCAAGCAAACACTCAGAAGTACAACTCCACTTTTCAAAATATCCTAGCTCGATGCTAATTTACATGGGCTACGACATATACAGGTACATGCTAACGATTAGGATTAGTGATTTTTCATGGGGATTGTAGCAGCTGTAATTTTGGTCATGAAAACTACACACACATTAAAGTTGTTGCTGCTATAAACTTGGTTAGTTTGTGGTGTGGTACATTGGCCTAAACTCCTTGTCATATATACACTTGGTTAGCTTGTAGTGTGGTACATTGGCCTAAACTCCTTGTCATGTATAAACTTGGTTAGTTTGCGGTGTGGTACATTGGCATAAACTCCTTGTCATATATAAACTTGGTTAGTTTGTGGTGTGGTACATTGGCCTAAACTCCTTGTCATGTATAAACTTGGTTAGTTTGTGGTGTGATACATTGGCCTAAACTCCTTGTCATATATAAACTCGGTTAGTTTGTAGTGTGATACATTGGCCTAAACTCCTTGTCATGTATAAACTTGGTTAGTTTGTGGTGTGATACATTGGCCTAAACTCCATGTCATGTATAAACTTGGTTAGTTTGTGGTGTGGTACATTGGCCTAAACTCCTTGTCATATATAAACTTGGTTAGTTTGTGGTGTGAGACATTGGCCTAAACTCCTTTTCATGTATAAACTTGGTTAGTTTGTGGTGTGATACATTGGCCTAAACATGCGACATTCATACCAATTCAACAAGATGTATCAAAATAGTTTTTATAGATTCCAAACGTTGAGTCATTGAGTTATGGGAATTCAAATGTACTATTTTAATATCTTGAATGTACGTATGATTAAGTGCCTTCTTTGTCGCAGAGTCTTACAAGATCTGGACCATGGCTAAGCTTCAGGGGTTTGATTTCTGGAAGAAGACCCTGAAAGAAGCCTGCTTCGTGGTGGCACCCATGGTGGACCAGAGTGAGCTGGCTTGGCGTCTACTCAGCCGTCGCCATGGCGCCCACCTGTGCTACACACCTATGCTTCATGCTCAGGTGTTTGTTCGGGATGCCAACTACAGGCGGGAGAACCTCTACAACGAGGTGTGCCAGGAGGACAGACCGCTGATCACTCAGGTAAACATTTTGTGGCTTGAATAAACTACTGCTGCTTTTATTCTGACATGGATGGAATCACTCAATTCTGAGGAACCAAACATGGAAAAGAAAAAGACTAAGTCATGGACCTAAGGAGTCAATCTTGCTACATCTTTCTGTGATGGTCATCTAGTCACGTCCACCTCATACTGGATGGTCATCTAGTCACTTCAACCTCATACTGGATGGTCATCTAGTCACTTCAACCTCATACTGGATGGTCATCTAGTCACTTCCACCTCATACTGGATGGTCATCTAGTCACTTCAACCTCATTCTGGATGGTCATCTAGTCACTTCCACCTCATATTGGATGGTCATCTAGTCACTTCCACCTCATCTCTCACTTTATTCAAGGACACATTCACACTCATCATGGGGACAAAGGATGTCATCATGATGGGATGAAGTTTCATCAATGACTGTGAACATGTTTTCTTCAGGCGGCCGTCTTCGTAAATCTCATTGGAAGCAAACAAACCTTTTAGCAGATTGACTAGATCCACTATGGACTGGACTCTCACACTATTAACTAGATCCACTATGGACTGGACTCTCACACTATTAACTTGATCCACTATGGACTGGACTCTCACACTATTAACTAAATCCACTATGGACTGGACTCTCACACTATTAACTAGATCCACTATGGACTGGACTGTCACACTACTATGTTAGATCCACTATGGACTGGACTCTCACACTATTAACTAGATCCACTATGGACTGGACTCTCACACTATTAACTAGATCCAGTATGGACTGGACTCTCACACTATTAACTAAATCCACTATGGACTGGACTCTCACACTATTAACTAGATCTACTATGGACTGGACTCTCACACTATTAACTAGATCCACTATGGACTGGACACTCACACTATTAATTAGATCCACTATGGACTGGACTCTCACACTATTAACTAGATCCATTCCACATCAGGGGGGGGTCCCCACATCTGTAGTCCCCTCCAAGGTTTCTCATTGGGTTGAGTTTTTCCTTGCCCTGATGTGGGATCTGAGCCCAGGTTGTGGTTGTGGCTTGTGCAGCCCTTTGAGACACATGTGATTTAAGGCTATATAAATACACTTCGATTGATTGATTGATTGCTATTGATTGATTGATATTCCTGAGCCCATTGGAATCTTCTTTTTTTGTTTACACATAAATGATGGCTTTTTCTTTAGCTTTTCTGCATTTGAATCCTATTTATTTTAGACGCCTTCACAGACGCTCACTACAGTTTTTTGCTGGAAGTTTTCTGATGTGTTCCTTGGTCTACCAGCATGTTGGCCTTTTACAAGCGTCCATCTTGTTTGTACGTGTACACATTTGACCTTCTTGAAGGGCTTTGTTTCAAATAGGGCTGCAACTAACGATTAATTTGATAATCGATTAATCTGTCGATTATTACTTCGATTAATCGATTAATAATCGGATAAAAGAGACAAACTACATTTCTATCCTTTCCAGTATTTTATTGGAAAAAAACAGCATACTGGCACCATACTTATTTTGAAACTAAAATAAAATAATAATAATAATTGCCTCTGCGCATGCGCATAGCATAGATCCAACGAATCGATGACTAAATTAATCGCCAACTATTTGTATGATCGATTTAATCGATTAGTTGTTGCAGCCCTAGTTTCAAATGACATGGCTCCAATGATTCATGTCAATCCACCTGCCGCAACAGCTCTCACAATAACTGCAGACTATTGAACACATCGTTTGATGCAGGTCTTAGTTTTGGAAGTTAACATTTAAATTTTTTCTCAGAATGGAGCGATTCCATCTTTTTTTCCACTCTGCTTGAAACTGTTACGGACTACCACCTTTATATTCTTGATTTATTGGAGTGTTACGGACTACCACAATTTATATTCTTGATTTATTGGAGTGTTATGGACTACCACCATTTATATTCTTGATTTATTGGAGTGTTACGGACTACCACCGTTTATATTCTTGATTTATTGGAGTGTTACGGACTACTACCATTTATATTCTTGATTTATTGGAGTGTTACGGACTACCATCATTTATATTCTTGATTTATTGGAGTGTTACGGACTACCACCATTTATATTCTTGATCTATCGGAGTGTTACGGACTACCACGATTTAAATTCTTGATTTCTTGGAGTGTTACGGACTACCACGATTTAAATTCTTGATTTATTGGAGTGTTACGGACTACCACCATTTATATTCTTGATTTATTGGAGTGTTACGGACTACCACAATTTATATTCTTGATTTATTGGAGTCTTTCTTCAAGCCAGAAAGTTGCCAGTTGAAATGATGACAGTTTTTCTGTCAAATGAATGAATGAACATCCTCCAAGTCTGCTATTTCCACCATTTGGTCCAGAGGTGATAGTCCAGGAGTGATAGTCCAGGAGTGATAGTCACTACTAATCGACATCTGATTTTTATTCACATCTGGAAAAAAATAATAGATTTCCTGCATCTGCTGTAGCGCAAATCTAACTCGTACCTTCTAGCCCAGGGGTCCTCAAGTACAAATCTTGAAGGTCCACAAATGTTATTTTGAAACAGGCTGGGTCCGTTTATTATCGGTCAAACTTATATAGTAGCAGGAGGCAGGGGCGCCGAAAAGGGGGGGTAAAGGAGACGGATTCTAGGGGCCCGTGATGGAGGGGGCCCCAGAGAGGCCCCTAATGATGATGAAATTATAATACAGGGGGCCCTGTAAAGATTCTTTTCATGGGGCCCAAAATACCTAGCGGCGCCCCTGGCAGGAGGTAGGTAGTAGTTTAACATTTTCTTAAAATTAACAAAAATAAAATAAATATCCAATAAAATACATTAAAGATTTTCTTTGAAACAAAATTAAATAAGAACTGAAATAAAATAAATATTTCAGTACGTCTGGTAGCTGTGGCATCAGAGAGTGGGATTTGATTTATTTTAGCTGTCATTTCCTCCTTTTCTTTGCCTTCTAACATGGTACCCATCACTTCAGTCAAGCATTATTTAATTATTTCTGCACCAGAGAATGGGTTCTTGTGTTTACCCAAAACCCATGCCACTCTGAGTGAGCACTCTGTTGCTATTTGTTGTTGTGTCATAGATTTAACAAAAATCTTGCTTGATGTTTCATATTACTTTTTCAGCCTCGTGATTTCTTTTTTTCTTAGCTCCGAATCATGAGGAAATGTCTCTTCAAATTTGCGGTGCTCTTTCAGATAGTGACGTTTCAGATTTTCACTTTTCACCAGAGCAACAGTACTGTTGCATATTAGACACATTGGTTTGGTACTTGCAGTAGGTAGGATGAAAACATATTGCTCTGTCCATTCTTCCTTGAAACGTCGGTTTTCCCTGTCCACCTTTCTTCTACCAGCCTGAGCCAACTTGGAGCATGCCATTGTGATTTGATTCACATTCAGTGACTGACGAGTGAACAGTTAGCGAAGTAGCGATACGAGACAACTGTATGCCTGCAGCGAAAGGTTCCATGCATGTGGCATGAGCGCTGTATGACCCAGGTGGTAACAGCCTATCAGCGCGTCGTTGTGATAGAGATGACAACCCATACTCTGATTGGCTGATTCCGCAGCCAATCAGAGTGGCGTTCTCTCGCTCTCACTCCGTCTCTCTCTCTCTCTCAGAGAGAGAGAGAGACGGAGTGAGTGAGACACGGAGAAGTGTAAACAAACGTGGAGATATTTGACTAAAAACAACAAAGAACGTTGACTTGTGCTAGCGATAATTCAAAGATAAATACAATTATTATATTTTTTTACAATAATTATAATTATAAAAAAAAAAAAAAAAAATTTAAATTTTTTTTAATTTTTACTATAATGCGTGCTGGGTCCGGACGGACGCGTCGCTGGGTCCGGACATGGACCGCGGTCCGCCTGTTGAGGATCACTGTTCTAGCCTAAAATGTTCTTTGTTTGCTCCAGTACAGTTGTACAAAATAAACATTGTCATATTACTAGCACACTGACACAGTTGTACAACATAAACATTGTCATTTTACTAGCACACTGACACAGTTATACAACATAAACATTGTCATATTACTAGCACACTGACACAGTTGTACAACATAAACATTGTCATATCACTAGCACACTGACACAGTTGTACAACATAAACATTGTCATATTACTAGCACACTGACACAGTTGTACAACATAAACATTGTAATATTACTAGCACACTGACACAGTTGTACAACATAAACATTGTCATATTACTAGCACACTGACACAGTTGTACGACATAAACATTGTCATCTTATTAGCACATTGACAGTTGTACAACATAAACATTGTCATATTACTAGCACACTGACACAGTTGTACAACATAAACATTGTCATATTACTAGCACACTGACACAGTTGTACAACATAAACATTGTCATATTACTAGCACACTGACACAGTTGTACAACATAAACATTGTCATATTACCAGCACACTGACACAGTTGTACGACATAAACATTGTCATATTACCAGCACACTGACACAGTTGTACGACATAAACATTGTCATATTACAGCACACTGACACAGTTGTACAACATAAACATTATCATATTACAAGCACACTGACACAGTTGTACAACATAAACATTGTCATATTACCAGCACACTGTCACAGCTGTACAACATAAACATTGTCATATTACCAGCACACTGACACAGTTGTATAACATAAACATTGTCATATTACCAGCACACTGACACAGTTGTACAACATACACATTGTCATATTACTAGCACACTGACACAGTTGTATAAGATGAACATTGTCATATTACTAGCACACTGACACAGTTGTATAACATAAACATTGTCATATTACTAGCACACTGACACAGTTGTACAACATAAACATTGTCATATTACTAGCACACTGACACAGTTGTACAACATAAACGTTGTCATATTACTAGCACACTGACACAGTTGTACAACATAAACATTGTCATATTACTAGCACACTGACACAGTTGTACAACATAAACATTGTCATATTACTAGCACACTGACACAGTTGTACAACATAAACATTGTCATATTACTAGCACACTGACACAGTTGTACAACATAAACATT
The DNA here is from genome assembly GCF_033978785.1 of Entelurus aequoreus. Lineage (NCBI taxonomy): Eukaryota > Metazoa > Chordata > Actinopteri > Syngnathiformes > Syngnathidae > Entelurus > Entelurus aequoreus. Next base: position 35,821,317 of record NC_084736.1, on the reverse strand, counting down.
GTCGTATCACTAGCATACTGACACAGTTGTACAACATACACAATGTCATATCACTAGCACACTGACACAGTTGTACAACATAAACATTGTCATATTACTAGCAAACTGACACAGTTGTACAACATAAACACTGTCATATTACTAGCACACTGTCACAGCTGTACAACATACACAATGTCATATTACTAGCACACTGACACAGTTGTATAACATAAACATTGTCATATTACTAGCAAACTGACACAGTTGTACAACATAAACATTGTCATATTACTAGCACACTGACACAGTTGTACAACATAAACATTGTCATATTACTATCGTGTGATGCCACGATAGTTGGAACACACCCTCCGGTTCCCCTTCTTAAAGAGAGGAACCACCACCCCGGTCTGCCAATCCAGAGATACCACCCCCGATGTCCACGCGATGCTGCAGAGTCTTGTCAAACAAGACAGCCCTACAGCATCCAGAGCCTTAAGGAACTCCGGGCGGATCTCATCCACCCCCGGGGCCTTGCCACCGAGGAGCTTTTTAACTACCTCAGCAACCTCAGCCCCAGAAATAGGAGAGCCCACCACAGATACCCCAAGCACTGCTTCCTCAGAGGAAGACGTGTTGGTGGGATTGAGGAGGTCTTCGAAGTATTCCCTCCACCAATCCACAACATCCGCAGTCAAGGTCAGCAGAACAACAGTGCACTGCTTCCCCTTCCTGAGGCGGCGGATGGTAGGCCAGAATCGCTTCGAAGCCGTCTGGAAGTCCTTTTCCATGGCTTCCCCGAACTCCTCCCATGTCCGAGTTTTTTCCTCCGTGACCGCTGAAGCCGCACATCGCTTGGCTTGCCGGTACCTGTCCGCTGCCTCCGGAGTCCTATGAGCCAAAAGAACCCGATAGGACTCTTTCTTCAGCTTGACGGCATCCCTCACCGCCGGTGTCCACCAACGGGTTCTAAGATTACCGCCACGAAAGGCACCAACTACCTTGCGGCCACAGCTCCTATCAGCCGCCTCGACAATAGAGGTGCGGCACATGGTCCACTCGGACTCAATGTCCAGCACCTCCCTCGTGACATGTTCAAAGTTCTTCCGGAGGTGGGAATTGAAACTCTCTCTGACAGGAGACTCTGCCAGACGTTCCCAGCAGACCCTCACAATGCGTTTGGGCCTGCCAGGTCTGTCCGACATCCTCCCCCACCATCGCAGCCAACTCATCACCAGGTGGTGATCGGTAGAAAGCTCCGCCCCTCTCTTCACCCGAGTGGCCAAAACATGAGACCACAAATCCGATGACACAACTACAAAGTCGATCATGGAACTGCGGCCTAGGGTGTCCTGGTGCCAAGTGCACATATGGACACCTTTATGTTTGAACATGGTGTTTGTTATGGACAATCTGTGACGAGCACAAAAGTCGAATAACTAAACACCACTCGGGTTCAGATCCGGGTGGGCATTCTTCCCAATCACGCCTCTCCAGGTTTCACTGTCGTTGCCGACATGAGCGTTGAAGTCCCCCAGTAGGACAAGGGAATCACCCGGGGGAGCACTTTCTAGTACTCCCTCGAGTGTATCCAAAAAGGGTGGATACTCTGAACTAGGGCTTGGCGATATATCGATATACTCGATATATCGCGGGTTTATCTCTGTGCGATATAGAAAATGACTATATCGTGATATTCGAGTATAGGTCCTAACGCAGTTGCTTTCAGCTGCGGGCATTGCACTGCATGCATATCCCACTCATTCTTGTCTCTCCTTCTCACAGAGACTTAAAACAAGCGCACCTTCTTACATACGTCACATACTGTCGCGCGTGCAACGTCATACGCCCTTGCCGAGCAGAGAGGTAGCGGCATGGTAACGTTAGCTGTGGTGCTAACGGTGCGGTGCGGGTGGTAATACGAGAGAAAGAAGGTGCCAATCTTGTAACAAATGAAGGAATAATTAATTCCCAAGAAAAACAGCACGGGATATATCGTCTGGCGGTGGTTTGGCTTCAAGCAGGAAGATGTTGAACAATTATGCGGCAAAAGCGTTGCTACAAAAAGTAGCACCACTGCTAATGTAGCATCATTTGAAAAGTCACCCGCTAGAGAATAAGGAGTGCTTGAAACTCCGCATGTCAACATCTCCGGCCGGTGCCACACGAACAAAATGCCGAAGCAACTATTTCCAGATCAACACCGTATGAAAAAAATAGTCAACAACAGAAGGAGATAACGTCCGCAGGAACCTACCACATAGCGAAGGACATATACTATTTGATATGCAGCTCATTTTTATTTGACACTTATTGAAATATCTTGTGTGACATCATGCACAAAAGTGCACTTTATTTGTTTTAAACTATTGTAGTGGCGTTCTGTACAAAAAGTGCACTTTTATTTAGTGTTGTTTTGATATGTCATCTTAGTGACATCATGCACAAAAGTGCACTAATAGCTTGTTTTAAAATGTCTCTGACAATCTTGCACTTTCTGTTTTGGAAATGACATGAATGTTTGTGCCACTGCTTAATAACTGTTTAATAAATACAGTTTTGGTCAATTGACTTAGTTCTGATTTCCCTCTCTAGGGTTGGGTATCGTTTGCATTCGAACGATTCCGATTCCGATTCCGATTCTTTGTTTCGATTCCGATTCCTGACGATTCTCGATTCCGATTCTTCTTGTACCATGCCGGGATCAATGTGTTTGACAGGTAGTCCCTGGAAGGTGGTATGTATTTTGGGTTGAGAGTTTTCACCATATCCCTGCAAACATAAACAAACATGTAATGTTGCTGTTACTGTTTAGCCCAGTATCAATTAGCCTAGCTCTAACGTTATTGCTTAACTAACCTAAATGTTGGAGATTCCACCTCTGAAAAAGGATGCAGTCTTTTGACTATGTGTGCAGTGACCTTTCTGTGGCACTCTTCCGTCTGTGGCACCGACATCTTCCCCATTGCCGCTACGGTGAACGGAGTACGCTGAGCACATCGCGGAGCCTGGCTAGCAGGTTGTAAATTGTCTATGAAAAAATATGCGGGCTAATTTGTTAGCTGCCTCAACGTTGGCGCAAAACACATTATTTATTGCATATATATTGTTTTACTTACCGGATTCGGACTGCAGTGCAGTCACCGAGGTGCCAGACTGGGCGTCGGAGGAAGAGGCAGAGGAGGACGGTCGGCGCAGCGCGTCGAAGATGGGACACGCATTTATTTGTACTCCATGAAATCGGAGGTGCTTCATCATGTTCGACGTGCACCCTCCTAAGCACGAAACAGTCCTGTCGCACGTGTTACATTTCGCCGATATTTCTTTTTTTTTAGTAAAATAAAGCCACACTTTCGACCGCCGACGCCCGCTATCCATGCTTGACTGACTCGCTCGGCTACATAGGCTCAGCTATGCTAACACTTCCGGCGGTGGGCACTTCTTCGTTGGTGTTCAGCGGCTTCTTCTTCCGGTCGGCGGACTTATTCTTTTTTTCCGGTCGGCGGACTGGGTATCAAAACTAGGAATCGAAATTTTAACTTTTGAATGATTCCGGGAGAATCGGAAAGTTAGTCCCGGTTCCAATCGATACTCGATACTCGATACCCAACCCTATCCCTCTCTGCATGAAAGTTTAAAATAAGCATATATTAATGAAGTATGAACAACAATGTTTTAATGTAGAAACAGAATCATCATACTGCTGTGATTATATGCATCGAGTGTTCATTCAAGGCTAAGGCAAAATATCGAGATATATATCGTGTATCGTGACATGGCCTAAAAATATCGAGATATTAATAAAAGGCCATATCGCCCAGCCCTACTCTGAACTGCTGTTTGTGTAAGCACAAACAACGGTCAGGACCCATCCCTCCACCCGAAGGCGGAGGGAAGCTACCCTCTCGTCCACTGGGTTGAACTGCAACGTGCAGGATTTGAGCCGGGGGGCAACAAGAATTGCTACCCCAGCCCGTCGCCTCTCACTGCGTGCAACGTCAGTGGGGAAGAGAGTCCAGCCCCTCTCGAGAGAACTGGTTCCAGAGCCCTTGCTGTGCGTTGAAGTGAGTCCAACTATATCCAGCCGGAACTTCTCCACCTCGCGCACTAGCTCAGGCTCCTTCCCCCCCAGCGAGGTGACATTCCACGTCCCAAGAGCTAGCTTATGTAGCCGAGGATCGGACCGCCAAGTGCCCTGCCTTCGGCTTCCGCCCAGCTCACAACGCACCCGACCTCTATGGCCCCCCACATGAATGGTGAGCCCATTGGAGGGGGGACCCACGTTGCCTCTTCGGGCTGTGCCTGGCCGGGCCCCATGGGGACAGGCCCGGCCACCAGGCGCTCGCCATCGTGCCCCAACTACGGGCATGGCTCCAGAAGGGGGGCCCCCGTGACCCGCGTCCCGGCGAAGGAAATCGGAGTCTTGAAATAGAAGTCTTCGACTTCTATGGGAATTCTATACAACTGGTACAGTTGTATAACATAAACATTGTCATATTACTAGCACACTGACACAGTTGTGCAACTTAAACATTGTCATATTACTAGCACACTGACACAGTTGTACAACATAAACATTGTCATATTACTAGCACACTGTGACAGTTGTACAACATAAACATTGTCATATTACATGTTTACTACACATTATAATTCTAGATGGTGCAGATGAGAAAGTAGTGACAGTCACTAGTGATGTGCGGACTGATGCTGAAATATCGATACCACAGATACCATACCTTTATGCTCTTATGTCAATTCTCAAATCAAAGTATTGATACTTGAGTTCTGGGGTTCCAAACTTCTCCCTCATACTAAACAGTGCCACTAAACACAGATATATATTCACAGACAGAAGTTAGTGTTATTATTAATGATGAGTTAGCACATTACAACTGCATAATGATGCGTTAGCACATTACAACTACATAATGATGAGTTAGTACATCACAACTACATAATGATGAGTTAGCACATTACAACTACATAATGATGAGTTAGTACATCACAACTACATAATGATGAGTTAGCACATGACAACTACATAATGATGAGTTAGCACATTACGACTGTGTCAAACACTCTTCCTGTACAAACCAAATTCATGTTCAGTAAACCCAACCAAAAGTGATTATTATTCTATTTTGTATAAACTCAAATGTGTTTATATTGTAGGTATATGTATTTTTGTCTTTTGTCTAATTCAGGGGTGTCTAAACTTTTACCACCAAGGGCCGCATACTGAAGTCGAGTCATGGGGGCCATTTTGACATTTTTTTTATTTAAAAAAATGCTATGAACAGATATGTATATTTAAAGACAAATGTGACTAAGTATATTATTATTAATCATTTGTTTAAAAATGTCAGGTTTTCCTCATTACATTCAGATTTTCTTGCCCTTTTTTTCTTAAATTTTTACTGTAGTTTTTTGTTTTTTTCTTTTATTAGTAATTTTTATTGTAAAATATTGTAATTATTTAACTTATTTCCTTTTTTCATGGGTTTGAAACGTCATTTTTGTTTATTTTGTCTGTTGTATTAGCTTGGCTCAATATACTTCAATCAATCAATCAATGTTTATTTATATAGCCCTAAATCACAAGTGTCTCAAAGGGCTGTACAAGCCACAACGACATCCTCGGTACAGAGCCCACATACGGGCAAGGAAAACTCACCCCAGTGGGACATCAATGTGAATGACTATGAGAAACCTTGGAGAGGACCGCATATGTGGGTAACCCCCCCACCCCTCTAGGGGAGACCGAAAGCAATGGATGTCGAGTGGTTCTGACATAATATTGTAAAAGTCCAACACATCAGCGAAAGTCCAGTCCATAGTGGGGCCAGCAGGAACCATCCCGAGCGGAGACGGGTCAGCAGCGTAGAGATGTCCCCATCCGATGGCCAGGCTAGCGGTCCACCCCGGGTTGGAAGCAGAGTAGAAAAGAAAAGAAAAGAAACGGCAGATCAACTGGTCTAAAAAGAGAGTCTATTTAAAGGCAAGAGTATACAAATGAGTTTTAAGATGAGACTTAAATGCTTCTACTGAGGTAGCATCTCTAACTTTTACCGGGAGGGCATTCCATAGTATTGGAGCCCGAATAGAAAACGCTCTATAGCCCGCAGACTTTTTTTGGGCTCTGGGAATCACTAATAAGCCGGAGTTCTTTGAACGCAGATTTCTTGCCGGGACATATGGTACAATACAATCGTCAAGATAGGCAGGAGCTTGACCGTGTAGTATTTTATACGTAAGTAGTAAAACCTTAAAGTCGCATCTTAGGTGCACAGGAAGCCAGTGCAAGTGAGCCAGTATAGGCGTAATATGATCAAACTTTCTTGTTTTTGTCAAAAGTCTAGCAGCCGCATTTTGTACCATCTGTAATATTTTAATGCTAGACATAGGGAGGCCCGAAAATAAAACGTTACAGTAATCGAGACGAGATGTAACGAACGCATGGATAATGATCTCAGCATCGCTTGTGGACAAAATGGAACGAATTTTAGCGATATTACGGAGATGAAAGAAGGCCGTTTTAGTAACACTCTTAATGTGTGACTCAAACGAGAGAGTTGGGTCGAAGATAATACCCAGATTCTTTACCGAGTCGCCTTGTTTAATTGTTTGGTTGTCAAATGTTAAAGTGGTATTATTAAATAGATGTCGGTGTTGAGCAGGACCGATAATCAGCATTTCCGTTTTCTTAGCGTTGAGTTGCAAAAAGTTAGCGGACATCCATTGTTTAATTTCATTAAGACACGCCTCCAGCTGACTACAATCCGGCGTGTTGGTCAGCTTTAGGGGCATGTAGAGTAGAGTGTCATCAGCATAACAGTGAAAGCTAACACCGTATTTGCGTATGATGTCAGTGGACTTGAAGTGGGTGTGGCATGGATGATTGTTTGGCGCCCAATAAAAGACTTGATGGAGGATTCTTCAAAAGCAAGGCTTCAGTCAGCAGATGTTAAAGCAGCATAAATCTACTGGAGCCTATCCCAGTGCACCTTGACACTGGACAGGTGAAATGACAAACAGGTGTGTGCATCAGCGGCAGCATGTAAATACTAAAGAGTGCAGGGCCAAGAACCGAACCCTGGGGAACTCCGCACGTTAGCTTAACATAGTCCGAGGTCACATTGTTATGGGAGACACACTGCATCCTGTCAGTAAGATAAGAGTTAAATCAAGACAAGGCTAAGTCTGACATCCCAATACGCGTTTTGATACGCTCTAATAAAATATTATGATCAACAGTATCGAAAGCGGCGCTAAGATCAAGAAGCAGCAACATAGACGACGCATCAGAATCCATCGTTAGCAATAGATCATTAGTCATTTTTGCGAGGGCTGTCTCCGTAGAGTGATTTGCCCTGAAACCGGATTGAAAAGGTTCACAGAGATTGTTAGACGCTAAGTGTTCATTTAGCTGCTGTGCGACAATTTTTTCGACGATTTTCGAGATAAACGGAAGGTGGGACACCGGCCGGTAGTTTACCATGAGGTCAGGATCGAGGTTTGGTCTTTTGAGTAGAGGATAAATAACCGCTTTTTTGAATGCTAGGGGAACAGTGCCAGAGGAAAGTGATAAGTTTATAATATTTAACACTGATGGACCTAATAATACAAAAAGCTCCTTGATAAGTTTCCCAGGAATTGGGTCAAGTAAACATGTTGTTTGTGTTGTCCCATTTACACATTTTAACAATTCCTCCAATGTTATTTCATCAAAGAGAGAGAAACTATTTTGGAGGGCGGTATCCGTCTTATATACAGTCGTATCTGGGTTAATAGAACCCAGTTGTAGCTGAGATGCATTGTCTTTAATCTCTTTTCTAATGACTTCAATTTACTTATTAAAGAAATTCATAAAGTCATCTGCTGAGTGGGTGGAGCTACTGGGAGGAGTCCCTTGTTGGGTTAGCGATGCTACTGTACTAAACAAAAATTTGGGATCATTTTTGTTGAGGTGGATGAGATTTGAGTAATATTTAGCTTTAGCTGAGGTAAGCATGCGTTTATAAGTTATTAAACTATCACACCATGCTTGATGGAAAACCTCAAGTTTAGTCGCACGCCATTTGCGTTCCAGCTTTCTACATGATAATTTCTGGGCTTTAGTTTCTTCTGTAAACCATGGGGTACGCCTTTTAGGGGCCCTTTTTAGCTTTAGCGGTGCTACACTATCAATGGTGTCGCGCAGGGCGTCGTTAAAGTTGTTAGTGAGGTTATCAATAGAGCCTACATAATTTGGGAATGGTGCCATTACCGAAGGCAGTAGGTCAGTAAGAGTCGTCGTTGTGGCAGCATTAATGTTGCGGCTGCTATAGTAGTTATTATTATTATTATTAGTTTGTTGACAATGAGTCAGAACTTCGAATTTTATAAGGTAATGATCGGACATTACTTTAGTGTACGGGAGTATCGTAACTTTAGAGGTGGTGACACCCCTGACAAGCACTAGATCTATCGTATTACCGTTGCGATGCGTGGGTTCATTTATTATTTGTGTAAGACCACAGCTATCAATTATAGTCTGGAGCGCCACGCATGGAGGGTCCGATGGGGTATTCATATGGATATTAAAGTCCCCCATTATGATTATATTGTCGGCGTGCGTCACTAGATCAGCAACAAACTCTGAGAATTCACTGATGAAGTCCGAATAGGGCCCAGAGGGGCGGTAGATAACAGCCAAGTGGAGAGGCAGCGGTGTGACAAACCTCAAAGTGAGCACCTCAAACGAGTTATATTTATTATTTAGGTTAGGTGTAAAATTATAGTTTTCATTGTATATTAGTGCGACACCCTCTCCCCTTTTAAGAGGACGGGCAACATGCGCATTGGTATAGTTAGGAAGAGATGCCTCATTTAGCGCAAAAAAATCGTCTGGTTTGAGCCAGGTCTCGGCGAGACCAACGACGTCAAGTTTGTTGTCTCTAATGACCTCATTAACTAATAACGTTTTGGAAGATAATGATCTTATGTTTAAAAAGCCCATGTTATAGGTAGTGGGCTGTTTTGAGGATTGTTTGTTGAAATTATCCGAAGTAGCAATATTAATAATGTTGCGTTTATTATGCGTAGTGCACTTTAAATAGTTTCGACCATATCTAGGAATTGATACGACGGCAATTTTTAGATTGATTGCTTGGTGCTGCGATAAACTGAACGCATCTCTCCTGAAGGAATCAATAAAGTACTATCTATCTATCTATCATAGTTAGCCACCTCAGTAGATTGCATGTCTGCCTCTGACACGGTCACAAAAGAAAAAACATTATGTGAGTTGTGTTTTATTCTAAGAGAATTGCTATGTGTGCAGGGATTATCCAGCCTGGCGCCGGTTAGTTCTAGTTTAAATGGCTTCTTACCCGGACGCTCCACGCTTCTTTGGTTAGCTTTTCCCTTTGTTGTTAGCCCCGCTCGGCACCCCCGCTTCTGCTTCCGCTCGCACCGCTTACGTCGTCTCCATTGGCGGTCACCGCTAGCACTTGACTCCGCTGCTGCAAAGGCCGCTCGATGTAGCCCGCGAAGTATTCCCATGCTAGCGAGGAGGTCCACCGCACATGCATCTTTCAGTCTATAACGACCCGATCCATCCACATCCAGAATTGTCTGTCGGTCGTATGTGATCACAGAGTGTTCACGCTTTGAGCCAGCCATGAAATTGACAGAAATGACGGGTGTTTTTTGCCAAATCGCTCTACACTCCCAAGAGCGTCTTCAAGCTGCTACATAGCAATGCGCCGCCATCTTGAAGATAATCAATACTTGAGTTTCAGATCATTGCTATTGTATTCTTCATGCTATAAGATGTTATTTGCTGACATTTTAGACTAGATGACTTCGAGACTAGACTTAAACTTAGACTTCCTTTTATTGTCATTCAAATTTGAACTTTGCAGTACAGATAAGAACAACATTTTGTTGCATTAGCTCATGGTAGTGCAGGATAAAAGAGCAATAAGGTGCAGATATAAATAAATACATTACTGTACTGTATTTTAGCAGACACATGAAGTATGTACATTTGCACAGAGTAGCAGTATCTGTGGGTGGTATCGCACATCACTGTATTATCTTCTTCAGTCTCCTGATCACTATGTCAAACATTGTCATGTAATATTTCTGCACTGATCTTGTCATATTTCAATGTAAATAACATCCCTCTTTTTCTCTCCAGTTCTGTGCCAATGACCCCGAGGTGTTCATTCAGGCAGCCATGTTGGCGCAGGACTATTGTGACGCCATTGATCTCAACCTGGGTTGTCCTCAGATGATCGCCAAAAGGGGTCAGTGCAATACAGTTCCAGATACAAACACAACATAAAAGACTCACCTATGTTTGAGGGATGTAACCATTACCGCTGGTAGTCCTAAACACACACCCAAGTTCTTTTGGATGACATAGAGTCGTGGTCAAAAGTGGACATACACTTGTAAAGAACATCATGTCTTGAGTTACAACTTTTATTTTTTTGTGATAGAGTGATTGGAGCACATACTTGTTGGTCACAAAAAACATTCATGAGTTGTAGAAATGATTGGAAACTCAAGACAGCCATGACATGATGTTCTTTACAAGTGTATGTATGGCTGGGCGTTATGGCCTTTTATTAATTTGTGGATATGTTTAGGCCATGTCACGATACACAATATATATCTGGATATTTTGCCTTAGCCTTGAATGAACACTTGATGCATGTAATCACAGCAGTATGACGATTCTATGTGTCTACATTAAAACATTCTTGTTCATACTGCATTAATATATGCTCATTTTAAACTTTCATGCAGAGAGGGAAATCACAACTAAGTAAATTTAGCAAAAGTGTATTTATTAAACAGTTATTAAGCAGTGGCACAAACATTCATGTCATTTCAAACCAAAACTAGCAAGATTGTCAGACATTTTAAAACAAGCTATGAGTGCACTTTTGTGCATGATGACACTACGATAACATATCAAAACAACACTAAATTAAAGTGCACTTTTTGTACGGAACGCCACTACAATAGTTCAAAACAAATAAAGTGCACTTTTGTGCATGATGTCACACAAGATATTTCAATAAGTGTCAAATAAAAATGAGCTGCATAATAGGAAATCAAATAGTGTATTTCCTTCACTATGTGGTAGTTTACTGCGGACGTTATCTCCTTTTGTTGTTGACTATTTGTTTCATATGGTGTTGATGTGGAAATGGAAGACGCCAGGCTCAATTGGGTCAGTGATGGTTGATTGGGCATTTTGTGGGTGTGGCACCGGCCGAGATGTTGACATGCGGAGTTTCAAGCACTCTTCATTCTCTAGCAGGTGACTTATCAAATGATGCTACAAATGAGCAGTGCTGCTACTTTTTGTAGCAACGCTTTTGCCGCATACTTGACATGTTACGGTTGTCTGTTCAACATCTTCCCGCTTGAAGCCAAACCACCACCAGACGATGGACCCCCTGCTGTTTTTCTTGGGAATTCATTCTTTTTCCTTCATTTGTTACCAGATTGGCACCTTCTCTCTCTCGTATTACCACTCACAGCGCTCCGCTAGCACCACATGCCACAGAAGTTAGCTGCCACAGCTAACTTTAACTATTGGACATTCCTCTCTGCTACCTCTCTGCTGGGCGAGGGCGTATGACGTTGCACGCGCGACAGTATGTGACGTATGTAAGAAGGTGCGCTTGTTTTATGTCTCTGTGAGAAGGAGAGACAAGAAAGAGTGAGAAAAGCCTGAAGTGTAATGCCCGCAGCTAAAAGCAACTGTGTGAAAATGTATACTCCAAACTCACGATATAGTCATTTTCTATATCGCACAGAGACAAACCTGTGATGTATCGAGTATGTTCCATATATCGCCCAGCCCTAAGTGTATGTCAACTTTTGACCACGACTGTATATGTTGAGTAAAAAGGACCACTGAGACAGAATAGTACTTGGCCAACTTCTGCTAAAGCTTTAGGAGACCAGCCCTTACAATGCAACCGTAGCATCGCCAAGAGAGGTCTAAAAGTAAGACAAAGGGATTTAACTTTTATGGTGACAAGGCAGCCCCCCCTGACAGAGAGGGATGCACCTGCTGATAAGAAGAGGGGTCGCGTCTTTCAGTACTAGCTCAAACCAGAGGAGTGATTGATCATGTTTGTGCAGACACTGGGCGCTCTCGGACCAAATATGGAAATCAACAACAGATAATAAGGCAACGGAAGTATAGCGGCCAGAGTGGAAAAGTACAAATAGCATGATCACACAATACAATGTTAGACTAAAGTATACCAATAATATTTGCATTCTCCACATTGGTATCACCATTTCACTTGGAAATGATCCTAAAACCTTGTTTGATAAACTCACAGACTGGTGGTGATACTCCTCATTTGGGGAAAAAAGCTAGCGCACTGATCGCTAGCTGGAAACTAGTGTGCTAATCGCCAGCTAGCTTAAATGCCAATGTGAAAACAAGAGAGAGTAAGATCTTTCCCCATGAAGAAACAACATACACCAAACCATTATTGTCTGAACAACTAAGATATTTCATTGTTGACTTGTGAACCTGCAGGACAGTTCTGTTGTTTATTTGTTTCAAATAAAACCATTTCAGTGTGTGTATCATAGAGATGGACTGCTATGTTTTTTCAGGACCAATGCAGATTATTTGTAGTCAAGGAGACAATGTTTTGAGCCGACATATACTTGCAGTGAAAGTTACTTCAAGGGGAAGTGCAGGGTTTTTAAAATATTGCCTATGGTTCAAAATTATTATGAGACTAAAGTTATTTTTCTTTTGCATTCTAACATGTAAGAATGGTCTCGTTCTTGGTGGCTAGCGATGTAGCTAATGTTAGCAATCAATTCTACCGCTAAATCACTTTAAAAATGCATTCAACAATACTTCATTTAAGTTGTGTAACCTGTATAACAACCAAGATGTAGCAACATTGTTATTGTAAGAGACAACACGGAGAAACTCTTTTTCTAACCTACTAACACATCGCCATGCTACGCTATTAGCAATAAAAGCTAACTACTAGAAGAGATAAGCCAGCTTCTACGTCAACACGAAACACGTTTGAGTTTGTAATACACAACACTGTGATACAACACCAATCTGTAGTGAGTGAAAAACATGAACAATCATATTATAGTATCTGTAAAGTATTATTTCATGTTTTGTTTGTACACAGCAAGTGTGTGTACTGGAGTTGTAATACCACACATGATCAATATTAAATGTGACTCACTCCATGTCTGTTTGGTCCAGCTGGCCGTTTATCAAGTTAAGCACTCCATTTATGTTGAAATAGCTTGGCTCCAAATTCCACATTTTGCAGCTTCGAGTCACTTTCACCTCACTCTCTCGGCTTCCATCTGCTCCAACGTCTCGCTCTTCTTTCGTGCTAGCTTCTATAAGCAGCAGTTCATCCTCAGTATTTTCAGCGTCAAAAAGATAAGGTTTTGAATCCTCATTTGTCCAAAAATAGTTGTCTTGCCAAATCTTCCATGGTTAGAAAACACAAATCGTGTGTTGGATTCCGGAAGGAGCATCAACTTTTGCATTTCAAAATATGGCAAATCACCTGGGAAAATTAATGAAAATATGGCATTTTTTCTACATCACAATAACTCTCCATCTACTCAATTTGATAGACATTTATAACACTTTATGGATTTACAACATTGTAAGGTTTCCTCTTAGGGACACATGAAGTAATGTAAATATTTCAATAAAACAATTCTGGGCTCCTTCACGTAGATTATAGACATTTTTCAAGATGGCTGACATTTCATTCTGGGTGTTACAGAAAGTATGAGAATGTGTGAGCTGCTGCCTCACCCTCTTTACTTATATAATAATCTCATATTCGTCAAGATATTTTCACAAAGTTAGGATTTTTGTCAGAGATATCTTCATGTCCGTCCATCTCTGTCACGTTATTTGATTGAATGACGGAACATGAAACATGTAGCGCTCCTTTAATGAGCCCAGTATTGCGGATGGAGGCCTGTGGAGGGACACCATGGCTGCAGTAGCCCAAACAAACACAACGGGACCAGTTAGACGCCAGGAAAGAAGGCCAAAAACTGCATTTCCTGACCCAAAAATGGAAGCTTTGACAGTTAAAACGTCCTGTAGGCGAGTAGCAAGGGGGCGTGGCAGCATGAGTCCAGCAGACAGGAAATAATCTTCAGAAGAACTCATATTCTTCATTTTTATTCTCAAATGTGTAGAACATTGCAGGGCAAAAGACTGGTGCCTACTATTATCTACTTGACTCATTGAAATAATGCCATCATATTATTTCTCCAAATGGTGTGGCTCTCTAGTGTGAGCACATTCAACAATACTGTGGTAACATCTCATTTATTTATCTTCCTACACCAAAGTGCTTTATAGAAAGTCAAAGGAGGGACAATAACATCAGAAAATACAATCAAAATGAGGTTCTTAGAGGCCTACTGAAATTAGATTTTCTTATTGAAACGGGGATAGCAGATCCATTCTATGTGTCATACTTGATCATATTGCGATATTGCCATATTTTTGCTGAAAGGATTTAGTAGAGAACATCGACGATAAAGTTTGCAACTTTTGGTCGCTGATAAAAAAAGCCTTGCCTGTACCGGAAGTAGCGTGACGTCACAGGTTGAAGAGCTCCTCACATCTGCACATTGTTTACACCAGCAGCGAGAACGATTCGGACCGAGAAAGCGACGATTACCCCATTAATTTGAGCGAGGATGAAAGATTCATGGATGAGGAAAGTGAGAGTGAAGGATTAGAGTGCAGTGCAGGACGCCAGGGTGTATCTTTTTTCGCTCTGACCGTAACTTAGGTACAAGGGCTCATTGGATTCCACACTTTCTCCTTTTTCTATTGTGGATCACGGATTTGTATTTTAAACCACCTCGGATACTATATCCTCTTGAAAATGAGAGTCGAGAACACGAAATGGACATTCACAGTGACTTTTATCTCCACGACAATACATCGGTGAAGCACTTTAGCTTCGGAGCTAACGTGATAACATTGTGCTTAACTGCGGATAGAAACAGAAGAAATAAGCCCCTGACTGGAAGGATAGACCGAAGATCAACACTACTATTACTTCTACTATCAGGAGACACTGAACTAAACCCTGGACCTGTAACCACACGGTTAATGCTGTCCAGTCTGGCGAAGCCTAGCAATGCTGTTGCTAACGACGCCATTGAAGCTAACTTAGCTACGGGACCTCGACAGAGCTATGCTAAAAACATTAGCTCTCCACCTACGCCAGACCTCATCTGCTCATCACCACTCGTGCTCACCTGCGTTCCAGCGATCGACGGCGCGACGAAGGACTTCACCCGATCATCGGTGCGGTCGGCGGCTAGCGTCGGCTAGCGTCGGATAGCGCGTCTGCTATCCAACTCAAAGTCCTCCTGGTTGTGTTGCTGTAGCCAGCCGCTAATACACCGATCCCACCTACAGCTTTCTTCTTTGCTGTCTTCATTGTCCATTAAACAAATTGCAAAAGATTCACCAACACAGATGTCCAGAATACTGTGGAATTATGTGGTGAAAACAGACGACTTAAGCTGGCCACCGTGCTATTCCAAAATGTCTGCTTCAACCCGTGACGTCACGCGCAAACGTCATCATACCGAGACGTTTTCAGCCGGATATTTCGCGGGAAATTTAAAATTGCACTTCATAAGTTAACCCGGCCGTATTGGCATGTGTTGCAATGTTAAGATTTCATCATTGATATATAAACTATCAGACTGCGTGGTCGGTAGTAGTGGGCCTTTAAGGTTCTAACACGTCAGCAGGAGACCACTCCCTGAGGTTCCTAGACCTCGAGATGGTTCGTATGGTTCTAACACGTCAGCAGGAAACCACTCCCTGAGGTTCCTAGACCTCGAGATGGTTCGTATGGTTCTAACATGTCAGGAGGAGACCACTCCCTGAGGTTCCTAGACCTCGAGATGGTTCGTATGGTTCTAACACGTCAGCAGGAGACCACTCCCTGAGGTTCTTAGCCCTAGAGATGGTTCGTATGGTTCTAACATGTCAGCAGGAGACCACTCCCTGAGGTTCCTAGACCTTGAGATGGTTCGTATGGTTCTAACATGTCAGCAGGAGACTACTCCCTGAGGTTCCTAGACCTCGAGATAGTTTGTATGGTTCTAACATGTCAGCAGGAGACCACTCCCTGAGGTTCTTAGACCTTGAGATGGTTCATATGGTACTAACATGTCAGCAGAAGACCACTCCCTGAGGTTCTTAGACCTCGAGATGGTTCTTATGGTTCCAACATGTCAGCAAGAGACCACTCCCTTAGGTTCCTAGACCTCGAGATGGTTCGTATGGTTCTAACATGTCAAGAGGAGACCACTCCCTGAGGTTCCTAGACCTCGAGATGGTTCTTATGGTTCTAACATGTCAGCAGGAGACCACTCCCTGAGGTTCTTAGACCTATAAATGGTTCGTATGGTTCTAACATGTCAACAGGAGACCACTCCCTGAGGTTCTTAGACCTAGAGATGGTTCGAATGGTTCTAACATGTCAGCAGGAGACCGCTCCCTGAGGTTCCTAGACCTCAAGATGGTTCGTATGGTTCTAACATGTCAGCAGGAGACCACAACCTGAGGTTCTTAGACCTGGAGATGGTTCGTATGGTTCTAACATGTCAGCAGGAGACCACTCCCTGAGGTTCCTAGACCTCGAGATGGTTCGTAGGGTTCTAACATGTCAGCAGGACACCACTCCCTGAGGTTCCTAGACCTCGAGATGGTTCGTATGGTTCTAACATGTCAGCAGGAGACCACTCCCTGAGGTTCTTAGACCTCGAGATGGTTCATATGGTTCTAACATGTCAGCAGGAGACCACTCTCTGAGGCTCTTAGACCTCGAGATGGTTCTTATGGTTCCAACATGTCAGCAGGAGACCACTCCCTGAGGTTCCTAGACCTCGAGATGGTTCGTATGGTTCTAACATGTCAGCAGGAGACCACTCCCTGAGGTTCTTAGACCTCGAGAAGGTTCATATGGTTCTAACATGTCAGACCACTCCCTGAGGTTCCTAGACCTCGAAATGGTTCGTATGGTTCTAACATGTCAGCAGGAGACCACTCCCTGAGGTTCTTAGACCTCGAGATGGTTCATATGGTTCTAACATGTCAGCAGGAGACCACTCCCTGAGGTTCTCATAGTTGGAGATGGTTCATATTAGGGCTGTGAATCTTTGGGTGTTCCACGATTCGATTCAATATTGATTGTTGGGGTCACGATTCGATTCAAAATCGATTTTTTTTTTTTTCAATTCAACACGATTCTCGATTCAAAAACGATTTTTTTCCAGATTAGAGAGTCCAGTGGGAAGACCATGGCAGTAGTCTAACCTGCTGGTTTAGAGAGTCCAGTGAGAAGACCATGGCAGTAGTCTAACCTGCTGGTTTAGAGAGTCCAGTGAGAAGACCATGGCAGTAGTCTAACCTGCTGGTTTAGAGAGTCCAGTGGGAAGACCATGGCAGTAGTCTAACCTGCTGGTTTAGAGAGTCCAGTGAGAAGACCGTGGCAGTAGTCTAACCTGCTGGTTTAGAGAGTCCAGTGAGAAGACCATGGCAGTGGTCTAACCTGCTGGTTTAGAGAGTCCAGTGAAAAGACCATGGCTGTAGTCTAACCTGCTGGTTTAGAGAGTCCAGTGAGAAGACCATGGCAGTAGTCTGACCTGCTGGTTTAGAGAGTCCAGTGAGAAGACCATGGCAGTAGTCTAACCTGCTGGTTTAGAGAGTCCAGTGAGAAGACACGGCAGTAGTCTAACCTGCTGGTTTAGAGAGTCCAGGATGAAGACCACGGCAGTAGTCTTACCTGCTGGTTTAGAGAGTCCAGTGAAGTCGAACCTGCTGGTTTAGAGAGTCCAGTGAGAAGACCATGGCAGTAGTCTAACCTGCTGGTTTAGAGAGCCCAGTGAGAAGACCATGGCAGTAGTCTAACCTGCTGGTTTATAGAGTCTAGTGAGAAGACCTTGGCAGTAGTCTAACCTGCTGGTTTAGAGAGTCCAGTGAGAAGACCATGGCAGTAGTCTAACCTGCTGGTTTAGAGAGATCAAAGAGTCCAACACGTGTGTAATTATGATAGACTAAAAAGAAGAAACATGAAAAAGAGACAAAAACTGTGACGATTAAATAGAAGAGCACATTTCATGGACTTGGTGCCAATACGAGTCATTTGAACATTCTGCTCTCTTCTTGTCCCAGGACACTATGGAGTCTTCCTGCAGGATGAATGGGAGCTGTTGGAAAAAATGGGTATGTCTTCTTTTATTGCAAATATTTGTTTGTCGACTTGTGTTATGAGAACATTCCTTCTCAGGACTGGACTGTGCACCTTACCTCCTTTTGTACTATTTTTCTTTTTTTCCTTCCTATGTTTTGTATATTTATAGACTGTCGCACTGATGCTGGAGTTGCTTTTAATCTCATTGTACCTGTGTGTAGTGACAATAAAAGCTTTTAATCTCATTGTACATGTGTATAGTGACATTAAAAGCTTTTAATGTCATTGTACCTGTTTGTAGTGACAATACAGGCTTTTAATCTCATTGTACCTGTGTATGGTGATAATAACAGTTTTTAATCTCATTGTACCTATGTGTAGTGACAATAAAAGCTTTTAATCTCGTTGTACCTGTGTATAGTGACAATAAAAGCTTTTAATGTCACTGTACCCGTGTATAGTGACAATAACAGCTTTTAATGTCATTGTAACTGTGTATAGTGACAATAAAAGCTGATTTAAAAAAAATAAAAAATTTTTTTTTATTTTTTTGCTTTGGTGCGCCTGAAAGAGTGGCAGCACATCACAGTAACTCCGTTGAATTCCTTTCATTTTACTTTATTTTTGGTATTATTCTCAACTTTTCTTGCTTTTTTTGTTACCAGTATATATGACATATGTTATAGACATAAAATAATATATATCTGTATATATAATATACTGTATATATAATATACTGTAATATACTCTACACATATTATGTATATATTCGTATATATCTTATATTTTATATCGCTATATTTAGTCTATTTATACCTGCATTGTCCTTTCCATCCTTACACTTTCCATCATTGTAACTGAGCTACTGTGTTGAACAATTTCCCTTGTGAAACATTAAAGTTTGTCTAAGTCTAAGTCTAAATCTAATCTCATTGTACCTGGGTATAGTGACAATAACAGTTTTTAATCTCATTGTACCTGTGTATAGTGACAATAAAAGCTTTGAATCTCTTTGTTACTGTGTATAGTGACAATAAAAGCTTTTATTCTCACTGTACCTGTGTATAGTGACATTAAAATCTTTTAATCTCACTGTAACTGTGTGTAGTGTCAATGAAAGCTTTTAATCTCATTGTACCTGTGTATAGTGACAATAAAAGCTTCTAATCTCACTGTACCTGTGTATAGTGACAATAAAATATTGTAATCCCATTGTACCTGTGTATAGTGACAATAAAAGCTTTTAATCCCATTGCAAAAGTGTTTAATGTCATTGTACCTGTGTATAGCGACAATAAAAGCTTTTAATGTCATTGTACCTGTGTATAGTGACAATCAAAACTTTTAATCTCATTGTACCTGTGTATAGTGACAATAAAAGCTTTTAATCTCATTGTACCTGTGTATAGTGACAATAAAAGCTTTTAATCCCATTGCACCTGTGTATAGTGACAATAAAAGTTTTTAAAGGCCTACTGAAATGAAATTTTCTTATTCAAACGGGGATAGCAGGTCCATTCTATGTGTCATACTTGATCATTTCGCGATATTGCCATATTTTTGCTGAAAGGATTTAGTAGAGAACATCGACGATAAAGTTCGCAACTTTTGGTCGCTGATAAAAAAGCCTTGCCTGTACCGGAAGTAGCGTGACGTCACAGGTTGTGGAGCGCCTCACATCTGCACATTGTTTACAATCATGGCCAGCAGCAGTGAGAGCGTTTCGGACCGAGAAAGCGACCATTTCCCCATTAATTTGAGTGAGGATGAAAGATTCGTGGATGAGGAAAGTGAGAGTGAAGGACTAGAGGGTAGTGGAAGCGATTCAGATAGGGAAGATGCTGTGAGAGGTGGGTGGGACCTGATATTCAGCTGGGAATGACTAAAACAGTAAATAAACACAAGACATATATATACTCTATTAGCCACAACACAACCAGGCTTATATTTAATATGCCACAAATTAATCCGCATAACAAACACCTCCCCCCTCCCGTCCATATAACCCACCAATACAACTCAAATACCCGCACAACACACTCAATCCCACAGCCCAAAGAACCTTTCACCTTCATACAGCACATATATTTCCCCAAAGTTACCCATTGGGGCGGTATAGCTCGATTGGTAGAGCGGCCGTGCCAGCAACTTGAGGGTTGCAGGTTCGATCCCCGCTTCCGCCATCCTAGTCACTGCCGTTGTGTCCTTGGGCAAGACACTTTACCCACCTGCTCCCAGTGCCACCCACACTGGTTTAAATGTAACTTAGATATTGGGTTTCACTATGTAAAAGCACTTTGAGTCACTAGAGAAAAGCGCTATATAAATATACTTCACTTCACTTTACGTACGTGACATGCACATAGCGGCACGCACGTACGGGCAAGCGATCAAATGTTTGGAAGCCAAAGCTGCGTACTCACGGTAGCGCGTCTGCTATCCAACTCAAAGTCCTCCTGGTTGTGTTGCTGTAGCCAGCCGCTAATACACCGATTCCACCTACAGCTTTCTTCTTTGCTGTCTTCATTGTTCATTAAACAAATTGCAAAAGATTCACCAACACAGATGTCCTGAATACTGTGGAATTTTGCGATGAAAACAGACGACTTAAAAGCTGGCCACAACGGTGTCCCAATATGTCCGCACAATCCGTGATGTCACGCGCAAACGTCATCATACCGAGACGTTTTCAGCAGAATATTTCGCGGGAAATTTAAAATTGCACTTTACTAATCTAACCCGGCCGTATTGGGATGTGTTGCAATGTTAAGATTTCATCATTGACATATAAACTATCAGACTGCGTGGTCGGTAGTAGTGGGTTTCAGTAGGCCTTTAATCCCATGTAAAAAAATGTAATGTCATTGTACCTGTGTATAGTGACAATAAAAGCTTTTAATCTCATTGTACCTGTGTATAGTGACAATAAAAGCTTTCAATCTCATTGTACCTGTGTATAGTTACACTAAAAGTTTTTAATCTGATTGTACCTGTGTATAGTGACAATAAAAGCTTTTAATCTCATTGTACCTGTGTATAGTGACAATAACAGCCTTTAATGTCATTGTACCTGTGTATAGTGACAATAACAGCCTTTAATGTCATAGTACCTGTGTATAGTGACAATAACAGCCTTTAATGTCATTGTACCTGTGTATAGTGACAATAAAAGCTTTTAGTTCAAATCCCAGCCGAGTCATACCAACGACTATAAAAATGGGACCTATAACCTCCCTGCTTGGCACTCAGCAACAAAGGGTTGGAGTTGGGGGTTAAATCACCAAAATGATTCCCGGGCGCGGCGCCGCTGCTGCCCACTGCTCCCCAAGGGGATGGGACAAATGCAGAGGACAAATTTCGCCACATCTAGTGTGTGTGTGACAATCATTGGTACTTTAATCTTTAATCTTTAATCTCATTGTACCTGTGTATAGTGACAATAACAGCCTTTAATGTCATTGTACCTGTGTATAGTGACAATAAAAGCTTTTAATCTCATTGTACCTGTGTATAGTGACAATAACAGCCTTTAATGTCTTTGTACCTGTGTATAGTGACAATAACAGCCTTTAATATCATTGTACCTGTGTATAGTGACAATAAAAGCTTTTAATCTCATTGTACCTGTGTATAGTGACAATAACAGCCTTTAATGTCATTGTACCTGTGTATAGTGACAATAAAAGCTTTTAATCTCATTGTACATGTGTATAGTGACAATAAAAGCTTTCAATCTCATTGTACCTGTGTGTAGTGACAATAACAGCCTTTAATGTCATTGTACCTGTGTATAGTGACAATAAAAGGCATTCTATTCTAGAAGAGGAAATAGTTATGCAGTGTCATGAAATTAAGTCATAGTTTAACACCAGGGCTCAGAAGAAAGTCCATGTGGAGGATCGTGCTGAGAAGGAGCAGCACATGAGAGTCACTGAATTAAAGAAGGAAATCATTATAGTAGATTCAATCATCAAGTAGATAGGCTTTATCAAACCTGCCAAAGATAACTTTTGTTTCTGCACTTGACATTAATCCTCAATATGGACATTTTCATTCACCAGTCAGGCTGGCCAATGAAAAGCTGTCGGTGCCAATCACATGTAAGATCCGCATCTTCCAGGACCTTGACAAGACCGTCCGCTACGCCCAAATGCTGGAGAAGGCAGGATGCCAGGTAGGAGCACCTATACCCTGAAGATAAATATCAACACTTTTGTTTTCTACTTTGACTATATACACAAAAGACCTATTCCTCTCAAATATTGTTGACAAGTCTGTATTAGTGAGCATTTCTTCTTTGCCAAGATAATCCCTTCCACCTCACGGGTGTGGCATATCAAAATGCTGATTCAACATCAGATTATTGCACAGATGTGCCTGAGGCTGCCACTCTGGAATGTGCAGTTTAACTTTATGGAAGTTCTGGGGGGGTAAGAAAAACGAATGTGAGCATTTGCCCACTCACGTCGGTTAGGACGGCCGACTGCAGTCAGGTGGCGACACCAATGAGGACGACAAGCATGCAGATGAACTTCCCTGAGACAATTTCTCACAGTCTGTGCAGATATTATTTGGTTATGCAAACCAATTGTTGCAACAGCTGTCCAGGTGGCTGACCTCATACAATCATGGAGGTGCACCTGCTGGATGTGGAGGCACTGGCCTGGTGCGGTTACACGTGGTCTGCAGTTGTGAGGCCGGTTGGATGTACTGCCAAATTCTCTGAAACGCCTTTGGAGACGGCTTATGGTAGAGAAAGGAACATTCAATTCATGGGCAACAGCTCTGGTGGACATTCCTGCAGTCAACATGCCAACTGCACGCTCCCTCAGAACTTGGGATATCTATGGCATTGTGCTATGTGATAAAACTGCACATTCCAGAGTGGCAGCCTCAGGCACACCTGAGCAATAATCTGATGTTGAATCAGCATCTTGATATGCCACACCCGTGAGGTGGGAAGGATTATCTTGGCAAAGAAGAAATGCTCACTAACACAGACTTGTGAACAATATTTGAGAGGATAGGTCTTTAGTGTATATAGTCAAAGTTTGACATCTCTGAGTTCAAGTCATGAGAAATGCTCCCATTTCTCATGACTTGCAGTTTGTATTTTAGTTGAGTGTATGAATATGAATACAAGGTTGTGACTGATCAGTTGGGATCCAACAGAAGAGTTGGATCAAGAAGTCACCTAATATAGTCATAGTCATCCAATACAATCTTTCAACAATTCCATTTTCATTCTTGGGCCCACAATTCCATCCAGAAACAAATTCAAAAGGATATACTATTATGTATATTGTTTAGCAAGTAAGCAAGCAGATTGTTCTCTTCTTTTTTCTGGTATTTGGTGAAGATAAAGGTTTTGCAGCAGAGGATCTCAGATTGATACAGTAAAAGCAGGTCAGGTAAATGTAAAGGCACATAAGACATTTAAAAAGTGATAATAAAACTTTAAAGCAGACAGGATGCCAATGCACTGAATTTAAAACTGGTGTAATGTGCTCCCGCCCTCTGGTCCTGGTCAGCACGTGTGCAGCTGAGTTTTGTAAAACTTCTGAGATTCTTTTTGGGAAGACCAGAGAGCATTACAACAGTCTAAATGACAGGAAATAAAACTGGGGTAATGTGCTTCCGCCCTCTGGTCCTGGTCAGCGAGTGTGCAGCTTCTGAGATTCTTTTTGGGAAGACCAGAGAGCATTACAATAGTGTAAAGGACAGGAAATAAAAGCATTCTTTATCACCAATGTGTTGGCCTGACAAAGAAAGGGGCGGACTCTGGTTATGTTCTTAAGATGATAAAAACCTATTTTTGTAATATTTTTTAATATTTGGAATAAAAGTCAGCTCAGAGTCAAAAATCCTGGCCAGATTTTTTATGAAGTATGATGGCTAAAAATCTAGTCTCCCTCTGCCTTGTGGACCTATAATTGTTTTGTCCTGGTGATAACTTGCTGTGTTATTATGTGTGTAACCATGGAAACTGTCTCCTAATGACGTCCCCAAGAGGCAGCACATGGGATGTTTCACTCTATAGTCTTTTTTTTATCCTGTAAAAATATATACAAAAACTTTTTTGTTTTTTACGACCTCCACTGTGTGTCCAAATCTTGACCCGTCTCTTTGCCATACCTGCCAACAACTACGTAATGAGTAGGGGTTTTTGATCATCCAGTTGTAAAACGTTGCTTTTCCATTGAAAATTATTAAGTTAAAAATGGAAGCTACAGGGGACAACATATAGGGGAAACATCCATGATGTTTACTATGATGCCATTGGTTAAGACTAGGGCAAAACATGAGGCAGAGTAGCTGACATTTTGTTTTTATTTTATATTTGGACACTTAATCATTTTAAAACAAAATCAATAATTTCATGCTATAAATCACAAATGGCTATTCTTTATTGGACTCTCACTGTTATGTTGGATCCACTAGGAACTGTACTTAGAGGGGGGTTACCCACATATGCGATCCTCCCCAAGGTTTCTCATAGTCATTCACATCGACGTCCCTTGTGTGGGCTCTGTGCCGAGGATGTTGTTGTGGCTTGTGCAGCCCTTTGAGACTTTTGTGATTTAGGGCTATATAAATAAACATTGATTGATTGATTGATTGATTGATTGATTGATTCAGATCATAGAATCAACATTGTTTGTACTCTTGATGATGGAGCAGGTAGAAGTGGAAAAGACAGAAATGGGCTGGACCTGCAGACCTTCTCATGAACTTCCAATCACATGTGTGTAGAAACAGCATGGTAGCTCAAATCTGATTTCATGAGTTCCTGAGGAACACATCAACTCCCCAGTTATTACTACAATACTAAAAAGTATTTCCTTCATGAAGCACCCTGAATGTGATGTTTGAAGTGTGGTGGGA
The DNA here is from genome assembly GCF_033978785.1 of Entelurus aequoreus. NCBI lineage: Eukaryota > Metazoa > Chordata > Actinopteri > Syngnathiformes > Syngnathidae > Entelurus > Entelurus aequoreus. The sequence goes on along the minus strand of NC_084736.1, from coordinate 35,796,184 downwards.
AGCTGAAATGAACACAGTCTAGTATTTTTACTTGCCAAATAGTTGAGTTGGAGTCGTTACAGAACATTGTTTTGAAGGCTTGTTTTGCTACTTTCAAATCCAATATGAAGTGAACTAGCTTGTGAATATGCAAATGTGTGTGTGTGTGTGTGTGTGTGTGTGTGTGTGTGTGTGTGTGTGTGTGTGTGTGTGTGTGTGTGTGTGTGTGTGTGTGTGTGAGTGTGTGTGTGTGTGTGAGTGCGTGCGTGCGTGCGTGCGTGCGTGCGTGCGTGCGTGCGTGTGTGTGTGTGTGCAGCTACTCACAGTACATGGCAGAACCAAAGTGAACTAGCTTGTGAAGATGCATGTGTGTGTGTGTGTGTGTGTGTGCGCAGCTGCTCACAGTACATGGCAGGACCAAGGAGCAGAAAGGAGCCATGACAGGAATTGCCAGCTGGGAGCACATCAAAGCAGTACGGTGAGTGATGTTGATCTTCTCTTTCAAAAGTGGACAACATTGTGAATGTGCTGCAGGAAGGCCCTCCACATTCCTGTGTTTGCTAACGGCAACATCCAGCATCTGAGTGATGTGCAACGCTGCATCCAGGAGACAGGTGTGCAAGGGGTGATGAGTGCAGGTGTGTAGGCCACTTTGCTACATGAAAGATGCTCAAAGCAAACCTTGTTAGCGTTGTGTTGACAAGCAGTTCACTCCCATACATACTCCTTTTTTTCTTTTTCAGAGGGGAACCTCCATAACCCAGCACTGTTTGAAGGGCACAGCCCCCCAGTGTGGGAGATGGCTGAGGAGTACCTGGACATGGTCCACAAGCATCCACCCTGCAACTTGTCCTTTGTACGAGCACACCTCTTCAAACTGTGGCACCACACGTATGTTCTTTGTACCAACACACCTCTTCAACTGTGTCACCAAGCCTATGTTCTTTGTACCAACACACCTCTTCAACTGTGTCACCACACCTATGTTCTTTGTACCAACACACCTCTTCAACTGTGTCACCACACCTATGTTCTTTGTACCAACACACCTCTTCAACTGTGTCACCACACCTATGTTCTTTGTACCAACACACCTCTTCAACTGTCACCACACCTATGTTCTTTGTACCAACACACCTCTTCAACTGTGTCACCACACCTATGTTCTTTGTACCAACACACCTCTTCAACTGTGTCACCACACCTATGTTCTTTGTACCAACACACCTCTTCAACTGTCACCACACCTATATTCTTTGTCTGACTGTCAATGTCAATCATTTATCTTCATTTCCATCTGACATATTCATCATACACTCTCGTTTCTCAAATGAAAAGCAATGCTTCATCCAACCTGATGGATCTTGAGAGGTTCTGCAAAGAGGAATGAGAGAAAGTGCCCAAAGATAGGTGTGCCAAGTTTGTGGCATGGTGTTCAACAAGACTTGAGTCTGTGATTGCTGCATAAGGTGCATCAAGAAAGTAACTGATGGTTGATGATAAATTGCAAACAATGTTTGACAAATGACAGGATGTGGGCGTATCATGGCGGCACATCCATGGTTTGCCACAAAACAGGAAATGTTATTAACTGGGTTTGACAAGTTCAGGTCTTGATGCTAATTGTCACAAATGATGAAGTGGACTTATTACATTTGTATTTCATGTGATTTCATTTCATTTAATTCATCTGAAAGTCTGTGTTTTAGATCGGCAAACGTGTGTTTTAGATCAGTGGTCCCCAACCACCGGTCTGGGGACCGGCACCGGTTCGTGGCGCATTTGCAGCATTTTCTCCTACTTAACTTTAGCCAGTTCCAACAGACACACCAATAAGCTTGTTCATAGATGTATTGTAAAACTCCTGATAGGAAGTCGCCATTTACTATATTTCTTTGCCACATGGGACAATGCACATTAATAAACATATAACATGTAAAGGTGCCAAATCGTAGCCAAAAGCTAGGTTCCATCTAGCTAGGTTGATGACCTAAGATCAGGGCAGGTCAGAACAAAGTGACCATAGGAGTTAAAGTGCATAAGGCAGATTGAGAATAAGTGCTAAATTGTTGCATATAATAATTGTGCTGAAGGAAAAAAATACACATCTCCTTTGGCCTATTAAGTTATAGTGCTGGTATTATTGCACATACCGTATTTTCCGCACCATAAGGCGCACCTAAAAACCTCCAATTTTGTCAAAAGCTGACAGTGCGCCTTATAATCCGCTGCGCCTTATATATGGACCAATATTGAGCCTCCATCAGGTAAAAGTTTCAATCAATCAATCAATCGCAACTACGGTAAGCAGCCGCCGACTTCATTTTCCCCCGTCTTCATTTTCCCCCGTAGAAGAAGAAGAAGCGCGCGGTGCATGCTGGGATATATGACTGTGCGAGGCGTGCCGTTTCATTTCCATTTGTTTGTTTATGTAAAGACCCCAAAATGGCTCTTATTAAGAGACAAGCTTACGACGCAGAGTTTAAACTTAAGACGATCAGTCACGCAGTAGAACACGGGAATAGAGCAGCAGCGAGAGAATTTAACATTGTCACTGAACTGCTAGACAACAGCAGCAACACTGACTCGATTAATGACGACTTCGACGAGACGGAGTCGGGCATGTTGGATGCCGTATTCGCCCAACTGTTTAATTCGGACACTGAAGAAGAAGAATTCGAGGGATTCGTGGATGAGGAATAACTTCATAAAGTGAGCTTTACATGTTTATTTTGTGTGTTGTGTTGTGTGACATTAACGTTTGAGCAACGTTGAGTTATTGATATATTGTTATTGCTCTGCACTATTTCAAGTGTTACCATATTGTGATTGTGATTTACCGTAACAGTATCACTGTTTTTTACGTGTTTATTGAATCAGGGCAAAGTTCCCCTCCACTATGTGATATAAATGTTGCACTACATGTTATACCTTGCTGTTGTTAAAAGATAAACAAAACACCACGTCACTGACTTTACCTCGGGGAAAATAATAAAACAGCTGTTTATTCATTTTGGGAGTGAACAGAGTTGTCAGAACGCTGGTTTGTAATCTATTAATAAAGTTTGACTGACCTATCTGACTGTTTTGTTGACATTCCCTTTAGCGCAGCTCCATCTAATGGATGCATAACGTAACCCCAGCCTCTACTGTAGCGTCTATTCTATGCGCCTTATAATGCGGTGCGCCTTATATATCAACAACGTTTTAAAATATGCCATTCATTGAAGGTGCGCCTTATAGTGCGGAAAATACGGTAGTCCTACTACACAAGTAGTTAGCGATAACGGATGTATTTACGCATGGAAAATTGGACCAAAAAAGCTAACAGTGTATCTACGTATGAAACATTGCACAAAATATGAATACATAACTTTTAGAATGGAAATAGTAACCCACAGAAATCTATTAGAATTAATGTCAAGTATTTCTAGCTTTCTTATATATCCATGGTCTTGTCCTTGAATGTGATGTATCACCTAGAACCCATCACATACTAAAGCCAAAAAAATGCCTACTACTAGCAAAAATTAGTTTAAAAAAAGAAGTCTATGGAAAGCTTTTTTGCATAGGGAAAAGGAAGGAGCTCCCACTAATTGAATGTTATGGTGAGTTTTTTCATGTATTCATTTTTCATGCACTTATTTGCGATATTTATCTGCCACACGCCATGAAAAAAATGCCTACATTAAACCGGTCCCTGGTGAAAAAAAGGTTGGGGACCCTTGTTTTAGACTACTAAAACTACTATTTACTACTAAAACTTTGTTTCATTTTTGAGTTATCTTGTCAGCAATCCAGTTACTATTCTGTTATTTGATTTAATTTAATGACATTTTATTTTATATTTAATTGAATTGAATGATATTTGATTGTATTTTGGCCCAAGCAGCAAAGCAAGCACTGCAGAGGGCCCTATTGAAATTGTTGTCTTTTTTATTTTTGAGGCCCTAACATGCAGCATATTTTGCAGATATGTCAGGTATGGTGAACACTTTTATATTCTGGGGTCCTGAAATAGTTTTTTGGTGGGTCAGGGCATCAGGATGGACGTGCCCACCAGCATCATGCTCATTCATGTATTAAGGCTACTTCATCATTTGTGGCAATTAGCATCAAGATGTGAACTTGTCAAACCCACTTATTAACATTTCCTCTTTTGTGGCCAACCATGGGATCAAAGTGTGTCGCCATGGTACGCCCACATCCTGTCATTTGCCAAACATTGTTTGCAATTTATCATCACCCATCATCCCCGCGGTGCGACGTAGACGAGGGCCCGTTAATTGTTCTCATTTCTACATGTTTTTATTTTTCATCACATTATTGACTGACAAGTCTTTCAGTCTGGGAGAGGAGCATTGTCTGTGTGTTGACTTCTTCATCAGCTTGTCAAATAACCTTTGTGCTTGTGAACACACACTGACTGAAGTGGTTTGTGTTAGGCTCCAGGTCCACCAGGACCTGAGGGAGGAGTTGGCCAAGGTGAAGACCTTGGAGAGTTTGGCCAACGTTAGCAAAGAGCTGAAGATGCGCTGCCAGGTAACATTGATGTTCAAAACACATGAGGATCCTGAAAATGTCAATGTTTACCAATAATGCTGACAAAACAGTAAAGGGGCAGTCTATTTTGTACCCTTTGGTTACTGGATGGTCCGTTCTACTTCCAGTCTATTTTGTACCCTGTGGTTACTGGATAGTCCGTTCTACTTCCAGTCTATTTTGTACCCTGTGGTTACTGGATAGTCTGTTCTACTTCCAGTCTATTTTGTACCCTGTGGTTACTGGATAGTCAGTTCTACTTCCAGTCTATTTTTTACCCTGTGGTTACTGGATGGTCCGTTCTACTTCCAGTCTATTTTGTACCCTGTGGTTACTGGATGGTCCGTTCTACTTCCAGTCTATTTAGTACCCTGTGGTTACTGGATGGTCCGTTCTACTTCCAGTCTATTTTGTACCCTGTGGTTACTGGATGGTCCGTTCTACTTCCAGTCTATTTTGTACCCTGTGGTTACTGGATGGTCCGTTCTACTTCCAGTCTATTTTGTACCCTTTGGTTACTGGATGTTCCGTTCTACTTCCAGTCTATATATGGAGCGAGTCATTTAACTACCAAAACTTTACTTTTTAGTTAACCTGTCAGCAATCCAGTTACTATTCTAGGATTAATTGTGTCTATTCCTAACCTTAGTCCACATATATTTGTGTGCCAGGATGAGATAGCCAGAGGACATGAGAAGAAGAATGAGGGTGTCCCTCACTGGATCTGCCAGCCCTATGTGAGACCACAGTGAGTAGTCACCTTCTCCTGATGACCTCAGTCACACTTGGTTCTCATGGTGTGACCATCCCAGGCCCAAAGATCCAGCTGCCAAAGGTGAGGAGTCCCAAGTCCAGAAGTGCCAGAAGAGAGTGCTGGAGGACTGGGACGGGACAGGGCAGACACTCTCCAAAAATAAACTGAAGAAAAGATCCCGCAACCCCAACAAGAACTTCAGCCCAGATCAGAAACGTGAGTGTTTTAGTCCATGTCTTGGTCCATGATGACAAAAAGGTATGATTTAGTAGAAAAGTGTTTAGTCCATGTCTTGGTCCATGATGACAAAAAGGTATGATTTAGTAGAAAAGTGTTTAGTCCATGTCTTGGTCCATGATGACAAAAAGGTATGATTTAGTAGAAAAAGCGTTTAGTCCATGTCTTGGTCCATGATGACAAAAAGGTATGATTTAGTATAAGTGTTTAGTCCATGTCTTGGTCCATGATGACAAAAAGGTATGATTTAGTAGAAAAGCGTTTAGTCCATGTCTTGGTCCATGATGACAAAAAGGTATGATTTAGTAGAAAAGCGTTTAGTCCATGTCTTGGTCCATGATGACAAAAAGGTATGATTTAGTAGAAAAGCGTTTAGTCCATGTCTTGGTCCATGATGACAAAAAGGTATGATTTAGTAGAAAAGTGTTTAGTCCATGTCTTGGTCCATGATGACAAAAAGGTATGATTTAGTAGAAAAGCGTTTAGTCCATGTCTTGGTCCATGATGACAAAAAGGTATGATTTAGTAGAAAAGTGAAATGAGTTAGAGAACAATGGTAGTTATGAAACATATTTATTATTAACCTCTGGAATGGACTTATGTTGTCTTTAAGTTGAAGTGGAGTGCTAATTGGTTTTTTTTGGTGACACTTAAATACAATAATGAAATTTAGCTCATGACACAGTTCGTTGAATGATGCAGACACGTTTGTTACTGGATACTTTCTAATCTGACTTGAAGACTTTGTACGTGTAAGTAATATGTAACTATAATTATTTGATACTTGTCACCTTTTATTGTTCAATGATTATTACCTATGTCTAGCTTGTGTGCTTAGCTGTTGTGTAGCTGCTAGCTCCTAGTAGTCTATAGCCTCGCATGTTTACCTTTTGTAGATGACTTGAGTTAAATAGTAGAAATTGTTTATTGGAGGACATTTAGATGTTAACTGTCTGTCAGCTTGTACAAGTAAATACTGCTTGCATCGCACATTATATCTCACACAAGTAAACACACTGCTTGTATCACACATGGTATCACACACAAGTAAACACTGCAGGGCTGCTTGTATCGCACATGATATCGCACACAAGTAAACACTCTGCTTGTATCACACATGATATCACACACAAGTAAACACTCTGCTTGTATCGCAAATGCTATCTCACACAAGTAAACACTCTGCTTGTATCGCATGTGATATCTCACACAAGTAAACACTCTGCTTCTGTTGCACATGATATCACACACAAGTAAACACTGCTTGTATCGCACATGACATCACACACAAGTAAAAACTGCTTGTATCGCACATGATATCACACATTTTCCATGGAAGCTAATATTTTTAGTTTTTTTGCTGATATGGGACCAATGTCAATAGTGGATCAGGACATGAGAATATTTAGTCATGTACATGTGAATATCAGCACTGTATCAAGTTGATGTAATATTTAGTCATGTACATGTGAATATCAGCACTGTATCATGTTTATGTAATATTTAGTCATGCACATGTGAATATCAGCACTGTATCATGTTGATGTAATATTTAGTCATGTACGAACCCCGTTTCCATATGAGTTGGGAAATTGTGTTAGATGTAAATATAAACGTAATACAATGATTTGCAAATCCTTTTCAACCCATATTAAATTGAATGCACTACAAAGACAACATATTTGATGTTCAAACTCATAAACTGTTATCTTTTTTTTGCAAATAATAATTAACTTAGAATTGTTAGTTGGGAAAGGGCATGTTCACCACTGTGTTACATGGCCTTTCCTTTTAACAACACTCAATAAACGTTTGGGAACTGAGGAGACACATTTTTTAAGCTTCTCTTGTTGAATTATTTCCCATTCTTGCTTGATGTACAGCTTAAGTTGTTCAACAGTCCGGGGGTCTCCGTTGTGGTATTTTAGGCTTCATAATGCGCCACACATTTTCAATGGGAGACAGGTCTGGACTACAGGCAGGCTAGTCTAGTACCCGCACTCTTTTACTATGAAGCCACGTTGATGTAACACGTGGCTTGGCATTGTCTTGCTGAAATAAGCAGGGGCGTCCATGGTAACGTTGCTTGGATGGCAACATATGTTGCTCCAAAACCTGTATGTACCTTTCAGCATTAATGGCGCCTTCACAGATGTGTAAGTTACCCATGTCTTGGGCACTAATACACCCCCATACCATCACAGATGCTGGCTTTTCAACTTTGCGCCTATAACAATCCGGATGGTTCTTTTCCTCTTTGGTCCGGAGGACACAACGTCCAGAGTTTCCAAAAACAATTTGAAATGTGGACTCGTCAGACCACAGAAATGATAAATGATAAATGGGTTATACTTGTATAGCGCTTTTCTACCTTCAAGGTACTCCAAGCGCTTTTGACAGTATTTCCACATTTACCCATTCACACACACATTCACACACTGATGGCGGGAGCTGCCATGCAAGGCGCTAACCAGCAGCCATCAGAGGCAAAGGGTGAAGTGTCTTGCCCAAGGACACAACGGACGTGACTAGGAAGGTAGAAGGTGGGAATTGAACCCCAGTAACCAGCAACACTCCGATTGCTGGCACAGCCACTCTAACAACTTCGCCACGCCGTCCTCAGAACACTTTTCCACTTTGTATCAGTCCATCTTAGATGAGTACAGGCCCAGCGAAGCCAACGGCGTTTCTGGGTGTTGTTGATCAACGGTTTTCGCCTTGCATAGGAGAGTTTTAACTAGCACTTGCAGATGTAGCGACCAACTGTAGTTACTGACAGTGGGTTTCTAAAGTGTTCCTGAGCCCATGTGGTGATGTCCTTTACACACTGATGTCGCTTGTTGATGCAGTACAGCCTGAGGGATCGAAGGTCACGGGCTTAGCTGCTTACGTGCAGTGATTTCTCCAGATTCTCTGAACACTTTGATGATATTACGGACCGTAGATGGTGAAATCTCTAAATTCCTTGCAATAGCTGGTTCAGAAAGGTTTTTCTTAAACTGTTCAACAATTTGGTCACGCATTTGTTGACAAAGTGGTGACCCTCGCCCCTCCTTGTTTGTGAATGACTGAGCATTTCATGGAATCTACTTTTATACCCAATCATGGCACCCACCTTTTCCCAATTTGCCAGTTCACCTGTGGGATGTTCCAAATACTGGTAAGTGTTTGATGAGCATTCCTCAACTTTATCAGTATTTATTGCCACCCTTCCTAACTTCTTTGTCACGTGTTGCTGGCATCAAATTCTAAAGTTAATGATTATTTGCAAAAAAAAAATGTTTATCAGTTTGAACATCAAATATGTTGTCTTTGTAGCATATTCAACTGAATATGGGTTGAAAATGATTTGCAAATCATTGTATTCCGTTTATATTTACATCTAACACAATTTCCCAACTCATATGGAAACGGGGTTTGTACATGTGAATATCAGCATTTTGATGTAGTATTTAGTCATGTACATGTGAATATCAGCATGTTGATGTATTATTTAGTCATGTACATGTGAATATCAGCATGTTGATGTAATATTTAGTCATGTACATGTGAATATTGAACATGTAGATGTAATATTTAGTCAAGTACATGTGAATATTAAAGATGTAGATGTAATACTTAGTCATGTACATGTCAATATTAAACATGTTGATGTAATATTTCATGTCTCCAACAGCCAAGTACATCAAATGTGAAGAGTGTGGGAATCCAAAGGTAAGTTTCATAAAATCATTGCAGATTCATGCAGAACACTAAATGCCATTTTTGTTCCACAAAATGACTTTGTGCTTACACAGTGTGGTGGCGCTTTCTTAAGCTAACGATAATCACCTCCATTACGGCAAATAAACAACATTTCTAAGTATCACAAGTGTCGTTATCAAATACTATTATCACTGGAGGATGAGGCTAAACATGTTACACGCCAGGAGCAGGCATGCTAACCGCTAAGCTAACTTGGAAGAAAAGAAGAAAGAAGTGTAAGCACGTTACTGTTTTGTTGTTGTTGTTGGTGTGTACACACTTGACTGTTGTGTTGATGTTGTTGTTGGTGTGTACATACTTGACTGTTGTGTTGATGTTGTTGGTGTGTACATACTTGACTGTTGTCTTATTGTTGTTGGCGTGTACATACTTGACTGTTGTGTTAATGTTGTTGGTGTGTGTACATTATTGACTGTTGTCTTGTTGTTGTTGGTGTGTACATACTTGACTGTTGTGTTGATGTTGTTGGTGTGTACATACTTGACTGTTGTCTTGATGTTGGTGTGTACCGTATTTTCCGCACCATAAGCCGCACCTAAAAACCACAATTTTTCTCAAAAGCAGACAGTGCGGCTAATAACCCGGTGCGCCTTATATATGGATTAATATTCATATTTATTTTCATAAAGTTTAGGTCTCGCAACTACGGTAAACAGCCGCCATCTTTTTTCCCCGTAAAAGAGGAAGCGCTTCTTCTTCTACGGTAAGCAACCGCCAAGGTGAGCACCCGCCCCCGTAGAAGAGGAAGCGCTTCTTCTTCTACTGTAAGCAACCGCCAAGGTGAGCACCCGCCCCCGTAGAAGAAGAAGCGCGCGGATATTACGTTTCATTTCATTTGTGTATTTCTGTAAAGACAACAAAATGTCTCCTACTAAGAGACACGCGTACAAGGTTCCACTGACTTTTGATATTCATGTGAACCGCACTGTGGATACAACGGGAACACGTACGGTGAATATTCGCACCACAGGGAATGAGAAGTCGTCCTACTGTGGTTCTAGCTTGCCATGCTAACGGCCAGAAACTTCCACCCATGGTGATATTCAAAAGGAAGACCTTGCCAAAAGAGAACTTTCCAGCCGGCGTCATCATAAAAGCTACCTCGAAGGGATGGATGGATGAAGAAAAGATGAGCGAGTGGTTGATAGACGTTTACGCGAAGACACCGGGTGACTTTTTTCACGCAGCGCCGTTCCTGTTGATCTACGACTGCATGCGCGTCCACATCACAGATGGTGTCAAAAAACAAGTGAAGCACACCGAAGAAGAATAATTCGAGGGATTTGTGGATGAGTAATAACTTCAGAAAGTAAGCTTTAAATGTTTGTTTTGTGTGTTGTGTGACATTAACGTATGAGCAACGTTGAGTTATTGATGTTGCTATTGCTCTGCACTATTTTGAGTGTTACTATTTGTGTGATTGCACATTTGTACATTACATTTTGGGAGTGAACAGAGTTGTTAGAACGCTGGTTTGTAATATATTATTAAAGTTTGACTGACCTATCTGACTGTTTTGTTGACATTCCCTTTAGCGTAGCGTAGGTGCGGCTAATAGCACGGGGCGGCTAATAGGTAAACAAAGTTTTGAAATATTCCGTTCATTAAACGTGCGGCTAATAACACGGGGCGCCTTATGGTGCGGAAAATACGGGTACATACTTGACTGTTGTCTTGATGTTGGTGTGTCTTCAGTCTGTGTACATACTTGACTGTTGTCTTGATGTTGTTGGTGTGTCTTCAGTCTGTGTACATACTTGACTGTTGTCTTGATGTTGTTGGTGTGTACATACTTCACTGTTGTTTTGATGTTGTTGGTGTGTCTTCAGTATGTGTACATACTTGACTGTTGTCTTGTTGTTGTTGGTGTATACATACTTGACTGCTGTCTTGATGTTGTTGGTGTGTCTTCAGTCTGTGTACATACTTGACTGTTGTCTGGATGTTGTTGGTGTGTACATACTTGACTGTTGTTTTGATGTTGTTGGTGTGTCTTCAGTATGTGTACATACTTGATTGTTGTCTTGTTGTTGTTGGTCTAATGTTGTGTCCCTGTTCACGGCTCCTCCGGCGCGAGCATTGTTGTTTTTGCACTTTTTGGCTTCTTGTTAAGTGACTTTTTTTGGGTGGATTCTGTCTTGCACGTGGAGGGTTTGGGTGTGGGCTTTGTTTGGTGTGGCGCTCCCATCAAGGGTGCATTCTACGGCAAGAGTGCTTTAACCGGCACAAGGAGGCTGGGTTACTGCGAGCCTCCCAAAGTGCGTCTTCGCAGCAGTTTTATGATTGCTCAGCACAAGAAATACTTTACACACATACAATTGTTGACAAAATACACTGTACATTATATACCTCAGCTAACTAAACTATGGAAATGTACAATATAATTCATATAGCAATACGGTCTCACTGCACAGCAGGCCAGCAGTTAGCCGAGTCCGCAATCCATGTTGAGGCACAAGTGCCTCAACTGGCTGCTTATCACCGCACCGTCTCTTCTCAGTATTTGAACGGCAAATGTGAAAATTCAGCGATTTTGAATAAAAATAATCTAAAACTGGTGAAGTTAAATGGAAAATAACTTTATAGTATAATCACTGAATACATATAACAATTTAATAAAAAAAATTTCTTTTTACATTTTTTTTCTTTCCATGATGGCAGGTGAGGCCCCGCCTCCCCTGCCTCTAGTGACCGCACGTCACTGGTGTGTACATACTTGACCATTGTCTTGATGTTGTTGGTGTGTCTTCAGTATGTGTACATACTTGACTGTTGTCTTGTTGTCATCTACATACTTGACTGTTGTCTTGATGATGTCGGTGTGTACATACTTAACTGTTGTCTTGTTGTTGTGGGTGTGTACATACTTGACTGTTGTCTTGATGTTGTTGGTTTGTCTTCAGTCTGTGTACATACTTGACTGTTGGCTTGTTGTGTTGGTGCAGGGAAACAAGTGTGTCTTCAGTCTGTGTCGAGGATGCTGCAAGAAGAAGTCCTACAAGGAAGTGGCCAACTGTTTAAGTCAGTAATCAATGTCTGTTCTCATCATTAACACACTTTGCAAATCCACTATTGCCACCACATCATTTTTTTTGTTAACTTCCTGACAGCCCACAGGAAAGTCATCTTAAATTAACTTTTATTTTTTCATTTATTTTATTCAGCCTTTTTTGGGGGGCTAAAAAGATTTGGTCGAGGGCCGAAAGCCAACTGCATGTAAAGTATACACACACACACATATGTATGTATATATATACATACAGTACACTAATATACATATATACATATATACCGTGAAGTTGTCACGTTGTCTAAATGGTAAATAAAAACAATGATTTGCAAATCCTTTTCAATTTATATTTAATTGAATAGACTGCAAAGACAAGATATTTCATGTTCACACTGAGAATTTTTGTTATTTTTTCAAATATTAGCTCATTTGGAATTTGATGCTTGCAACATGTTTCAAAAAAGCTGGCACAAGTGGCAAAAAAGAGTGAGAAAGTTGAGGAATGCTCATCAAAGACTTATTTGGAACATCCCACAGGTGAACAGGCTAATTGGGAACAGGTGGGTGCCATGATTGGGTATAAAAGCAGCTTCCATGAAATGCTGTCATTCACAAACAAGGACGGGGCGGGGGTCACCACTTTGTCAACAAATGCCTGAGCAAATTGTTTAAGAACAACATTTCTCAACCAGCTATTGCAAGGAATTTAGGGATTTCACCATCCACGCTCCGTAATATCATCAAAAGATTCAGAGAATCTGGATAAATCACTGCACGTAAGCCATGATATTACGCACCTTGGATCCCTCAGGCGGTACTGCATCAAAAAGCCACATCCGTGTGTAAAGGATATCACCACATGGGCTCAGGAACACTTCAGAAAACCACTGTCAGTAACTACAGTTGGTCGCTACATCTGTAAGTGCAAGTTAAAACTCTACTATGCAAAGCCAAAGCCATTTATCAACAACACCCAGAATTGCTTCGCTGGGCCTGAGCTCATCTAAGATGGCTCATGTCAAGATGGCGGCGCTTCACGGCGGCAGCTTCTTGCAGGCGCTCTTGGAAGTGTAGACCGATTTGGCAAAAATACCCGTCAATTCAGTCAATCTCATGGCTGGCTCACAGCGTGTTCACTCCGTGATCACTTACGACCGACATACGATTCTGGATGTGGAGAGATCGGGCCGTTTTGGGCTGAAAGATGCGTGTACGGTGGACCTACTCGCTAGCTTGGGAATTCTTCGCGAGCTACATCCAGCAGTGGCCTTTGAAGCAGCGGGGTCCACTACCAGCGGGGACCGTCAACGAAAGAGACGTAAGCGGTGTGCTCGGAAGCAGAAGCGGGGATGTCGGGCGGGGCTAACAACAAAGCTAAAGGCGTTGTTGTTAGCGGGGCTAACAAAAAAGCTGAAGGCTAATCCTCAAAGAAGCGCTAATAAGGAGTCTGTTAAGCTAGAACTAGCCAGTGCCAGGCTGGATAATCCCTGCACACATAGCAATTCTCTTAGAATAATATACAACTCACATCATGTTTTTTCTGCGTCAGAGATGGACATGCATTTTACTGAGGTGGCAAACAATCTGAAAATTCCTGTCATTTCAATTCCTAGATATGGTCGAAATTATTTAAAGTGCACTACGCATAATAAACGTAACATTATTAATATTGCTACTACGGATACTTTCAACAAAAACTCCTCAAAACAGCCCACTACCTATAATATGGGCTTTTTAAACATAAGATCATTGTCTTCCAAAACGTTATTAGTTAATGAAGTCATTAGAGACAACAATCTTGATGTCGTTGGTCTAGCCGAGACCTGGCTCAAACCAGACAAATTTTTTGCGCTGGGTGAGGCGTCTCCTCCTGGCTATACGGGAACGCATATTGCCCGTCCCATTAAAAGGGGTGGGGGTGTTGCACTAATATACAACAAAAACTTTAGCCTTACCTCGGACCTAAATAATAAATATAACTCGTTTGAGGTGCTTACTATGAGGTTTGTCACACCGCTGCCTCTGCACCTGGCTGTCATCTACCGCCCCCCAGGGCCCTATTCGGACTTTATCAATGAATTTTCAGAGTTCGTTGCTGATCTAGTGATGCACGCCGACAATATAATCATAATGGGAGACTTTAACATCCATATGAATACCCCATCGGACCCTCCATGCGTGGCGCTCCAGACTATAATTGATAGCTGTGGTCTTACACAAATAATAAATGAACCCACGCATCGCAACGGTAATACGATAGATCTAGTGCTTGTCAGGGGTGTCACCACCTCTAAAGTTACGATACTCCCGTACACTAAAGTAATGTCCGATCATTACCTTATAAAATTCGAAGTTCTGACTCATTGTCAACAAACTAATAATAATAATAATAACTACTATAGCAGCCGCAACATTAATGCTGCCACAACGACGACTCTTACTGACCTACTGCCTTCGGTAATGGCACCATTCCCAAATTATGTGGGCTTTATTGATAACCTCACTAACAACTTTAATTGATAGTGTAGCACCGCTAAAGCTAAAAAGGGCCCCTAAAAGGCGTACCCCATGGTTTACAGAAGAAACTAAAGCCCAGAAATGATCATGTAGAAAGCTGGAACGCAAATGGCGTGCGACTAAACTTGAGGTTTTCCATCAAGCATGGAGTGATAGTTTAATAACTTATAAACGCATGCTTACCTCAGCTAAAGCTACATATTACTCAAATCTCATCCACCTCAACAAAAATGATCCTAAATTTTTGTTTAGTACAGTAGCATCGCTAACCCAACAAGGGACTCCTCCCAGTAGCTTCACCCACTCAGCAGATGACTTTATGAATTTCTTTAATAAGAAAATTGAAGTCATTAGAAAAGAGATTAAAGACAATGCATCTCAGCTACAACTGGGTTCTATTAACACAGATACGACTGTATATACGACGGACACTGCCCTCCAAAATAGTTTCTCTCTCTTTGATGAAATAACATTGGAAGAATTGTTAAAATGTGTAAATGGGACAAAACAAACAACATGTTTACTTGACCCAATTCCTGGGAAACTTATCAAGGAGCTTTTTGTATTATTAGGTCCATCAGTGTTAAATATTATAAACTTATCACTTTCCTCTGGCACTGTTCCCCTAGCATTCAAAAAAGCGGTTATTTATCCTCTACTCAAAAGACCTAACCTCGATCCTGACCTCATGGTAAACTACTGGCCGGTGTCCCACCTTCCGTTTATCTCGAAAATCCTCGAAAAAATTGTCGCACAGCAGCTAAATGAACACTTAGCGTCTAACAATCTCTGTGAACCTTTTCAATCTGGTTTCAGGGCAAATCACTCTACGGAGACAGCCCTCGCAAAAATGACTAATGATCTATTGCTAACGATGGATTCTGATGCGTCATCTATGTTGCTGCTTCTTGATCTTAGCGCCGCTTTCGATACTGTTGATCATAATATTTTATTAGAGCGTATCAAAACGCATATTGGGATGTCAGACTTAGCCTTGTCTTGGTTTAACTCTTATCTTACTGACAGGATGCAGTGCGTCTCCCATAACAATGTGACCTCTGACTATGTTAAGGTAACGTGCGGAGTTCCCCAGGGTTCGGTTCTTGGCCCTGCACTCTTTAGTATTTACATGCTGCCGCTAGGTGACATCATACCCAAATACGGTGTTAGCTTTCACTGTTATGCTGATGACACTCAACTCTACATGCCCCTAAAGCTGACCAACACGCCGGATTGTAGTCAGCTGGAGGCGTGTCTTAATGAAATTAAACAATGGATGTCCGCTAACTTTTTGCAACTCAACGCTAAGAAAACGGAAATGCTGATTATCGATCCTGCTCAACACCGACATCTATTTAATAATACCATCTTAACATTTGACAACCAAACAATTAAACAAGGCGACTCGGTAAAGAATCTGGGTATTGTCTTCGACCCAACTCTCTCGTTTGAGTCACACATTAAGAGTGTTACTAAAACGGCCTTCTTTCATCTCCGTAAAATCGCTAAAATTCGTTCCATTTTGTCCACAAGCGATGCTGAGATCATTATCCATGCGTTCGTTACATCTCGTCTCGATTACTGTAACGTTTTATTTTCGGGCCTCCCTATGTCTAGCATTAAAAGATTACAGATGGTACAAAATGCGGCTGCTAGACTTTTGACAAAAACAAGAAAGTTTGATCATATTACGCCTATACTGGCTCACTTGCACTGGCTTCTTGTGCACCTAAGATGCGACTTTAAGGTTTTACTACTTACGTATAAAATACTACACGGTCAAGCTCCTGCCTATCTTGCCGATTGTATTGTACCATATGTCCCGGCAAGAAATCTGCGTTCAAAGAACTCCGGCTTATTAGTGATTCCCAGAGCCCGAAAAAAGTCTGCGGGCTATAGAGCGTTTTCTATTCGGGCTCCAATACTATGGAATGCCCTCCCGGTAAAAGTTAGAGATGCTACCTCAGTAGAAGCATTTAAGTCTCATCTTAAAACTCATTTGTATACTCTAGCCTTTAAATAGACTCCCTTTTTAGACCAGTTGATCTGCCGTTTCTTTTCTTTTCTACTCTGCTTCCAACCCGGGGTGGACCGCTAGCCTGTCCATCGGATGGGGACATCTCTACGCTGCTGACCCGTCTCCGCTCGGGATGGTTCCTGCTGGCCCCACTATGGACTGGACTTTCGCTGATGTGTTGGACTTTCACAATGTTATGTCAGACTCACTCGACATCCATTGCTTTCGGTCTCCCCTAGAGGGGGGGGGTTACCCACATATGCGGTCCTCTCCAAGGTTTCTCATAGTCATTCACATTGACGTCCCACTGGGGTGAGTTTTCCTTGCCCGTATGTGGGCTCTGTACCGAGGATGTCGTTGTGGCTTGTACAGCCCTTTGAGACACTTGTGATTTAGGGCTATATAAATAAACATTGATTGATTGATTGATAAGATGGACTGATGCAAAGTGAAAAAGTCTTCTGTGGTCTGACGAGTCCACATTTCAAATTGTTTTTGGAAACTGTGGACCAAAGAGGAAAAGAACTATCTGGACTGTTCTAGGGTCAAAGTGTAAAAGGCAGCATCTGTGATGGTATGGGGGTGTATTAGTGCCCAATGCATGGGTAACTTACACATCTATGAAGGCACCATTAATGCTGAAAGGCACATACAGTTTTTGGAGCAACATATGTTGCCACCCAAGCAACGTTATCATAGACGCCCCTGCTTATTTCAGCAAGACAATGCCAAGCCACGTCTTACAACAAAAATAACAAAGTTTCTCAGTGTGAACATGAAATATCTTGTCTTTGCAGTCTATTCAGTTATTCAATTGAATATAAGTTGAAAAGGATTTGCAAATCATTGTATTCTCTTTTTATTTACCATTTACACAACGTGACAACTTCACTGCTTTTGTGAATATATATATATATATATATATATATATATATATATATATATATATATATATATATATATATATATATATATATATATATATATATATATATATATATATGTATATATATATATATACGTATATATATTTATATATACGTATATATATATATATTTATATATATATACGTATATATACATATATATATATATATATATATATATATATATATACATACACTACCGTTCAAAAGTTTGGGGTCACATTGAAATGTCCTTATTTTTGAAGGAAAAGCACTGTACTTTTCAATGAAGATAACTTTAAAACTATCCATCCATTTTCTACCGCTTATTCCCTTTTGGGGTCGCGGGGGCGCTGGAGCCTATCTCAGCTACAATCGGGCGGAAGGCAGGGTAACTTTAAACTAGTCTTAACTTGAAAGAAATACACTCTATACATTGCTAATGTGGTAAATGACTATTCTAGCTGCAAATGTCTGGTTTTTGGTGCAATATCTACATAGGTGTATAGAGGCCCATTTCCAGCAACTATCACTCCAGTGTTCTAATGGTACAATGTGTTTGCTCATTGGCTCAGAAGGCTAATTGATGATTAGAAAACCCTTGTGCAATCATGTTCACACATCTGAAAACAGTTTAGCTCGTTACAGAAGCTACAAAACTGACCTTCCTTTGAGCAGATTGAGTTTCTGGAGCATCACATTTGTGGGGTCAAAAAAACGCTCAAAATGTCCAGAAAAAGAGAACTTTCATCTGAAACTCGACAGTCTATTCTTGTTCTTAGAAATGAAGGCTATTCCACAAAATTGTTTGGGTGACCCCAAACTTTTGAACGGTAGTGTATATATATATATATATATATATACTATATATATATATATATATATATATACATATATATATATATTTACATATATATATATATATATATATATTTACATATATATATATATATATATATATATATTTACACACATATATATATATATATACATATATATATATATATATATATACCTATACATGCATACACATGTATAAACATATATACGAGCACATATACATACACATATGTGTATATATATGTATGTATATATATGTATGTACATATATGTATATATCCATCCATCTTCAACCGCTTATCCGGAATGGGGTCGCGGGGACAACACTTCTCACCCTATCTCTAAGGGAGATGCCAGCCACCCTTCTGAGGAAACTCATTTCGGCCGCTTATATCCGCGATCTTATTCTTTCGGTCATGACCCACACTTCATGACCATAGGTGAGAGTAGGAATGTACATAGCTCGGTAGACCGAGAGCTTTGCCTTTTTGCTCAGCTCTCGTTTTATCACAACAGTGCGGCAGAGAGACTGCAATACTGCCCCAGCAGCTCAGATTTTCCGGCTGATTTCCTTCTCCATCTTTCCCTCACTCGTGAACAAGACCCTGAGATACTTACACTCCTCCACCTGGGACAGAGTCTCGTACTCTACTTGGACTGTACAAACCATCGGTTTCCTGCTGACCAATTTGACAGGGGGAATTAAGAAAAACAGTTATTTTGTAAATTACACCATAAATAACCATCACATGTCTAAAAAGTATTCACATAGTACTTTTGCATGTGTAGAGCAGTCATTTTTGTCCACAGTGTATTCAGGCTTAAACACAACTTTCAAATGTCCAGTGTCCTTCTGTAACACCCAGCTTTTGAGAATCATGGTTCGACACAAATTTAGCCTAATTAGTGAATGCAGGTGTGTTCACCTATATAAAGCCCTCAACCCCATCCTGACTCTTTTAGTCAACTGTTCAGAGCCATGGTGAGTGACAGGTAACAATTTGTTTGTTGAGCGCATGCTTTTCAATGACTAACAGGATTGAATGTTTGTAGTTTGTCCATATTGAGCTTCCTAACAAATGTGCACGGTTTGTGAGGAAGTCTAAGGTCAAACAGTGACAGTGTGGGGTCAAACTGTCACACGCATACTTGTTCGACATCTTCCCGCTTGAAGCCAAACCACCGCCAGACGATGGACCCTGTGCTATTTTTTTAGGAATTAATTTTTCCTTCATTTATCACATTCACACCTTCTTTCTCTCGTATTACCACTCGCACCACTCCGCTAGCATCACAGCTAACGTTGCCCATGCTGCTACCTCTCTGCTCAGCGAGGGCGTATGACGCGACAGCATGTGACGTATGTAAGAAGGTGCGCTTGTTTTAAGTCTCTGTGAGAAGCAAGAAAGAGTGAAAAAAGCCTGTAGTGTAATGCCCGCAGCTAAAAGCAACTGTGAGAACGTATACTCGAATATCACGATATAGTCATTTTCTATATCGCAAAGAGACAAACCCACGATATATCGAGTATATCGATATATCGCCCAGCCCTATATCGACGTCAATCCCCCATCATCCTCAGGCTCCGCTCCTGCTAGGGAGGGTGTGTCTGATGTAGTTGGGTTCAGGAGTTCCTCAAAGTGCTCTTTCCAACGCCCTACGACTTCCTCACTTAAAGTCAGCAGAGTCCCATCCTTGCTGTACACAGCTTGGATGGTTCCCTGCTCCCCCTCCTGAGGTGCAGTATGGTCTTCCAGAACAGCTTTGGTGCCGCCCGATAGTCCTTCTCCACACTGAAAAAAAAAATAAGTTGAGAAAACGCAAATTTTCAAGGCAACATGATGCAACAAGATTTTTGCGTTTTCTCAACTTTTGACTACTATTGTTGACTTAACTAAGATTTTCAAGTTGAAATAAGAGTTATGTGACATATGACATACACTGTAAAAAAAAAAAAGTAGAGAAAACGCAAATTTTCAAGGCAACATGATGCAACAAGATTTTTGCGTTTCCTCAACTTTTGACTACTATTGTTGACTTAACTAAGATTTACAAGTTGAGATAAGAGTTATGTCAACTCGGATCTTCTTGTCAGTAATATCACATATGATCACAAGTTAATATTCCATATGATTTGTGGATTTATTCTTTTGTAAAGTCAATATCTAAATTCCATTTAAAGCAGCACAAGTTAATATCACATATGATCACAAGTTAATATCACATATGATCACAGGTTAATATCACATATGATCACAAGTTAATATCACATATGATCACAAGTTAATATTCCATATGATTTGTGGCTTTATTCTTTTGTAAAACGGACCAAACTCGCCACAAAATTAACTACGACAAGATCTATTTTTGTAAAAAGATTTAAAAGATTGAAAGATCCGAGTTGACATAACTCTTATCTCAACTTGTAAATCTTAGTTAAGTCAACAATAGTAGTCAAAAGTTGAGAAAACGCAAAAATCTTGTTGCATCATGTTGCCTTGAAAATTTGCGTTTTCTCAACTTTTTTTTTTTTACAGTGCATGGATTCCCCGAACTGCTCCCACACCCTGTGCTTAGCCTTGTCCACAGCCACGGCCTGTCGGTCCCTTGCCACTGCCTCCGGAGTCCACTGGGATAACATACCCTGGTAGGACTCCTTCTTCAGTCGGACGGATTCCCTGACTACCGCTGTCCACCAGGGTGTTCGAGGGTTACCGCCCCTTGAGGCACCTAAGACCTTCTGGCCACAGCTCGCAGCTACGGCTTTAGCAATAG
Organism: Entelurus aequoreus; assembly: GCF_033978785.1. Taxonomy (NCBI): domain Eukaryota; kingdom Metazoa; phylum Chordata; class Actinopteri; order Syngnathiformes; family Syngnathidae; genus Entelurus; species Entelurus aequoreus. The sequence continues at coordinate 35,774,843 of NC_084736.1, read as the reverse complement.
AGGCTTTGAACATTGCCCATTCCTGTTCAATGTCCACACCCTCCAAAGGGATGGCAGAGAAGTCCAGCCTGAGGTGGGAGTTGAAGTCCCTCCGGACAGAGAACTCCTCCAAACGTTCCCAGTTCACCCGCACTACACGCTTGGGTTTGCCAGGTCTGTCCAGAGGTTTCCCCCGCCATCTGACCCAACTCACCACCAGATGGTGATCAGTTGACAGTTCAGCCCCTCTCTTCACCTGAGTGTCCAACACATACGGCCTCAGATCAGCTGATACGATTACAAAATCGATCATTGATCTTTGGCCTGGGGTGCTCTGGTACCAGGTACACCTATGAGCACCTTATGCTTGAACATGGTGTTTGTTTTTGCAAGTCCATGACTAGCACAGAAGTCCAATAACAATCCACCACTCGGGTTCAGATCAGGGAGACCGTTCCTCCCAATCACGCCAGTCCAAGTCTCACTGTCATTGCCCACGTGCGCGTTGAAGTCCCCCAGTAAGACTATGGAATACCCTGCCGGCGCCTCATACAGGACCCATGCAAGGTATCCAAGAAGGCCGAATACTCTGAACTCTTGTTTGGTGCGTATGCACAAACAACAGTCAAGAGTTTTCCCCTCTCAAACCCTAAGGCAAAGGGAGGCGACCCTCTTGTCCACTGGGGTGAACTTCAACGTACAGGCACTCAGCCGGGGACTCGTGAGTATCCCCACACCCGCCTGAGTCCTCACACCCTGAACAACTCCAGAAGTGAACAAGATCCATTCCTTGTCCAGGAGTGTGGTTTCAGAGCCCTTGCTATGGGTACAGGTAAGCCCCATCAGATCCAACCGGTAGCGCTCCACCTCCCGCATCAGCTCAGGCTCCTTCCCCACTAGCGTAGAGACGTTCCACGTCCCAAAAGTCAGCCTCTGCTTCCCCGAATTGGTCCGTCTGGAGCCTCCACTTTCACTGCCATCGAAGTGGCAGCGCACCCGACCCCACTGATTCCGACTGCGGGTGGTGGGCCCACGTGGTGGAGAAAATGGTGTGTCCACGTAACTTCTTCGAGCTACCCGGTGCTCGCTGACGAGCCCTGCCTCCGGGCCTAGCTCCGGAGGAGGGCCCCGGGCTTCCTCCGGGCCGGGTAACGCATCTTCTTCTTGTGTTTTCCATGGGGTATTATCATAACCCTGATGGGGGGAGGCGTTCGGGTGCTACACCTTGCCTAAGGGTGACCCGAAACTATGTAAGGCAGGGGCGTTCAACTCCCTGAGACTTTATACAAGCCCATATACCACTATATGTATATATGTGTGTATATATGTGTGTATATATGTGTGTATGTATATACGTATGTATGTATATGTAAATGTATTTATATACATATGTATTTACTGTATATATATATATCTGTATGTATGTATAGATGTACACACAAATGTATATCTATACATGTGTATATATGTCTGTGTATATATATATATACATATGTATGTACAAAATATACATATGTATATATACTGTATATACATATAAATATATACATATGTATATACTGTATATACCAGAGGTGTGGACTCGAGTCACATGACTTGGACTCGAGTCAGACTCGAGTCATGAATTTGATGACTTTAGACAAACAAAATGTAAAAAGACTTGCAACTCGACTTAGACTTTAACATCAATGACTTGTGACTTCACTTGGACTTGAGCCTTTTGACTTGACATGACTTGCTACTTTCCCCAAAACCCAAAGATTCAAAAGTTATTCAGGAGCGCTCCGTATCTTTCATTTTGTACATGTCTGTCAGCGTGTTGTTCCTGTCAGTACAACAGCCAATCAAATTACATCCACGTTATTTTCGTCCCACAGCATTCATCCAATCAAATTGCAGAACAACCAACGAAGAAGAAATGTCAAACAACGCGCCAGTGAGGAAAAATGATGCCTAAAATAGTTTCGTTCAGGTATTAAAACTACGACTTGGTCAACTAAAAATGAATTCCAGTATGCAAAGCATGCGGTTTGAAGATTACAGACGGAGACGCAACAACTTCCAACTTCGTTCGACATTTGAAGATGCTCAAAGAAGGGTAAGTTTTTAATGTGAGCTAACGTTTATTGGCTAAGTAACGTAACTTTTATTTGCTGTTTAGTTAAATCAGTGAGGCTGTAAACTCACCGCTAACGCTATAACCATAGACATCTTATAATTAGACGCAGCATCGAGCGCTACAGCCTACTGGCGCTGACTAGACACTGGGCCGCCATCTTGGAGTGGTGGTCCGCTCCACTCAGTGCAATTCATTTGGCAGGAGCAATGAACTGTCAGCGCATTTAATTAATCTTACCTCACTGAATACCACTGATTTTCACACGCTATTTTGTCATACGTTTAGCTGTGATAAAGGACACATGTTTTGGGGTGTTTTATTATTCATAGTTTGCTTAACAGTAATACATACTTGCCAACCTTGAGACCTCCGATACCGGGAGGTGGGGGGTGGGGGGCGTGGTTGGGGACGGGAGGCGTGGTTGGGGGCGTGGTTAAGAGGGGAGTATATTTACAGCTAGAATTCACCAACTCAAGTATTTTATATATATATATATATATATATATATATATATATATATATATATATATATATATATATATATATATATATATATATATACATATATATATATATATAATATATATATATATATATGTGATGTATAAAATACTTGACTTTCAGTGAATTCTAGCTATATATATATATATATATATATATATATATATATATATATATATATATATATATATATATATATATATATATATATATATATATATATATATATATATATATATATTTATTTTATTATATATATAATACATTTTGCGAGGTGGCCCATAATACTGGGCTGTGAAAGGTGCTGCGCTGCCGCCGCCATGTGCTTCGCTCTCCATTCATGAATGAGTATATCATTTCGGCCACCGTGTTCAATGGAGAAGTCTGTTCTACAAAATGTACAGGCAACATACCCCTTCCCCTTCGAACTGTCCTGGATGAACTGAAATTCTTGTTTCCCTTCGTTTTGGAACTTGCAAGCGTATTTCTTCATCTTGCTCGTCGACGGTGTCGCCATGTCTGTAACTTCCTCGTTCTTCTGCTTCGTCTCCTTGTTGTGTGCGCAGTTGTGCACTCTATTCTCTAAAAGCCGTAGATGTTATGACGTCATTGGGCAGGCAAGCTGTTTATATTGTGGGAAAGCGGACGTGAGAACAGGCTGTCCCCATTCAGGTCCACATTGAGCTGGAGGGGGCGTGGCCTCAAGCTCCGTCTGAATACCGGGAGTTTGTCGGGAGAAAATTTCTGCCGGGAGGTTATCGGGAGAGGCGCTGAATACCGGGAGTCTCCCGGTAAAACCGGGAGGGTTGGCAAGTATGCAGTAATAGAATATTCTTATATGCTATAAGTGAACAGATGTCCGAGATCAAAACTGGGAATATAATCCCAGAGAAGGTGGAAAAAAACGGTCAGCTATTTTTAAGTTGAAGAAACAATATGATTCGGTTATATATACATGCGTATATCCTACATAAACAATGAATGAATACATTAGATATCTATATATCTTATAGACTGTATCTCTGTTGCTGCAGCAGCAGAGAGTTTATTCTGTCTTGACACTTTGTATTGATATTTTGTATTACATTCTTCCCTTAAATGATCATGTTTACAGTGATTGTTTTATATGTATTTTTTATGTATGTCGCTTTAGATAAAAGCGTCTGCCAAATACGTAAACATAAACATATATAAACACCTGAAAGTCCTTATATCAGCTAAAACCACCAATCTGTTTCACTGGATTCAGAATAAAACCAAATTCTGTCTTAACCAACAATGTTAGTATTTGAAAATTGTTACTTGAAGACTTATTCCTGGTTACAATTATACTGTTAAGAAAGTATTGTCTTATATTTTGCCTAAAATGAGAACACATCATAATCAGTGGCAGCTGGTGAATTTTGTTTTAGGTGGAGCTGAAAGTTTGTAAACTAAACCCCTGTCGGGGGGTCATCCTCCCCCAGAAGATTTCCTTGTGATTTTCACACACAAATATTGAATATCTTTGCTCCTTCTCAACTCTGTGGTAATATTATTTTCACAAAATACAACCAATAGTACGTTAATGTTAAAACTTACTTGTAAAAAGTAATACCCCGATTCTTATTTTCAACAGTCCGCTCATTTGAGCAGGAAAACGCTGAACACCAGCCCGGCATCTTTGTTTTCTGTGTGTCAACTGTCAGTTTAGGCTGCTCACTGGCTCCTCGTCATCACTTCAAGATGGCGGCCAAATTGCTCGCGTCACAGCAGCCAATGCTGCGTCTACTTATAAGATGTCTATGGTTATAACGTCATTGCAAACACGGCAATCTGTTGCGTCCACTGCAGTTCGCTACCTTATTCATACTTTTTGTTAAGTGTTTTTTTTAAGCAGGGTTGCATGAGGTACCTAGACATAACGTTACGTTAGTCAATCTATCACACACAGTAACGTAACGTTAGACGGCAGTCAGCAGCACCGCGTATTTTAGCCACCTACAAAATGACAAACATAGTCAAATAAAGGTCAGTTAAAATGTATGTTATTTTAAGAATATGTGTACATATTGCATAGGGCCCTGACATCTAAAAAGTACAACTCTGTTCATTGTTATGTTCATGTATTTGTTATGTTTTTCATGTGTACGCACACATAAACACACATTCTGTCACGACGTGGACTATGGCGACGCAAATTACTGCGTGGATTGTTTTCCCGTGGTGCAAGCAAACCAGACTAGACATGGCTTGAAGGTAAATACATGTTTAATTATTTACTTTAAAAATGAACAATGAAGACTGCAAAGAAGAAAGTTGTAGGTGGGATCGGTGTATTAGCAGCGGACTACAGCAACACAACCAGGAGGACTTTGAGATGGATAGCAGACGCGCTAGCCGCCAACCTCACCTTGACTTCCTCCGTCTCCGGGCCGCCCGCCGACCGCATCTGTGATCGGGTGAAGTCCTTCGTCGCACCGTCGATCGCTGGAACGCAGGTGAGCACGGGTGTTGATGAGCAGATGAGGGCTGGCTGGCGTAGGTGGATAGCTAATGTTTTTAGCATAGCTCTGTGAGGTCCGGTTGCTAAGTTAGCTTCAATGGCGTCGTTAGCAACAGCATTGTTAAGCTTCGCCAGGCTGGAAAGCATTAACCGTGTATTTACAGGTCCATGGTTTAATAGTATTGTTGATTTTCTGTCTATCCTTCCAGTCAGGGGTTTATTTCTTGTGTTTCTATATGCAGTTAAGCACGATGCTATCACGTTAGCTCCACAGCCAAAAAGCTTCGCCGATGTATTGTAGTGGAGATAAAAGTCACTGTGAATGTCCATTTCGCGTTCTCGACTCTCATTTTCAAGAGGATATAGTATCCGAGGTGGTTTAAAATACAAATCCGTGATCCACAATAGAAAAAGGAGAGAGTGTTGAATCCAATGAGCCAGCTTGTACCTAAGTTACGGTCAGAGCGAAAAAAGATATGTCCTGCACTGCACTCTAGTCCTTCACTCTAACGTTCCTCATCCACGAATCTTTCATCCTCGCTCAAGTTAATGGGGTAATCGTCGCTTTCTCGGTCCGAATCGCTCTCGCTGCATTGAAAACAATGGGGAAATGTGAGAAGCCTTTCAACCTTTGACGTCACGCTACTTCCGGTACAGGCAAGGCTTTTTTTTATCAGCGACCAAAAGTTTAAATAAAAAAAATTCATTTCAGTAGGCCTTTAAACCAACAGGACATAACTAAAACAAAACATGATCACAAAGACATGACAGAGTCCCCCTTAAGGACAGATACCAGATGTCCAAAAAAAACAATGATCAAGAGTCATGGGAGGGTGGGAGGGGGACTTGGCGGTGGGTCGCCAAACCAATTGTCCCCGAATCCACCGGGGCAGAGTCAGGTGGCGGCGACGCGTAGAACGCCGCTGCACCTGGCAAGGTGGACGCCCAGGGAATGGCCACATCCGTGGCTGACGAGGAGGCGGGCGCGTCGTCGTGGCAGGCGTGGAAGTTGTGCGCGTCCTCGTCGTGGAAGCAGACGACGAGTCCGGCGTGGGTGCGGCAGCCGGCAAAGCTTGGCGTGGGTCTTGGCGGCCTGGGTCTTGGCTGCTTGGGTCTTGGCGGCTTGGATCCTGGCTTGGGTCTTGGCGGCTTGGGTCCTGGCTTGGGTCTTGGCTTGGGTCTTGGCTTGAGTCTTGGCTTGGGTCTTGGCGGCTTGGGTCTTGGCTTGGTTCTTGGTGGCTTTGGTCTTGGCGGCTTGAGTCTTGGCGGAGTGGAGCTGCGACTGGCGGCACTTGGCGTTGTGGATCTGCGACTGACGGCACTTGGCGTCGTGGAGCTGCGACTGGCGGCACTTGGCGTCGTGAAGCTGCGACTGGCGGCACTTGGCGTGGTGGAACCTGGCATGGTGGAGCTTGGCATGGTGGAGGTACTGAAGCTTGGCGTGGTACAGGTACTAAAGCTTGGCGTGGTGCAGGTACTGAAGCTTGGCGTGGTGCAGGTACTGACGCATGGCGTGGTGCAGGTACTGAAGCTTGGCGTGGTGCAGGTACAGTAACTTGCCGCGGTGCAGGTACTGAAGCTTGGCGTGGTGCAGGTACTGAAGCTTGCCGTGGTGCAGGAACTGGAACCCGCCGTGGTGCTGGTACTGGAACCCGCCTTGGTGCTGGTACTGGACCCCGCCGTGGTGTAGGTACTGGAACCTGCCGTGGAGCTTGGCGTGGTGGAGCTTGGCATGGTGCGAGCTTTGGAGCTGGTGCTAACCTTGGAGCAGATGCTAGCCTTGGCTTTGGCTTTGGCAGGGGTGGCCTAGCTGGGGGTTGCGGCTTGGCACGCCGAAAGACTGGTGGTGGTGGCCGGGCTGGAGGCTGTGGCTTGGCATGGTGAAAAGCTGGTGGTGGTGGCCGGGCTGGAGGTTGCTGCCTGGCTGGGCGCAGCTGACCCACCCCACTCCAACAGTTCCCGGCCCTAGCCCCCCACCCCCCTCAAGGAGCGGATACCAGATGCGCTCCCCGCGGTCTGGAACCGTTTTAGGGGTGGGGGGAGGGAGGTCAGGAGGGGGGCAGAATCCTCCCCTCTAAATTGTCCAAAATATCTTTCATTCTTACCCACCTGGGGTTGAGTGGGCGGAAAATAGAAAAGTCCTGTGATGTGGGCGGGGCTTGAGTCTTGGGGGGCGGGGAATTACATCTGGATGACTGTGATTGATTTGCTCTAATGTCCAAAAACATGTTCTGATAATGTTTGATCATGGACATGGAGTCTTTAGTTGGGAGCGGCTGACAGAAAAGAGAGTTGAGGAAAAAAAAAATCCTGATCTGTGATGTCATCCGCTGGCTGCTGGGCTGGTTGTAGTCTATTTCCGCCCGGAGGGGGAGGAGCCTGAGGGAGCGACGCGTCCTGTCCGCTCGCGGAAGCCTTCCCTGAAGTCCCTCGTCTTGGGCGGCGCTTACGGGGCTGGGGCGACGTGCCAACGTCTTCGGGCCACACTGAGCTGATCGGGATAAGTTTTCCATTTGGCCCCCACATTAAATCTCGATCCTCCATGGCTCCTAACTCCTCCCACCTTCCTTCCTCCATCGACAAGTTGCTTGCGGGAGAACGATTTGCTGGCGACATTTTGTCAGGACGTGGACTATGGTACAGTTTCCTGCGTGGATTGTTTTCCCGTGGTGCAAGCAAACCAGACTGGACATGGCTTTAAGGTAAATACATGTTTAATTATTTACTAAAAAAAAAGTACAAACGAAAAGCGCGCACAAGGCGGAGAACAAACTTGGCTAAGAAAACAAAAACTAGCACAAAGGCAGAACATGGCATGAAACAAAAACTTGCTAACTGTTACATGAATAAACAAAAACTTACTTGGAAAGCATGGAACTATGACATGGATATCAGAGGTAGTAGAGGTATCATCAGGTAACATGGGTACATGGGTAACAGAGGTAATGTCGCCAGGCCGACCAACAGAAAATGACAGGCTTAAATAATAGTGACATGATTAGCAACAGGTGCGTGAGTCCAAAACGTGAAACAGGTGAAAACTAATGGGTTTACATGGTAACCAAACAATGAAGCGTAAACAGGAACTAAAAAGAGTCTTAAACCAACAGGACATAACTAAAACAAAACATGATCACAAAGACATGACACATACAGTATGAGATGAGATCAATGAGATAAGGTAAGAACAGGTTAGAAATTGCTGTGGAACCAGTTACAATGCATTATGCCATGGAAATACAATGTTAACACTTTTGTGCAAATAAGTACAGTTGCTCTTGTTTTTTCAAATGTTTTTATTCTGTAAAGGAATGAGTTAAATGTTTAAAATGACTGGTTAATAGTGCTATTATGAAGTGCAATGTCAGCACTATTTTTTTTTCCTTCAACTTCAAATGCACTTGTTTTAATAAATAAATACAGCTTTTTAAAGCATACACAATCTGTGTAAATATATTAGTCTGTGGTTAAAAGGACTTGAAAGGACTCGAAACTCAAAATGCAGGACTTGGGACTGGACTTGAGACTTTCCAGTCTTGACTTTGGACTTGACTCGAGACTTGCCTGTCTTGACTTGGGACTTGACTCGAGATTTGAGGGCAAAGACTTGAGACTTACTTGTGACTTGCAAAACAATGACTTGGTCCCACCTCTGGTATATACATATGTATATATTAGGGGTGTAACGGTACACAAAAATTTCGGTTCGGTACGTACCTCGGTTTAGAGGTCTATTGTGATTACTTATGGAGTTTATTGTGAAAAAATTGTGAACAGGAAGTGAACAAAAAGTTTTGCAACTGTTATGTAAAGAAAAGGGGTAGGATTAAATAAGCTCTGCTTCTTTCTACTCCTTTTCGAACATGTTGAAAAGAGAAACTGGAAATTGTGATGTATCATGTTGTATACTTGCATGTTCGAAATAAACTCAAACTCAACTCAACTCAACAACGGTTCGGTTCATTTTCGGTACAGTAAGAAAACAACAAAATAATGTTTTGGTTATTTATTTACCTAATTTGTGAACAATGGCATAACATACATATACACACAGGGTCCATTGCCAGGGTTAATGTGGTCAACATATATAAAATAAAAACTAAATAACATAAGGCTCAGAATGGTTTCTTAACAAACCTTTTCTACATATAAAGTGCTTTTTTTGATTGATTGATTGATTGAGACTTTTATTAGTAGATTTCACAGTACAATACATATTCCGTACAATTGACCACTAAATGGTAACACCCGAATAAGTTTTTCAACTTGTTTAAATCGGGGTCCACGTTAATCAACATTAAACTGCCTCAAGTTGTTGCTCAGATTAAATGAAATAACGAAAATGTTCTTCTACATATAAAAAGTGCAACATCAAGTCAACTCAGCCTCAGATTAACACCCCCCCCCCCACCCCACCCCCCCAGCCTGGCTAACTTTGCAGTAAGAGGTGGGAGCTGTTTGCTCGTCTTTATCTTTGTTGAAGCGATGTTCACTTGGGGGTGGTGCCGCTTCAAATGGGTTAGCATGTTTGACGTGTTGGCAAAAGCATGCCTTACCGCTGCTGAACAATGTCGGCAAACCTCCGTCCTCCGCACCGCGCAGCCGAAGTGTTCCCAAACGGGAGATCTTAACGAGGCAGGAGGGTCTTCCAGCTCTGGCTTTTATATGTTGTCGTAGCCCGGTAGTTGCTAGCATGCCGTGTGTTGTGCCTCAGTGTGCATTGTTTACACAACGTGTGCTACGCTACTTAATATGTCCGTGTGGAAACTCGTTCTGTACACCTTCGAACCGAACCGGAACCCACTTACCGAAACGGTTCGATACAAATACACGTACCGTTACACCCCTAGTATATATACATATGTGTATACAGTATATACATATGAATATATGTATATACATATGTACCTATACCGTATATACATATAAATATATAAATATATATATATATATATATACATACATGTACATATGTATATAAATATATATGTACATATACTGTATAGTATACTGAACTAGCAAAGTAAGATTTTCATTGTACGGCAAACTGTCTAACTGTGCATATGACAATAAACAATCTTGAATCTTGAATATACATATATATATATATATATATATATATATATATATATATATATATAGTGAGGGTGAGATCTTTGTCTTCATCTTCTTCGAGCAAAAGCAGAGGTGTGAAGGTGTCAGGAGGTGACATGTTCCCTGGCAGGAGTGTGCTGATCCTACTGAAGTAAAAATGTTTGTTGTTGTGGTCCGCAGGTCACGGCTTGAAGTTCAAGACCAAGGCAGAGAGAAGTAAAGCTCTAGAAGGGAAGGACATTGAGATGGAGAGAAAGTGCAACTCTCCTCAGCATCTTCTACATCAGAAGGTTTAGGATGGTCCTCGCTCTTGACAACCATCTTCTACATCAGAAGGTTTAGGATGGTCCTCACTCTTGACAACCCTTTTCTACATCAGAAGGTTTAGGATGGTCCTCACTCTTGACAACCATCTTCTCCAACAACTTGATTATCATGAGCACAGCCTGTCAACATTTGAATAAAGGGCTCCTTCAAGAACTTGTATTTGTTCAGAAGTACACAGATACAAATCATGTGTGACTTTGTAAACACTACTCAGTCACATGGAAGGTATCTCCACTGGTCCCTACTCAGTCACATGGAAGGTATCTCCACTGGTCCCTACTCATTCACATGGAAAGTATCTCTATTGGTCCCTACTCAGTCACATGGAAGGTATCTCCACTGGGCCCCACTCAGTCACATGGACGGTATCTCCACTGACTGTGGTCCACTGGTTCCCACTCAGTCACATGGAAGGTATCTCCACTGACTGTGGTCCACTGGTCCCCACTCAGTCTCATGGAAGGTATCTCCACTGACTGTGGTCCACTGGTCCCCACTCAGTCACTTGGAAGGTATCTCCACTGACTGTGGTCCACTGGTCCCCACTCAGTCACATGGACGGTATCTCCACTGACTGTGGTCCACTGGTCCCCACTCAGTCACATGGAAGGTATCTCCACAGACTGTGGTCCCCACTCAGTCACATGGAAGGTATCTCCACTGGTTCCCACTCAGTCACATGGAAGGTATCTCCACTGACTTTGGTCCACTGGTCCCCACTCAGTCACATGGAAGGTATCTCCACTGGTCCCCACTCAGTCACATGGAAGGTATCTCCACTGACTTTGGTCCACTGGTCCCCATTCAGCCACATGGAAGGTATCTCCATTGACTGTGGTCCACTGGTCCCCACTCAGTCGCATGGAAGGTATCTCCACTGACTTTGGTCCACTGTCACAAGACATTTGGTTCACTTTGGGTGTGATGTACACTGGTCCCCACTCAGTCACATGACATCATGTTCACTTTGGGTGTGATGTACACTGGTCCCCACTCAGTCACATGACATCATGTTCACTTTGGGTGTGATGTACACTGGTCCCCACTCAGTCACATGACATCATGTTAACTTTGGTTGTGATGTACACTGGTCCCCACTCAGTCACATGACATCATGTTCACTTTGGGTGTGATGTACACTGGTCCCCACTCAGTCACATGACATCATGTTCACTTTGGGTGTGATGTACACTGATCCCCACTCAGTCACATGACATCATGTTCACTTTGGGTGTGATGTACACTGGTCCCCACTCAGTCACATGACATCATGTTCACTTTGGGTGTGATGTACACTGGTCCCCACTCAGTCACAAGACATCATGTTCACTTTGGGTGTGATGTACACTGTTAAAAAGCATTGTAGGATTGTGGGTAATCCAAGATGGCGGCGCGCATAGACGCAGCGGTTCAGAGCTCTCTTTTTTGGTGCAAGTTTTTGTTATTTTTGCATGTATGGTGTGTGTGTGTCTGTCCACATTATGCCGGGCGACTAACATCTACAGTCGACCCGAACTTCTTAAATTGGGACTACGGAGTGAGTAAGAAGTCACAGCTGAGTTTCTTCGTTTACACGAGATACCGGCGGACATAGCCAGGACACCGGGCTCTCCGTGGATTACATTTCCCAGGAGAAGGAGGCAGAGGGACAGGAAGCAAAAGCGGGGCTGCAGAGCTGGCGTGCTAGCTAGGCTCCGCAAGCTGCCATTCAAACCATCGCTTCCCAGTATTTTTTTTTATCGAATGCAAGATCCCTCGCCAACAAGCTGGACGAGCTGAAGCTGCAGATTGCGACAAATAAGATGGTCAGGGACAGCTGCATTCTGCTCATCACGGAGACGTGGCTTCACCCGCTCATCCCGGACACGGCTATCGAGCTAGCGGGCCGCACAACACATCAGCATGACAGAACCAAGGACTCCGGTAAGAGCAGAGGAGGGGGGCTGTGCATCTACGTCAACAACAGCTGGTGCACCAACACCAAGACTGTTACCAGTCACTGCTCATCTGATTTGGAGTACGTTACTGTGAAATGCAGACCCATCTACCTTCCATGGGAGTTTAATGTTGTCATGCTAACGGCTGTTTACATACCACCGGCAGCTAATGCTAGTATGGCCCTCAGGGTGTTACATGACTCCATTAGCAGTCAACAAAGCGCGTATCCTGAGGCGGTGCACATCATTGCTGGAGACTTTAATCATGCAGAATTAAAAACTGTGCTCCCTAAATTCCATCAGCACATTAAATGTGCAACTAGGAGGAAAAATACTTTGGACAAGGCATACTCGAATATCAAGAGTAGCTACAGGGCTAAGCCACTACCACACTTGGGCCAGTCCGACCACCTGTCAGTGTTGTTAATCCCAGCATACACCCCCCTCAGGAAAAGTGCTCCCCCGACAACTAAAACTGTCAAAATCTGGCCTGAGGGCGCCTCATAGCAACTCCAGGTGTCATGATCCGTTACCCGGATCATGGCATGATTTATGTTGGTAATGTTTCTGTTTTAGTCTGTTTCCTGGGTGCACCCTCTTTCCTTGTTTACTGTTGTTTTCCATGTGCACTGATTCAACTCACCTTTCTTAGTTTAGCAATTAGTGTTCCCACCAGGTGTTTTGCTTAATCACTCGCCTTTATAGTTTCCTGTCACCCAGCAATAGTTGCTGGGTCAATGTTTTCTGTAGGCAACATTTACATTCTCCTGTTTTTTCTCCTCGCTATAGTAAGTTTGTACACACTAGCATTCCTCGTTTTTCACCCTTGGTGACATTTTGTGTTTTTTAGCCCCATGCTTGCTAGTATCCTCAGTTTGTATTTTTGATCCTGCCTTTCAAATAATTAAAAACCTTAATCTTATGCACGCCGCTCCTGCTTGTTTCCTGTGTTGGAGGGGAACACAACCAGCGAAGCTATGCGTCCCCGAAGACGTAACACCAGGATTGCTTTGAAAGAACCAACTGGGGCATCTTTGAACAACAGGACCTGGAGGACTACACTTTATCTGTGCTGAGCTATATCAAGTTCTGCGCGGATATTGCTATGACCGAGACTATATCCGGGTCTATCCAAACCAAAAGCCCTGGATAACTGGTGAGGTCAGTACCCTGCTGAAGGAGAGGAACAAGGCCTTCAGGTGTGGTGATGGGGCACAGTACAGTGCTGCCAGAGCCAGCCTGAGGAGAGGCATCATAGAGGCCAAGGCAGCATACCAGAAGAAAATAGAGGGACACCTCAGCAGCAACAACACAAGGCAGGTGTGGCAGGGGGTGAAGCACATCACCGGCTACAAATCCAACAACCTCGCTGTGGCTGACGGAGACGCCTCGCTGGCGGAGGAACTGAACATCTTCTTCGCTCGCTTCGAGGTGGGGCAACCACATGCAGTCGCATCACAACCCTCAACTCGGGACAACGTCCTCATGTTGGAGGAACATGAGGTACAGCGCACACTAAGGAGGGTGACCCCAAGGAAAGCTGCTGGACCGGATGGCGTACCTGGACGTGTACTAAAGACCTGTGCAGACCAGCTGGCTGTTGTTTTTACCAGGATTTTCAACCAGTCCTTGTCCCAGTACATCGTCCCACCCTGTCTAAAGGACTCTGTTATTGTCCCACTGCCAAAGAAATCTGCAGTAAACAGCCTGAATGATTACCGTCCAGTGGCACTTACACCAATCATTATGAAGTGCTTTGAAACTCTGGTTCGGGGGCACATCACCTCAAATCTGCCACCTGCATTGGACTCTCACCAGTTTGCGTACAGGGCCAACAGATCTACAGAGGATGCTATTGCGGTATAGCTCGGTTGGTAGAGCGGCCGTGCCAGCAACTTGAGGGTTGCAGGTTCGATCCCCGCTTCCGCCATCCTAGTTACTGCCGTTGTATCCTTGGGCAAGACACTTTACCCACCTGCTCCCAGTGCCACCCACACTGGTTTGAATGTAACTTAGATATTGGGTTTCACTATGTAAAGCGCTTTGAGTCACTTGAGAAAAAGCGCTATATAAATGTAATTCACTTCACTTCACTTCACTTCACAACAGCCCTCCACACTGCTCTGAGCCACTTAGAGCAGCAGGGGAGCTATGCAAGGCTACTTTTTGTTGATTTTAGCTCTGCGTTCAATACCATCCTCCCCCACAGACTGGTGCCCAAACTGACGGGGCTGGGACTGTCTTCCTCCATCTGCCACTGGATCCTGGACTTCCTGACAAATCGCTCTCAGAGGGTGAGAGTAGGCTCCCACCTCTCAACATCCATCAGCATCACCACCGGCTCCCCCCAGGGCTGCGTGCTAAGCCCCCTACTCTACACCCTCTACACTCATGACTACACCCCTGCTCATGCCAGCAACACCACTATTAAATTTGCAGACGACACCAAAGTAGTGGGACTCATTTCTGGGAGGGATGAGTCTGCCTACAGAAATTAAGTGGGGCGGCTGACTGGGTGGTGCAGGGAAAACAACCTGGTCCTTAACACCACCAAGACTAAGGAGCTGATCATGGATTTCCGGAAGAAAAAAACAATAAACATCCAACCACTGTACATCAACGGGGACTATGTGGAAATGGTCTCTAACTTCAGGTTCCTGGGGATCCAGATCAAGGAAGACCTGTCGTGGAGTATGAACACCTCAGTGACCATCAAAAAGGCACAGCAGAGACTTTACTTTCTGAGACTCCTCAAAAAGAACAACCTGTCACAAAAACTGCTTGTGTCCTTCTATCACTGCCCAATAGAGAGTGTGCTGACATACTGCATGTGTGTATGGTATGCCAGCTGCACGGCAGCAGAGAGAAATGCACTTCAGAGGGTCATAAAAACTGCCATGAAGATCACTGGCTGCTCTCTCCCCTCCCTAGATGAACTGTACAGTGCCAGGTGCCTCAAAAAGGCCCAAAACATCATAAGGGACCCATCTCACCCTGGACATAAACTTTTTGAACTGCAGGAGATACAGGACAATAAAATGCCGGACAAACAGACTTAAGAACACTTTTTACCCGCGAGCAATAGTGTCGCTGAACACAAGACGACAATAATGACTGTGCATGTGAGCTGTGTGCTTGCTATTTTTATGTATTTTTATCTATTTATCTATGTTCTTATGGTTTTATGTGTTATGAATTTGCACTAAATTAGTTTTGCTTACAATTTCGTTGTACAATGACAGTAAAGATATATTCTATTCTATTCTATATTCTCTTCTATTCTATTCCCACTCAGTCACAAGACATCATGTTCACTTTGGGTGTGATGTACACTGGTCCCCACTCAGTCACATGACATCATGTTCACTTTGGGTGTGATGTACACTGGTCCCCACTCAGTCACATGACATCATGTTCACTTTGGGTGTGATGTACACTGGTCCCCACTCAGTCACATGACATCATGTTCACTTTGGGTGTGATGTACACTGGTCCCCACTCAGTCACATGACATCATGTTCACTTTGGGTGTGATGTACACTGGTCCCCACTCAGTCACATGACATGTTCACTTTGAGTCTGATGTGCACTGGTCCCCACTCAGTCACATGACATCATGTTCACTTTGGGTGTGATGTACACTGGTCCCCACTCAGTCACATGACATGTTCACTTTGAGTCTGATGTGCACTGGTCCCCACTCAGTCACATGACATCATGTTCACTTTGGGTGTGATGTACACTGGTCCCCACTCAGTCACATGACATGTTCACTTTGAGTGTGATGTACACTGGTCCCCACTCAGTCACATGACATGTTCACTTTGAGTGTGATGTACACTGGTCCCCACTCAGTCACATGACGCATCCTGTTAACACAAGCATAGGCTTTTAGGAACCTCACAGTGTCCGCCCGCCATCTAGTAAAGGGGCAAATATTAAGAGGACCTTTTAGGGGGACAAAGTCTTGCATCTGCGTGAAGCCAGTGTGACGTCATGCTCGCTGCAGCTCTTTCTGTTCATCGGGGCTATCCAGGGACAGAAGTAAGAAGTCTAAAGAGGAGTACATTCTACAATAACACCAGAAAGAGATTCTAGATGTGTTGCTACTTGCTAGGCCTTTTTTTAAAATGAAGACCAACATCATTAAAATGATTGGTGAAGTCTCGAGAAACTTGAAAAACGGATATGTGTAAATACATATGTATATATTAGGCTGACCATACGTCCTCTTTTCCCCGGACATGTCCTCTTTTGCGGGGGTGTCCGGGCGGGGTTTCTTAAATGCCTCAAATGTCCGGCATTTTGAATTAGGGTTGCGTGTATTTTCAATGTACGTTCAGGGTTAAGTTAAGAAGGGGTGGAGAGTGGAGAGAGACATGAGAACAAGAAATGCCGAAATGTAAATGCAACTTCACGGATGATTTGTGTTTTCGTCCTGGCCGTGACACATGGAAAGCAGAATGCACTGTGTGCAAAGCAGCAACGTATGTATCTGTGGTAAATAAAGGGGCCAAAGATCTACAAGCCCATATCGACACTACAAAGCACAAAACAGCTGTGCAGGGCGAGAGCTCGTCTGCTGTTTTTTGTTTAAATTTAATTAACTTGTTTTGAGGCATTATTTATGTTTACATTATATACAAGAGGTTATTTTGAATATTTCTACCTCTGCACTTTTTTTTCCAAAACTGTGAATGTTACAGAATATAAGTGTGACTTATTTTGTTATACTGTCAACCAGTGTTGGCGTTAACACACTTTTTCTGTCTTTTTAACGCATTGAAATCAGAAAGGACGGCGATTATACATTTTTTTATTTTTATTTTTTTACCATTTGTGGCCCACAGCTAATGTTTTAAAGGCCCACGGCACATTTTAAAAATACTACTAAAATAAACAAAAACATAACAAAAGTGAAATAAAAAAGCTTAAAGGTGAAATGTAATTTAGAAAAAGTTGCAATGTTGACTAATAAAACAAAGCTGTTTTTTTTTTCTTTCAAACGGTCATTGCTCAAAACATAATATTGAATCAAAATCAATGTTATTATGAATTATTGACCTATCGTAGGTTCCGATTACTTCACATCAAATATTCCACTTTGAAAAATATTTTTGGTGGAAGGTTTTGCATATTTTGTGTGTTTGCCATAAAAAACATAGTTTTGTTTGACAAAAAAGGGCAGAAAACAAAGAAACAAAAAAAACAACATAAAAAAAACTAAAACATTTTGAAATGAGGAATAGATCTGAAGTTGATGTAGACTCCAGAGATTTAAGCGTTAAATATAAAATGTATGTATGCCCTGGCACACCATTACAGCCCTTTGAGACACTTGTGATTTAGGGCT
The DNA here is from genome assembly GCF_033978785.1 of Entelurus aequoreus. NCBI lineage: Eukaryota > Metazoa > Chordata > Actinopteri > Syngnathiformes > Syngnathidae > Entelurus > Entelurus aequoreus. The sequence continues at coordinate 35,757,048 of NC_084736.1, read as the reverse complement.
ATATAAATAAACATTGATTGATTGATTGATTGATTATCATTTCATGACCCAAGCAAAACACTTTTTACACATTTATACTGAAATAAATACACCTACAACTTATTAAATAAAAACATAGAAAAAACTAGCAGCAGTGGTAAAGTTTAGATCCATGAAGGCAAGAAGAAAGTGAATGAATGTTTATAACTGAATACATTTACATATGTATACACATTTGTTTTCTTTTGTATGATCTTTTTTAATTAATTAAGTAACGTTTATGACAACCTTTTTCCAAAACACAATATAGAATGTGAGATATAACAGGATAATGCATACATTTGTCATTTGTTTTCAAAACGCTTACAAAAAAGTGGGACCCCAAAAATTTACTGTGGGACCCCATTTTGAAAATTCCTAGCGCCAACACTGCTGTCAACAGAGGAGAAAAAATGCTTTATTTAAAAAAATATATTATTTATAAAGCAAGTTCGAGTATCATTGGCAAATTTTCACCTAGTCCCGGCCTTGGCGTGCTGCCCGCCTTGGCACGCATATGTGTCCTCTTTTTGGGATTTCAGAATATGGTCAGCCTAGTATATATGTGTATATACATATGTATATATGTGTATATACAAATGTATATATGTGTATATACATATGTATATATGTGTATATACATATGTATATACCGGTATGTGTATATACAAATGTATATATGTGTATATACATATGTATATATGTGTATATACATATGTATATACGTGTGTATACATATGTATATATGTGTATATATACATATGAATACATATATACATAACATATGACTGGGTATTTTGGCCAAACCGCTCCATTTTTGTTTCATCTGACACCACATGGACAAAGATACGACCTTCTGGAGGAAAGTTCTGTGGTCATATGAAACAAAAATGGAGCTGTTTGACCACAATACCCAGCAATATGTTTGGAGGAGAAAAGGTGAGGCCTTTAATCCCTGGAACACCAATTCCTACCATCAAGCATGGTGGAGGTAGTATTATGCTCTGGGCCTGTTTTGCTGCCAATGGAACTGGTGCTTTAAATGGGACAATGAAAAAGGAGGATTACCTCCAAATTCTTCAGGACAACCTAAAATCCTCAGCCCGGAGGTTGGGTCTTGGGCGCAGTTGGGTGTTCCAACAGGACAATGACCCCAAACACACGTCAAAAGTGGTAAAGGAGTGGCTAAATCAGGCTAGAATGAAAGTTTTAGAATGGCCTTCCCAAAGTCCTGACTTAAACGTGTGGACAATGCTCAAGAAACAAGTCCATGTCAGAAAACCAACACATTTAGCTGAACTGCACCAATTTTGTCAAGAGGAGTGGTCAAAAATTCCAGCAGAAGCTTGTGGATGGCTACCAAAAGCGCCTTATTGCAGTGAAACTTGCATGTGTGTATATACATATGTATGCACACATATGTATATATGTGTATATACAGTGAGGTCCACAAGTATTTGCACACCCTGCAATTTTGCAACTCCTCCCACTTAGAAATTAGGGAAAGGTCTAAAATGTTCATCATAGATGTACTTCCACTGTTAGAGACATAATCTAAAAAGAAAAATCCTTAAATCACATTGTATGATTTTTTAATGATTTTTTTGTATGTTACTGGGGTTCATAAGTACTTGCACACATGAGAATCAGCAAGAATTATGACTCTCAGAGAGCTGTCAGTCTACTTTAAAAAAAAAAAGTCCACCTTTACCCCACAACTAATCACCCACCCACCACCCCTTTGAGCTCATTAAAGTCACCTGTGCAGCCCACAGTCAGTCAAGATCCAACTGCTACCATGGGCAAGACCAAAGAGCTGTCAAAAGAGGCCAGAGACAAAATTGTAGAGCTCCACAAAGCTGGAAAAGGCTATGGGACAATTGGGAAGCAGCTTGGTGAGAATAGATCAACTGTTGCAGCAATTGTTAGAACATGGCAGAGGTTAAACATGACTGCTAATCTACCTCTTACTGGGGCTCCATGTAAGATCTCCTCGTAGGGCATCACTCATGATAAGAAAAGTGAACAATCAGCCCAGAACTACACGGCAGGAGCTGGTGAATGACCTGAGTAGAGCTGGGACCACTGTTTCCAAGGCTACTATCAGTAGAACACTACGTCGTAGTGGTTTAAAATCATGCATCGCACGGAAGGTTCCCCTGCTTAAGTCAGCCCATGTCCAGGCCCGTCTGAAGTTTGCCAATGACCATCTGGATGATCCAGAGGAGACATGGGAGAAAGTCATGTGGTCAGCTGAGACCAAAATATAACTTTTTGGTATAAACTCCACTCATCGGGTTTGGAGGAAAAAGAAGGATGAGTATCATCCCAAGAACACCATCCCTACAGTGAAGCATGGAGGGGGAAACATCATGCTTTGGGGGTGCTTTTCAGCAAAGGGGACAGGATGACTGCACTCTATTAAAGAGAGGATGAACGGGATCATTTATTGAGAGATTTTGGCCAAAAACCTCCTTCCCTCAGTCAGAGCATTGAAGATGGGTCGTGGCTGGGTCTTCCAACATGAAGTACACAGCCAGGATAACCAAGGAGTGGCTCCATACCAAGCATATTAAGGTTCTGGAGTAGCCTAGCCAGTCTCCAGATCTAAATCCAATAGAAAATCTTTGGAGGGAGCTGAAACTTTGTGTTGCTCGGCGACAGCCTCAAAACCTGACAGATCTAGAGAAGATTTGTGTGGAGGAGTGGGCCAAAATCCCTGTTGCCGTGTGTGCAAATCTGGTGAAGAGCAATAGGAAACGTTTGACCTATGTAATTGCATTCTGCACTAAATATTAACACTGATGTTCTCATGTGTGCATATACTTATTAACCCTAGTAACATACAAAAAAATCATACAATATGATTTCCAGATTTTTCTTTTTAGATTATACAGTGGAAATACATCTATGATGAACATTTCAGACCTTTCCCTAATTTCTAAGTGGGAGAAGTTGCAAAATTGCAGGGTGTGCAAATACTTGTGGACCTCACTCTACATGTGTATATACACATATATACATATTGTGGCACCTGATTCTCACCAAGACACAGGATTGGGTTTGCAGAAAGCTGAAAAGGGCATTTATTGCACAAGTCCTTTTAGGAAGGGCAGGGGGGGGGGGGGAGTATCAAACTTCAAGTGTCCATTAACAAACATAAATCTCTCCCATCCAGGGTTGTCAATCCTTCACAAAGCACACTTCATTAAACATCATAGGTAATTGCCTACAAACAAGTGAAACATAATATCAGTAAAACATTTCACCAGTAATGTCCTTAATGGGAAAATAGTGGCTGTGTCAGCTTACCGCCTGATGTACCTGCATTGACACAGAGGAGAACCAGACCTGAATGAGGCAGAGTTAAGAACAGTTTGTAGCTGGGCCCCACCTGGCCGCACAGCTGGTGCCACTTCAGGCTGATTGAGCTGGTACAGGGGATTGTACCGCCCCTCCATGATGTGGCCTAGGCTGGGGCGTTGTCCCCCGTGTTCCACTCTGCCTCCATGCCCTGGCTCCTCCCCTGTGAGGTGCCTACCTGTCAGGCGGTGCTTGAGTGAGACTCCACATATCCCCCCTAAGCTCGCCGGTCGGTCCGGGAGCTTCTTTGTCCTCTTCATAGAGCTGGGACATGGCGTCGGCATGTGGGATTGCCTTCCCAGGCCGGTATTCCCCAGTGAAGTGGTAATTCTGTAGTTCCAGGAACCAGCGTGTGACGTGATCGTTACGATCTTTATTTGTGGACATCCACTTTAAGGGGGCGTGGTCTGTCACCAAGGTGAAGGTCCTACCCCATAGGTAGTAGCGGAGGTGGTGTATGGCCCACTTGACTGTCAAGCACTCCTTTTCCACTGTGGCATAATTTCGCTCATGGCTCTGCAGCTTCCGACTAATGAACGTCACTGGGTGTTCCTCTCCGTCCACGAGCTGGGCGAGCACGGCTCCGATGCCCGTGCCTGAGGCATCAGTGTGGAGGATGAACGGCTGGCTGAAGTCGGGGGCTTTCAACACAGGTTCTTCACACACGGCTTTCTTCAACATCTGGAATGCAGTCTCGGCCTCAGCCGTCCAGGTGACATGATGGGGCAGTTTGTTCCGTGTCAGGTCATACAGCAGTGTTGCAATAGTAGAGTCATTTTTAATAAACTTGTGATAATATGAAACAAGGCCAATAAATTATTTTACTTGCTTTTTCGTCAAGGAGCAGGGCCATTCCCTGATGCGCTCCACTTTGCGGACCTGGGGTTTCACGCAGCCTCTGCCTATTGTGTAGCCGAGATAATCAGTCTCAGTCAGACCCACTCTGCACTTCTTAGTGTTGATAGTCAGCCCGGCACGTCTAAGGGCATCCTCTGGAGTGTCGCCGGGGCCCCGTGGTTTCCAAACGGCAAGACGGTATATTGGAATAGCCCCTCAGGTGTGGAGAAGGCCAGTTTTAGGGTTGCCGCTCTCTTTTTGTACGGGGAATACCACAAAGGGGTGCCCTTCCTCTTCTGCCAACTCCTCCTTCCTGCTCTCCCATAGCTCCTCTTTAGCCGGGCTGTCACCCAGTGGGGCCTCTGACAAGGGCCTAAACACAGGGCAGGCCGCAAGCAGTCTCGTCACTTTGCGTCCATTGTTGCGGCGGCGATGCTGCCATGGACCGGCACCTGGTATGTAGCCCAGGGTCCAGTAACGGCCAAAGAGTACACAGTCGGACCCAATGAGTAGTGGAACCGGCAGGTTTGGTACCACTCCAGCTGGTACCAGTGCATCACCTCGGGGTGTCTGAATGTGTATATGGCTCACCGGATACTGGCAGACATCTCCATGTACACACATCACTGGAACGGTGTCCTCGCTGAGGGGTCCGGCCAGGTCAGCGTGTACCAGGGTCACGACGTTCCCACTGTCCAGCAATGCATGTGCATCTGTCACCCCGATCTTTACTGGAAGGCTGGCATGCTGTCGTCGTCCACCCCCCATGTGGAGGCATAGTTTGCCTGCATCTGAGCTGGGGGCTGTGGCCATGGAGACGTCACGGTCGCGTGGTCCGGGTGTCCACACACATAACATCTCCGCTGTGGGGGCCGACTTGGCTTCTCAGGGGCAGCACCCCAAAGTCGGGATGGGGACGGAGCTGGCGGTGGGGCTCTTCGGCAGTCGCGGCCTAGCCTCTCTTCCCTGGTGGCTCTGGCCGTTTCCATACGGGTGGCTCTCAGCATTTCCATGCTCACTTGGTGGTTCTCTAGTAAGGCCACCAACTGCTCCTCGGTTGAACGGCTTACTTGTGCGCCATATTTCCGGGCATCAGGCGGCAAGGCTCGGATACAGCGGTCTATCACCAGTCGGTCTACGGAGAGGGGGGTTCCCTTCGCTCGTTAGCCAGCTGTGTGTTAGGCGGAGCAGTGCTTCTACCTGCGGTGGCTGTGTGGTCTGGAATGTCCAGATGTGATGTGATGGCAGGCAGACTGCACCCTTGGCTGTCAAGAATGGCTCTCTTTAGTTTATTGAAGTCTCAAGCATCCACCATTGAGCACGCTGGGCTCCTCCAGTGAGGAAAGGGGCCAGAATGCATCCCCATTCAGCTATCGGCCACTTCTCCCGGGCCGCAGTGCGCTCAAATAAATCTAAATAGGCTTCCACATCATCCTTTCGCGATAATTTAGTTAGGAACTCAGCTGGTGCCCGTGTAATAGCCACATCTTTAGCAATCTTTTTACTAGCTCTTGCACTGCACTTCAGCTTGGCTTTTTTACAAAGCACTCAGTGCTTCTACGTGTGACATCATAAGAGGTTGGCGTGAATCAGAGTGCCCGCATTCTCCACCATATGTGGCACCTGATTCTCACAAAGACACAAGATTGGGTTTGCAGAAAGCCAAAAAGGGCATTTATTGCACAAGTCCTTTTAGGAAGGGCAGGGTGTGGAAGTATCAAACTTAAAGTGTCCATTGACAAACATATATATCTCCCATCCGGGGTTCTCGATCCTTCACAAAGCACACTTCTTTAAACATCATAGGTAATTGCCTACAAACAAGAGAACACAAGGTAAAACATTTCGCCAGTAATGTCCTTAATGGGGAAATAGTGGATGTCTCAACTTACCACCTGATGCACCTGCCTTGACACAGAGGAGAGCCAGACCTGAATGAGGCAGAGTTAAGAACAGTTTGTAGCTGGGCCCCACCTGGCCGCACAGCTGGTGCCACTTCAGGCTGATTGAACAGGTACAGGGAAATGTACCGCCCCTCCATGATGCGGCCTAGGCTGGGGCGTTGTCCTCTGTGTTCCACTCTGCCTCCATGCCCTGGCTCCTCCCCTGTGAGGTGCCTACCTGTCAGGCGGTGCTTGAGTGAGACTCCCCAATAGGTATATGTATATATATATATATATATATATATATATATATATATATATGTGTGTGTGTGTATATACATATGTACTATATACACATATGTTTATATGTGTATATACATAAGTATATACACAAGGACAAGAACATTGCCATGAAGCTCAGCATTGTCAAAAAGTGGACACTATGGCCAGCAGAGAGGTGTTCATCACACTGAAAGACTAGAAACCCAATTTTGCAAACAGACCAACATGTCGGTTGATTAACCCAACCAAATCAGAAATCAGAAAAATAAGCAGACACATCCTGGACAGAATTAACAACAAAATCACCAACACTTCCCAGCTCAACCAATGGAAAATCACGACAGTCATAATAAACTGGTTCAAGAACATAAGCGACAAGGAGCAACACAAATTAATTTGCTTCGACATAGAGGAATTTTACCTCTCAATCAGCAGGGAACTACTGAACAAAGCACTGGATTTTGCCTCAAAATATGACAACATCACTATGGACGAAAGGAATATCATAAACCACACAAAGAACTCAATACTCACGCACCAAAAGCAACCTTGGCATAAGACCACTGGACCATTCGACGTAACAATGGAAAGTTATGACGGGGCGGAAACATGCGAACTAGTAGGAAGCTTTCTACCCTTGCAACTCACAAAATTAGGAGTAAACATTGGACTATACAGAGACGACGGACTGGCTATTTCCAATGCCAGACCCAGAGCTTTGAAAAAACATCAAAAAAGAAATATGCCGCATTTTCAAAAATAACAGACTAAGGATCACAGTTGAGGCAAACAAACACACTGTAAACTTCCTGGATGTAAACACTCAACCTGAACAACAACACATACTGGCCATTTACAAAGCCCGACACCACATTACAATATGTACACCGTGACAGCAACCACCCGCCTGTCACAACCAGGAACATCCCAGCCGGCATCAACAGGAGACTGTCAGCCCTCTCATCAGACAGTGAATCATTCAACCAAGCAACACCTCCATACCCACCAGCAACTAAAACAAGAAAAAACAGGAAACGGGACAACATACTTTGGTACAACACCCCATTCAGCAAAAACGTCAGCACGACCATTGAACACAAATTCCTTGCACTCATTGACAGGCACTTCCCCAAAAAACATGTACTCAGGAAGATGTTCAACAAGAACACCTTAAAACTTAGCTACAGCTGCATGATGAATATCAAACAAACCATTGACTCACACAACAAAAAGATTCTGAGCACTCACAGACAAGTAACCGCTAACGACACCACAGATAGCTGCAATTGCAGACGAAGGATTAACTGCCCACTCAACGGAAACTGCTTAAAAAAATCAGTTGTTTACCAAGCCAGCGTCACCCACAGGGACAACTCAAACACAGAGACTTACATTGGTCTCACAGAAAACACCTTTAAAACCTGTTATAACAATCACACAGCATCATTTCGTAGGCCCCAACTCAAGAACTCTACAGAACTGAGTAAACATATGGACTCTTAAAGACAATAACATTGATCACACCATTACATGGCGAATTGTCGCATCTAGCTCACCATACAACAGTGCAGCTAAAAGATGTCACCTGTGCCTTAAAGAAAACATGTTTACTATATACCACCCCAGCAAGTCCACTTTAAACAAACACAACCAACTGGTCTCATCATGCCGCCACAGAAGCAAGGCGCTATTGTGCAACAATGGCCACACCCCCATTTAATGTACCCTATATATACATGTAACAACCACAGACACTTCAAAAAAATCCCCTGACAAGCAGGGAAACCTGAGAAACAGGCTTGTAGGGATGATATAGCCTCTGTGTTTTTTCCTGACCTAACGTATACGTATGTATATATGTGTATACACCAGGGGTCACCAACGCGGTGCCCGCGGGCACCAGGTCGCCCGTAAGGACCAGATGAGTCGCCCACGGGCCTGTTCTAAAAAAAAAAAAAAAAAATTAAAAATTTTTTTTTTTTTTTTTTTTTTTTTTTTTAAATTAAATCAACATAGAAAAAACACAATATACACTTTCAATCAGTGCATCAACCCAAACAACCTCCCCCATGCACACTCATCCACACCCACTCACACAAAAGGGGTTATTTCTTTCTGCTACCAATATTCTGGTTCCCACAACATAGACAACACATCTGCAAGGGACACAGTCCCTGAAGCACACGTGATTGTATAGGCTGCTGGTCCACTAACATTTTCATTAATTACTATTTTTTATGTAATTATTTTTATATTGTTTTACTTTCTATTTTATCCAAGAAAATGTTTTTTATTTATTTATCTTATTTTATTTTATTTTTTTAAAAAAGGCCTTATCTTCAACAGACCAGGTTGTCAATGAAATTAGATTTGTTTAAAGGGTTTTTTAAACCAGGCCCAGTCCAGATAATGTCCAAGTCGGACTCAGCAACACACACCTTCATTCATGTACACAGAAAAAAATTAGGGAACACAACAGATTGCATATCATTTATAAACAAAATTACATTTTCAAAATAAGCATTCATGTACAGTCCAGATTATGTCCAGGTCACTCAAATTAGGGAACACAACAACAGATATCATATAATCTATAAACATAATTATACTTTCAAAATAAGCCTTTGAGGACTTTTCATCTTTTTTTTAATGTTTTTTGGCATCATTATCGTTTTCAACCATGTAACTTTCTAAAGTTAGAAAATACTGAATAAATGTTTTAAAGAAAGTAATACTAAGTGAATATCTGTTTTTGGCCTTAAAAATAAACATTTTACAGAGTACTATAATTAAATTGACTAAATCATGATTGTCAATGAACTCTCCTAAAGTAACAGAAACCACATTAAGCTTCATAAACAAACCAATAATTAAACACATTTTTCCAACTTCCACCCAAAACAAAGACACAATATGACAATACCAAAACTAATGCAGGGTGGATTCAGGCTCCAGACAACAAAATCGGCAATCATCTGACTCTGTCATATTCCATAATTTTAACATTTTCCCTGTGGGTAAGAAGTTATAAATAATTTTAATTTGAAAATAACGATTTTGCACATCGATAGTGGTTTTATAGATTAGTTTGAATATGGCATCCCATGGCAACGGGCAGTCAAAAAAGTCCTCCCATTTTCCATTTGTGTTGTATGAGGCAGCCTTCAAAGATTTCTTTATTAAATAAAAATTATATATTTTTCTATTTATTTTAGTTCCTTTTTGCCAACTAGAATTTCTTATTAGAGGTTTACAAACTAATAATTTAGTAGTTCCATAATTAATTATTTGTTTCTATCTTTTCCCAATTACTCCAGTTAGTTGATAAAATGAAAAGCTTGAGCAAGCATCACCATACATAGCTCTAAATTCATCATACTTCATAATTTTACCATTCTCATTGATAATATCATTGACAAAAATGATTCCTCTTTCAAACATATTTTTCCAAAAGAAAGGCTTTCCATCTATTACAATATTAGAGTTCATCCATATTAACTGCTGCAAAATATCGTCTCTTTTTTCTGGCACATAAAATTGAAAACACCACTATGAGTGGATTGTTTCCTTTATGAACCCCGCCATGTTTCCCAGCAGACTCTCTGGGAGGGGATCACTTGTAAAAAAGGATACAATTTCTTTTGATACAGTACATGTTTTTTGTCCAACAGGACATTTGTGTACCACTCATTGGTTAAATACATCTTTGGAACAATTGATGCTTTTAAAGACAGACACATAGCTTCAAGGTTGAGAAGTTTCAGGTCCCCATATTCATACTCTTTGTACAAAACCTTTCTTTTAATCTTTTCTGGTTTGCCGTTCCAGACAAAATCGAAGACCCTCCGCTCATAAATCTTAAAAAAGTTTTGTGATGGAGCTGGTAATGACAAAAACTAATAAATAAATTGAGGAATAATTAACGAGTTGGCAATAGACATTTTACCATACAAGGTTAGGGATTTCCCTTTCCATAATTGCATAATTTTGTCCAGCTTTCTTAGTCGATTATCATAATTTACTGAGCCTAGATCTTCCAGATTTTCTGGGACAACGACACCAAGTATGTTAACTGGTCCATCTGTCCACAAAACAGGCACTTTGCATTCCATTCGAAAGGACGTTCCCTTTAGATTTCCGATCCTTAACATTTTACATTTATCATAATTAAGCTTAAGGCCAGATTGCTGTGAAAATATGTCCAAAAGATTAAGAAGGTTCCGTAAACAATGAGGAAAAATCTTATCTTTGTGAATCAGCCTTTTCTGACATGAACTTCATCAAGAACAAACACAGAACACGCCTCACTGATGCACATCTGCAAGACTCACTCAGAGTTGCAGTGTCAAGTTACACACCAGAGTACAACACACTAGTTAACAGCATGCAATGCCAGGCTTCCCACTAACTGACAAAGAAACAGATAACAGATTCAGTCCAGTTCAAAGTGTGACATGATTTACAAATTTGAGCGTTTACTTTTGTATTTTACATGAGTTATTATTTGTACAAACATGGTGCAAAGTAATTCATGATTTGTTAAAAAATGTTAGTGGCTAGCTAGTTAAAATGGGATATTGTGATTTCACAAGACTGTCTTAGAAGTGATCATTTGAAAATGTTAAATTTGAAAAATGTGCACTTATAGAGAAAATATAAAAATAAAGTGTTGCATATTGATATTTATCTGTTTCTATATATATTTATTGTGAGAAATCATTAAGATGATCAGTGTTTCCACAAAGATAAATATCATTAATTATTAATAATAACAGAGTTAAAGGTAAATTGAGCAAATTGGCTACTTCTGGCTATTCATTTAAGTGTGTATCTAACTGGTAGCCCTTCGCATTAATCAGTACCCAAGAAGTAGCCCTTGGTTTCAAAAAGGTTGGTGACCCCTGGTATACACCATACCATACCATACCAACTTTATTTATAAAGCCCTTTAAAAACAACCACAGTTGAAGAACAAAAGGCTGTACACCACAAAGAAATACAGGCAAAGGACAGACTAAAAAATAACATTTAAAACAGAGGTAAAATACACATTGCAAAAGCAAATACAAATTATCTTAAGAACAATTTGTTAGATAAAAAGCAGTTGAAAAGTTAGAAACAGTTTAAACAGTTCAAAGTCTCATGCTGGGTTAAAAGCCAGTGAGTAAAAATGGGTTTTAAGAAGGGTCTTAAAAGTAGCCAAAGAAGGGGCCTGTCTCACATGGAGAGGGAGATGGTTCCAGAGTTTGGGACCCGCAACAGAGAAGGTTCTGTCCCCTCTAAGCTTGCCTTTAATTTGGGTACCTCCAGAATCAGCTGATCAGCTGACCTGAGGGAGCGGGTGGGGGCATAGAGGTGGAGCAGGTGGGGCAAGACCACGTAAGGATTTAAAAACAAGTAACATCATTTTAAAATGGACTCTAAAAGACACCAGTGGAGGGAGGCTAAAACAGGAGTAATGTTGTTGAGCTTCATTGCGTTGCGGTGGAGATGTAATCAAACTCTCGTCAGACACATTTTGCCTTTGGCCTAGTATGTATATTTATTGTAGCAACAGTAACGTGCTGCTGCCGCTCTAACAATCAGAGAATGACTCATGACTTATGACACCCGAACAAGAAGTATAGGTGTCAGATAACACAGAGGTAAACACTGCCCTCTAATGGACACAATGGGTAAGGGCGTACAACAGTATTACACTTAACACCCCCACTCGCTCTTAACTTATTGTGGTACATTCTTTTTCATAGAAAATAAAACAACAAAAACACATTTTGGCACACGTTATGCTTTTCTTGCACTCTAAGTGTCCCACCTTCCGTTTATTTCGAAAATCCTCGAAAAAATTGTAGCACAGCAGCTAAATGAACACTTAGCGTCTAACAATCTCTGTGAACCTTTTCAGTCCGGTTTCAGGGCAAATCACTTTACGGAGACAGCCCTCGCAAAAATGACTAATGATCTATTGCTAACGATGGATTCTGATGCTTTATCTATGTTGCTGCTTCTTGATCTTAGCGCCGCTTTCGACACTGTTGATCATAATATTTTATTAGAGCGTATCAAAACGCGTATTGGGATGACAGACTTAGCCTTGTCTTGGTTTAACTCTTATCTTACTGACAGGATGCAGTGTGTCTCCCATAACAATGTGACCTCGGACTATGTTAAGGTAACATGCGGAGTTCCCCAGGGTTCGGTTCTTGGCCCTGCACTCTTTAGTATTTACATGCTGCCGCCAGGTGACATCATACGCAAATACGGTGTTAGCTTTCACTGTTATGCTGATGACACCCAACTCTACATGCCCCTAAAGCTGACCAACACGCCGGATTGTAGTCAGCTGGAGGCGTGTCTTAATGAAATTAAACAATGGATGTCCGCTAACTTTTTGCAACTCAACGCTAAGAAAACGGAAATGCTGATTATCGGTCCTGCTCAACACCGACATCTATTTAATAATACCACCTTAACATTTGACAACCAAACAATTAAACAAGGCGACTCGGTAAAGAATCTGGGGATTATCTTCGACCCAACTCTCTCGTTTGAGTCGCACATTAAGAGTGTTACTAAAACGGCCTTCTTTCATCTCCGTAATATCGCTAAAATTCGTCCCATTTTGTCCACAAGCGATGCTGAGGTCATTATCCATGCGTTCGTTACATCTCGTCTCGATTACTGTAACGTTTTATTTTCGGGCCTCCCTATGTCTAGCATTAAAAGATTACAGATGGTACAAAATGCGGCTGCTAGAGTTTTGACAAAAACAAGAAAGTTTGATCATATTACGCCTATACTGGCTCACTTGCACTGGCTTCCTGTGCACCTAAGATGCTACTTTAAGGTTTTACTACTTACGTATAAAATACTACACGGTCAAGCTCCTGCCTATCTTGACGATTGTATTGTACCATATGTCCCGGCAAGAAATCTGCGTTCAAAGAACTCCGGCTTATTAGTGATTCCCAGAGCCCAAAAAAAGTCTGCGGGCTATAGAGCGTTCTCAGTAGAAGCATTTAAAGGCCTACTGAAACCCACTACTACCGACCACGCAGTCTGATAGTTTATATATCAATGATGAAATCTTAACATTATAACACATGCCAATACGGCCGGGTTAACTTATAAAGTGACATTTTAAATTTGCCGCTAAACTTCCGGTTCGAAACGCCTCTGCGTGTGACGTATGCGTGTGACGTAGCCCGGCGAACACGGGTATGCCTTCCACATTGAAGCCGATACGAAAAAGCTCTGTTTTCATTTCATAATTCCACAGTATTCTGGACATCTGTGTTCGTGAATCTGTTTCAATCATGTTCATTGCATTATGGAGAAGGAAGCCGAGCAAGCAAAGAAGAAAGTTGTCGGTGCGAAATGGACGTATTTTTCGAACGTAGTCAGCCACAACAGTACACAGCCGGCGCTTCTTTGTTTACATTCCCGAAAGATGCAGTCAAGATGGAAGAACTCGGATAACAGAGACTCTAACCAGGAGGACTTTTGATTTGGATACACAGACGCCTGTAGAGAACTGGGACAACACAGACTCTTACCAGGATTACTTTGATTTGGATGACAAAGACGCAGACGTGCTACTGTGAGTATGCAGCTTTGGCTTTTTTTTGCGTATGTACGTAACTTTTTTAAAATATATAAGCTTTATGAACCTTGGGTTAGGTGAACGGTCTTTTGGGCTGAGTGATTGTGTGTGTTGATCATGTGTTTGAATTGTATTGGCGTGTTCTATGGAGCTAGGAGCTAGCAGAGGAGCTAGGAGCTAGCATAACACGTACCGTACCGTACGTGCGCGTCACGTACGTGCGCGTCACGTACGTAACTTTTTAAAAATATATAAGCTTTATGAACCTTGGGTTAGGTGAACGGTCTTTTGGGCTGAGTGATTGTGTGTGTTGATCGGGTGTTTGAATTGTATTGGCGTGTTCTATGGAGCTAGGAGCTAGCAGAGGAGCTAGGAGCTAGCATAACAAACACGCAGGTGTTATTATGCAGGATTAATTTGTGGCATATTAAATATAAGCCTGGTTGTGTTGTGGCTAATAGAGTATATATATGTCTTGTGTTTATTTACTGTTGTAGTCATTCCCAGCTGAATATCAGGTACCGTGAGTATGCAGCCTTGGCTGCTAAACATTCGATAACTTGACCGTATGTGCGCGTCACGTACGTAACTTTTTAAAAATATATAAGCTTTATGAACCTTGGGTTAGGTAAACGGTCTTTTGGGCTGAGTGATTGTGTGTGTTGATCAGGTGTTTGAATTGTATTGGCGTGTTCTATGGAGCTAGGAGCTAGCAGAGGAGCTAGGAGCTAGCATAACAAACACGCAGGTGTTTTTATGCAGGATTAATTTGTGGCATATTAAATATAAGCCTGGTTGTGTTGTGGCTAATAGAGTATATATATGTCTTGTGTTTATTTACTGTTGTAGTCATTCCCAGCTGAATATCAGGTCACCCCCGGCTCTCACAGCATCTTCCCTATCTGAATAGCTTCAACTCCCCACTAGTCCTTCACTTGCACTTTACTCATCCACAAATGTTTCATCCTCGCTCAAATTAATGGGGAAATTGTCGCTTTCTCGGTCCGAATCTCTCTCACTTCATGCGGCCATCATTGTAAACAATAGGGAACTTTGCGTATATGTTCAACTGACTACGTCACGCTACTTCCGGTAGGTGCAAGCCTTTTTTTTATCAGATACCAAAAGTTGCAATCTTTATCGTCGTTGTTCTATACTAAATCCTTTCAGCAAAAATATGGCAATATCGCGAAATGATCAAGTATGACACATAGAATAGATCTGCTATCCCCGTTTAAATAAAAAAAAATCATTTCAGTAGGCCTTTAAGTCTCATCTTAAAACTCATTTGTATACTCTAGCCTTTAAATAGACTCCCTTTTTAGACCAGTTGATCTGCCGTTTCTTTTCTTTTCTTTTCTACTCTGCTCCAAACCCGGGGTGGACCGCTAGCCTGTCCATCGGATGGGGACATCTCTACGCTACTGACCCGTCTCCGCTCGGGATGGTTCCTGCTGGCCCCACTATGGACTGGACTTTCGCTGATGTGTTGGACTTTCACAATATTATGTCAGACCCACTCGACATCCATTGCTTTCGGTCTCCCCTAGAGGGGGGGGAGGGTTACCCACATATGCGGTCCTCTCCAAGGTTTCTCATAGTCATTCACGTTGACGTCCCACTGGGGTGAGTTTTCCTTGCCCGTATGTGGGCTCTGTACCGAGGATGTTGTTGTGGCTTGTACAGCCCTTTGAGACACTGGTGATTTAGGGCTATATAAATAAACATTGATTGATTGATTGATTGAAACAAATACTGAGCAAACTTCTTCTATTGTAGCTTAGTGGCTGGCTTTGTCATCAAGTCAGCAATCATGTTGTCAGTAGGACAATAATCCAAACATATTCTCCCACTATTTACAGTTTCACGTATGAAATTATATTTGATATCAATATGTTTGCACCTTTGTCGGTTTACTGGATTTCTAGCTAGTGCAATAGCTCCTTGGTTGTCATCGTAAACTTTGGTTTGTGCATACTGACACTTATCAATACCCTTGAGTAACTGTTGCAAATACATACACTCCTGTATGGCTGACGCTAAGGCCATGTATTCTGCCTCGCAGGTAGACAGTGCAACTGTCGGTTGCTTTCAACTCTTCCATGAAATGAGTGCACTTTTCTCACTTAAACTGACACAGTACCCTGTGGTGCTACGTCTATCTGTGACCTCAGATGCCCAGTCAGCATCACTGTGGACTATTAGACCAAGTTCAAACATAACCCACGGTCTGTTGTATCTTTAAGATACCCGAGCACGTGCTTTACAGTGTTCCAATGCTCCTCACTTGGCTCAGCAAAATGCTGGGAAAGTTTACTGACCACATAACTTAAATCTGGTCTAGTGCAAGTAGCCAAATAGATTAAACTTCCCACTGCTTCTCGATAGATCTTTGGTTCTTCCATTTTTACAGCATTTTCTGTGTATTCAAGTTTTGACTCGCATGGGGTCTCTCTGGCCTTACAATCCTGCATCCCAAATCTGGAGAGGACTTTGTTCACATACCTGTGTTGTGACATTGTGACTTGGTCCTCTGACTGTTTAAAATCTATCCCTAGAAAACTGTTCTATTTCCCCAGGTCTTTCATTTTAAATCTCTCAGTGAGCATCACTTTGACATTTTTCACAACCTCCTCATTGTTAGCAGCAATTATCAGATCATCAACCCACACAATCAAAATCACTTTTTCACTTTCTTTTTCCCTTTTGTATCGGCAGTTATCAGCAAGATTTTGATCAAAACCGTTTTCAGTGAGATATACATGCAACAGAGAATTCCAGTTTCGACCTGACTGTTTGAGACAATATAAGGACTTCTCTAATTTGCATACTAGCTTCTCTCCCGTTTTTGACTTTTTCTCATAACCTTCTGGTTGTTCGAGATAGACCTGACAGTCAATTGGTGCGTGTAGGTATGCAGTTTTCACATCCATTTGATGTAAAACTAGATCTTCCTGCACTGCTTTTTGCATAACTACTCTGACAGTTGTCATGTCAGCAGTAGGTGAGAATGTTTCCTCATAATCAATGCCTTGTTTTTGGCTATAACCTTTTGCAACAAATCTTGCTTTACACTTATCTGACCCATCTGTATTACTCTTGAGTGTATACACCCACCTACCCACCACTGCCTTTTTGCCTGGTGGTAACTGGGTGATTTTGAATGTATCATTCTCTTTTAGTGACTGCATTTCGTCATTCATTGCACTTATCCACTGCCGTGACCTGGTTGATCGTATGGCATCCTGGTAATTTTGTGGTATGTCGCAAACTGCTCTATAACATGAGTCTACACAAGTTACCAGCCTGTCTGCCGTGTCTTCCATGTCATATTCCTGTAGGCGCACGGGCCTTCTCCTAACTCTAGGTGGGTTCTTTCTTCCCTGACCGCCAGTAGTGTTGTGTCGTTCACGAACGATTCGTTCGAATGAACGAATCTTTTGAGTGAACATACTGAACCGAATCACTTCATGAACTGATTCGTTCCTTTCTCAGTTCAGTTGAGCTCCGCCGCGACCATGCCGCTATGAGTGGAACTGGCGCATTCTGTGACTCACTGAACCCTCGACGTCGGCAAACGACGCAGCCAGCTACTAATCATGGGGGTAGGGGGAGGGACTGAGCGAACGATTCGTTCACCGCGGATTAACGACATGAATCACTCAGTGAACGACAACGCTCTCGCTCTCTGCTCTGCTTGCCCCAATGCCGCGAGTGATTCTCCTCCCGTCGCGGGGATATGTTTCATGCCATTGGCATCCGTTCTCCATTCATTCTCCAAGCTAACGGCTAATGTTGACTCAAGCCACATGAAAACAAACACACACACGCGCCCCGCCCCCATTATCTCAACACATAAAGTTATGAGAGTAGAGGAGACAGAAATAAACTCAGTGCAGGCAGGGCAAGGCTGAGCAGCAGCGACGTGAGGGGGAGGGGCGGGGGGTAAAGTGTAGGGCATGCGGTTTTGAGAAGATTTAAAATTAAAATAATAACTAATGTATGTACACATACATAGGCTATTATTTACACAGTTGTAACAAAAAAAAATTCTCCTTGGGGATCAATTCTGATTCATATTACTATTATTATTATTATTATTATCCCTTCTACTGCAACTGTTGTTGTTGTTGTTTAGTAGCTATCATCATCATTATAATAATGCTGATTTGCAATTAAACTGTACTTTTATATCAAAACCTATAAGAACTGACTGGTTGTCGCTGAGGACGTGATTCAGGTTCGCGCTGCACTCACTCACTCATTCAGAATCAGGACTCGCGAACCTACTGACACAGAGAACTGACTGTCGCGGAGGAGGACGTCACATTGAGGCTCTCGTTCAGTCACTGTGTGCGTCGTTCATTGGGTGCTGAGTAAGGCTGCAGCTAACGATTATTTTTCTATCGATTAATCTATAGATTATTTTTTCGATTAATCGGTTAATCTATAGATTATTTTTTCGATTAATCTATAGATTATTTTTTCCTTTTGCCGATTATTTTTTTATTCAAAATGAAGATGAAAAAATAAATGTAGGCCCGTTTTTTCAAAAGGCATGGCTTTTATTTACAAAAAAAAAGAAGTATGGCCACTCAGTCAACATTGACAACAACATGACTAAATATTCTGTAACAATGTAAACATTTAAAACTTTTAACATTTAACAAAATTAAAAGTAGCTTATTTGCTTTTTAATGTGCAAATATAAAAGTCAACATCCAGTGCAAATCTTAATATTCTGCAATAGTATAAGCATTTCAAAAGTAAAAGTATTGCTTATTTTGCTTTAAAATGTGCAAAAATAAAGATAAACATCCAATACAAAAAAGTGCAAAACGAAATATTCTGTAACAACAGTGTAAACATTTCAACAAAAGTGAAAGTATTGCTTATTTGCTAAAATGTGCAAAAATAAAGATAAACATCCAATACAAAAAAGTGCCAATCTAAATATTCTGGAGTACTGTAAACATTAAATATTGCTTTTAAAATGTGCAAAATAAACATCCAGTCCAACACAGTACACAATAACCAATTCTACTCATTCCAGTGAGTTTCTAACAGTTGTAATGAAGAAAGGTTAGCATGTCTACATGTTTGGTTCTTTTCTTGTTTATAATATTCCCAGCAGCTGAAAATAGGCGCTCAGAAGGGGTCGATGTGGCTGGAACTGAGAGCTAATTAGCCTTCACCTCAAGCCAGGATTTCGAGCGAGCTGAGCTGCAGTTTAAGTTTCTAGAAGGTCAACGGGCTCATAGTGATGTTACTAGTAGTTGACTGGGAGGTGTTTATTATCATTTGGGGAGAGTCCGCTGCCTGATGCTCACCTGCTAAACACCTATCTGCTCCACGCTGAAGCGCTGACTACATGCGCTCTGAATACGCACTGCTGATTGGCTGGTAATGCTTCGTGTGTACCAATCAGATGGTTGTGTGGGTGGGACAATGCTGCGTGTGTACCAATCAGATGGTTGTGTGGGTGGGACAATGCTGCGTGTGTACCAATCAGATGGTTGTGTGGGTGGGACAATGCTGCGTGTGTACCAATCAGATGGTTGTGTGGGTGGGACAATGCTGCGTGCTGAGACAGAGGCAGACGGAGCAAAGCAGCTTGTTAAGACTTTAGCTTAGAAACTCGTTCGGTACACCCCCGTACCGAACCGAAAGCCCCGTACCGAAACGGTTCAATACAAAACACGTACCGTTACACCCCTAGCAGATACAAATGGCACATTCATGTTTTTGTGTAATGATGACAACGTATGCTCGCGCGGACGATTGACTAGTTGATGGTTTTCTTTTCAAATGTTCGTTCATAGCCGTTGTGCTGCTATGATAGGCCATTTCCGCTCGACACAGTGTGCATACAACAACATTATTAGGCCGTTTATTGAAGTACTCCCACACTTTTGGCATGCTTTTCCCCCCTCGCTCGCACCGCTCGCATCGTCTTCTTTGATCGTCTGCTTTGCGCTTCGCCATGACGGTAGTGTGACGTCATTATGCGACGCGTCGACGCACAAAAACGGCGTCGACGTATTTACGTAACCGATGACGTCGACTACGTCGACGCGTCGTTTCAGCCTTAGTGCTGAGGGCTTGTGTCGTTCGCGAACTGACACACACCGAGATCTGGCGCTGGGGAAGCTGTTACTGACTGACTCATGATTCGCTGACCTGCACACAGAACTGCTGCTGCAGAAGTGATTCAGGTTCACGTACTGAACTGTGCTGACTGTGGCGCTGTGTCAGTCACTGATTCTAGTGATTCAGTACAGTCAAAAGAACTGACGATCCCATCACTACTGTGTAGGGACTCGCGTTCACCCTATTTGCTGCTTCTCCCGCGAATGTCTGCACTGTACTGTACTACGCACGCTTTCCCCCCCCACACCCCCCCTCCTATTTTTTTTTTGGGGGGGGGGGGGGGGATTCGGTGAACAAATTCAATTTAAGGAACTGATTCTAGTGATTCAGTACAGTCAAAAGAACTGCCGATCCCATCACTAACCCCCAGCGCTAGACTGTTCACCTTCAATCTCTGAAACAGAAACATCATTTTAACACTTTGACCTGATGCATTTCCCATTTTTTCATCATCACTTTCCTCATTGTCAAGGACCCTGGGGTGTACCTCTCTGTCCTGATACTGAGTGTGTGGTCCATGTGTTTGTGTTTCTTTTTTGTTGACTGTCTTGTTTGTGAATTTCACTAGCCTGTGTTTTTTGACCGTTTCTGTGTCTGGATAATACACAAGATAAGCTGGGCTGTTCTTGTCATACCCGATAAAACGACCCTGTTCACATCAAGGATCTAACTTTCCTTTCTTTTGTGTGTATGCAAAGCACAAAGATCCAAATTTCTGAAGTTTGGACATGTTTGGCTTCTTGCCTGTGAGCATCTCATAAGGTGTTTTCCTTGTGCGTTTACTGTAACATCTGTTTCGCACATAGGCAGCTGTCTGTACAGCATAATTCCACATTTTGTCTGGTAGTTTACTGTCAAAAAGCATACACCTGCCCATCTCATAGAGGGTTCTCCAACTTCTCTCTGCTGTGCCATTTTGGTGAGGCGAATAAGGTGCAGATGTCTCGTGCTTAATCTTATTTTTGATTAACAGTGCTTTGAATTCCTTGCTCGTAAATTCAGTACCATTATCCGAGCGTAAACATTTAACTTCCCCAAAAGGGGCGTAGTCTGCTAAAAACCTCTCTGTGGCATGTACAGCGTCACTTTTGCATTTTAGAAAATATACAGTCATGGCACCTGAATAGTCGTCCGTAAAGGACTGTGCATATTTGTGACCTTCTAAGCTTGGGGTTCTCATAGGACCAGCTAAATCTGTATGCACCAGTTGTAAGGGCTCTGTAGCCTTTCTGTCTGGCTCCCTATTTCTTGTCTGTGTGAATTTACCCTTTGCACATATTTCACACAGCTGTGCTGGCCTGGCTGCACTGCCTCTGATTTTCATACCTCTTACCACACCCATTAATTTTTGTACATCCTCATAATTGCAGTGACCCAATATTTCATGCCAGGTTTGCATGTCGTGACACATATTGCATTTATCAACATTTTTCTGAACTAAGGCTGCAGCTAACGAATATTTTTCTATCGATTAATCTATAGATTTTTTTTTTTCCCGGTTAATCTATAGATTATTTTTTTTTTGATTAATCTATAGATTATTTTTCATTTTACCGATTATTTTTTTATTCAAAATTAAGATGAAAAAATAAATGTAGGCCCGTTTTTTCAAAAGGCATGGCTTTTATTTACAAAAAAAAAGAAGTATGGCCACTCAGTCAACATTGACAACAACATGACTAAATATTCTGTAACAATGTAAACATTTAAAACTTTTAACATTTAACAAAATTAAAAGTAGCTTATTTGCTTTTTAATGTGCAAATATAAAAGTCAACATCCAGTGCAAATCTTAATATTCTGCAATAGTATAAGCATTTCAAAAGTAAAAGTATTGCTTATTTTGCTTTAAAATGTGCAAAAATAAAGATAAACATCCAATACAAAAAAGTGCAAAACGAAATATTCTGTAACAACAGTGTAAACATTTCAACAAAAGTGAAAGTATTGCTTATTTGCTAAAATGTGCAAAAATAAAGATAAACATCCAATACAAAAAAGTGCCAATCTAAATATTCTGGAGCACTGTAAACATTAAGTATTGCTTTTAAAATGTGCAAAATAAACATCCAGTCCAACACAGTACACAATAACCAATTCTACTCATTCCAGTGAGTGTCTAACAGTTGTAATGAAGAAAGGTTAGCATGTCTACATGTTTGGTTCTTTTCTTGTTTACAATATTCCCAGCAGCTGAAAATAGGCGCTCAGAAGGGGTCGATGTGGCTGGAACTGAGAGGTAATTAGCCTTCATCTCAAGCCAGGACTGCGAGTGAGCTGAGCTGCAGTTTAAGTTTCTGGAAGGTCAACGGGCTCATAGTGATGTTACTAGTAGTTGACTGGGAGGTGTTTATTATCATTTGGGGAGAGTCCGCTGCCTGATGCTCACCTGCTAAACACCTATCTGCTCCACGCTGAAGCGCTGACTACATGCGCTCTGAATACGCACTGCTGATTGGCTGACAATGCTTTGTGTGTACCAATCAGATGGTTGTGTGGGTGGGACAATGCTGCGTGCTGAGACAGAGGCAGACGGAGCAAAGCAGCTTGTTAAGACTTTAGCTTTAGCTTAGAAACTCGTTCGGTACACCCCCGTACCGAACCGAAAGCCCCGTACCGAAACGGTTCAATACAAAACACGTACCGTTACACCCCTAGCAGATACAAATGACACATTCATGTTTTTGTGTAATGATGACAACGTATGCTCGCGCGGATGATTGACTAGTTGACGGTTTTCTTTTCAAATGTTCGTTCATAGCCGTTGTGCTGCTATGATAGGCCATTTCCGCTCAACACAGTGTGCATACAACAACATTATTAGGCCGTTTATTGAAATACTCCCACACTTTTGACCACTTTTGGCATGCTTTTCCCCCCTCGCTCGCATCGTCTCTTTGATCGTCTGCTTTGCGCTTCGCCATGACGGTAGTGTGACGTAAATATGCGACGCGTCGACGCACAAAAACGGCGTCGACGTATTTACGTAACCGATGACGTCGACTATGTCGACGCGTCGTTTCAGCCTTATTCTGAACAGTTGGTAAGTAAAACAGATTACCACTCTCATGCAAGTCAAACCTGTCCCCTTTCTTGGTGATCATGTGGCTGTCTCCCTTTTTGAATGTCACTGTCGCTCCACCGTTTGTTGCCCTTGCCACTGAGAAGATGTCGTGTGGATAGGTTGGTATATACAACGCCTCCTGTAGCTGTGCTCTTTGTTGTCGTCTCTCGTTGTCTAGCAGATAGATCAGCGCCGTCCCACTGCACTTGGTCCCATCCGCCAGCTCGATAGAATGAGTGTCGGGCTGGAATGTGTTGTCAAAGCTCTTGAACTTGGCGATGTCGTTCACAATATGAGATGTCGCTCCGGCGTCCATCATTATCCCTTTCTTCTTCACGTTGACAGATGGCCTCTCGTCTGTTGAATGCTTGGCCATGAAACATTGATCCCTGTCATCGATGTCCTCTTCTTCTGCAACTTTTCTGGCTCCGTCTTTTCCCTTTTTCCTGCATAGAGACTCTGCGTGTGTGTTACTCTTGCAGTGACTGCACCACACCTTCTTGGTACACCTGGTTCTGATATGTCCTTTTTCTCCACATTTGTAACATGTCGGAGTGGCTTCCCCTTCCTTCCAGTGTGTCTTGGTGCCTTGTTTGCTTTGCTTTGTGCTAGTCTTCATCATGGTCTTCATCGCACTGTCTGCAGGTCCGGTTGTCCTCATCTTCTCAGATTCTTCATAAACCCTCAGTCTTCTCTTGAAGTCCTTAAATGTCACATTGTCCTCATTTTGTGTAACGTGGACAGCCAGTGGTCTGAACGAGTCTGGCAGTCCATTCAAAATGGTGGCCACAAGCAGCCCGTCACTCATGTTCTCTCCTGCATCACTAAGAGCTGAAATTATATTCTCAGCCCTTATCATATAATCAGTCACAGTCTCATTTCCTTCCATTTTTATGGTGGTCAATGAAGTGTACAGGTTTAGAATCCTGGGCTTGCTCTTTCCGGAATAATGTTCTCTTAATAATTCCAAGGCTTTCCTTCCGTCATCGGCGGCGTCATGTCTTATCAATGATAGGCTTTTATCATCTAGTGCATTTACTAGTTGAGCATAACAATCTGCATTCTTCGCTGGATCTGCAGCTATGGCAGCCTCGTCAACGGGCTCTCTCAAAATGTGGTCTTTTAGCTTCAGAATGTGTAAACGGCTAAGGAATCGCGTTTCCCATAGATCATACTTATCTTCTGTTCCATCGAAGACAATCTGCTGTTGTAGCGTTCCTGCTCTGGCCATTTTTACTTTTATTATTTTTATAGTTTGTAATCTCCAAAACTTTGCACAGGCTGTGGCTTTTAGAGTCCTCAATTTTTGCGGGGTTCTCTCGGCGCCATCTTTATCCTAGCTCTTCTAGTAGCTTCTCTTGGCTAACAGTTCTTCTTACTTCTGTTACCTTATTGTTGCTCTAGACTTGTGTGACTGGGCCCATCACCTGTTGAGCTTTGTTGCGTTGCGGTGGAGATGTAATCAAACTCTCGTCAGACACATTTTACCTTCGGCCTAGTATGTATATGTAACCCGGGTGACAAAACCCCATTAAATATCCTTTCTATTTATTTATTCGTCGTCTAAACTGTCCTTGCGTGCGTCATTACGTCACGCGGTCACGCATAAAACCCGGAAGTGGGCTGCTACCGGTGAGAGCGAGAGGGACACGCTGTGTGAGGTTGCTGCAGGTATGTTACTCGGTTTTACGCTTTAATTATTAACTAAGCCTTCTAAACTGAAATGTAATAATGTCGAACTGTAGGAGCCGACTACCGGAGCCGTGGGTCGTCCCGCGGGAGTGTTTGAGTGAGATTTATCTGCGGAATTGGTGAGTTGCATTTGTGTAGTTTTACGTAGCCTAGCTTCTGCATTCGTTTTGAATGGAGCTGTTAGCATCTACTTATATGCCCAGTTTCTCTGAATATTTTTAACCCAATGAATGAAACGTTATCACTGTCAACAAGTGTCTGATTGTTCCTGGTTTGTTTACTTGCTTGATGGTTATCAGTGCTATGCATCCAAGGCACTTTATGATGCAGTCCAGTCAACCACTGTGTCTGCTATGCACCTTATTTGTGGATGCAGTGTTTACATTTTGATACCATTAGATAAATTAATATTTTGATATAGCAATTATTATATTATTTATTCTAATTGGATTTATGAATTATTTATTGTACAATATTAAGGAATATACTTTGCTATTTGAATACAGTTGTATTATTTAGTATTTAGTATTTGAATGTATTGTCTTTTGTGTGCACACTGGAAACTTGACTGGTCCTGCCCTTTTATACAGGCCAGGTTGGATGGCGAGCTTAGAACCCGAACTAGAGTCTGAAGCTTTATGCCTGGAACCGAACCAACTGAACTGAATCCACCCAACCGAGCCCCGGGCGGGTAGGAGGCTCCTTAGCAGCCGCCCTCTGTTTTTCCTTCTTTTTACCAAAACGCAACGAGTTCATTGCGGTCCTCCTGAACATTCACTTTTCCCCCGTCCCTTCACTAAAACCCCTCTGGACACTGCCACCACAACGTGGACTTTGCGGGGCCCGTTTAAATTAACTCTGAACTGTGTTGCGCCTATACCATCGTTGGTAGAAAAATAAGGACTGAATTAAGTACACCATTTGTTGTAAATATTGAACGTTTCTGTGAATTGTTGAATATGTGAATGGCCATTCGAATTTACATGTTGATGTTGTTTGTTTATTTTTCCAATTATTCTTTAATATAATTTGGTACCACTTAAACTTAAAACCTGTGTTCAGTCTTTATTATTCTCCATTCCTAGAGTCGAGTTTAGTTTCTTCTGATCAAGCCCAGACATATCATTCACTGTTTTACTTAGTACTTGTACAGTGCTTTATTAGAGTAACATACAGGTTACATATATTTATTGTAGCGACAGTAACGTGCTGCTGCCGCTCTAACAATCAGAGAATGACTCATGACTTATGACACCGGAACAGGAAGTATAGGTGTCAGATAACACAGAGGTAAACACTGCCCTCTAATGGACACAATGGGTAAGGGCGTACAACAGTATTACACTTAACAAATGTACTCTCTTCTTCTTGTGTTAGTTAAAAGTCTGGCAGCTGCAGACGTGAGAGGGAGGATTGACTAATTCCAAAATACAAAGAGTTACAGTAATCCAGCCCAGATGTGATAATGCATGGATTACTGTCTCAAACTGTTGCCTAGAAATAAGGTTTGTAACCTTTGCCAGCTGACGTAAATAAAAAAAAGCTGGCTTTCACCACTGTGCCAATCTGACGCTCCAATTTAAAATCACTGTCAATACGAAAGCCCAGGTTGGTGACCATGGGCTTAACATGCAAAACCAAGGGGCCAAAGTCAACAGGGGGGAGCTCACATGTGCCACTATGTCCAAACACTATTACTTCTGTCTTCTTTTCATTGAAATGTAAGAAATGTAGGGCCATCCAGGCCTTGATATCATCAAGACAAGCAAGTAGTGGCTGCATTGAAGAGGCATGATTTCTCTTTACATATCTCTCTCTCTTCTTCTATCTATCTTTGGCAGCTTAGTCACAGACGACCATGCTAATTTACGCTCTGGGGTCAGACACTTATTTCGGTTTGGTGTTTAATCTAATTTAAAACATTTGTATGCACGTACAACACTTAGAACCTTTAGCATATCAGTATGTGGAATTAAATTATGGAATGGATTAAGTAATGAAGTTAAACATTGTACTGATATGATCCAGTTTAAGAGGTTGTTCAAATTAATGGTGCTTACAAAGTACAAAGAAGAAGAATTGTGAGAAATGCTTTCAACCTTATTGAAAATATGATATTCTTCATCTCAGTATATTAATAATGACTGAATTGATTAATTACATATTACAAAACTGTTGTGTACACTAATTCACAGATGTTATTTTATTATAAAAAGGTCAGTAAATGATTCTATTTATTTGTAAACGCTCTGAAGTGGGAAAGGGGTAGGATTAAATAAGCTTTGCTTCTTCCTACTCCTTTTCGGACATGATGTAAAGTGAAATGATATGAAACTGTGTGATGTATTATACTGTAAGTGTATTCATGTTCGACATAAACTAAAGAAAGA
Organism: Entelurus aequoreus; assembly: GCF_033978785.1. Taxonomy (NCBI): domain Eukaryota; kingdom Metazoa; phylum Chordata; class Actinopteri; order Syngnathiformes; family Syngnathidae; genus Entelurus; species Entelurus aequoreus. Next base: position 35,729,766 of record NC_084736.1, on the reverse strand, counting down.
AAGAAATAATTTTTTATTTTATTTATTTATTTAACTTTGTAATGGTACTTTAATTATTATTAATAGTTTATTGTTTTTATTTAAATAGTTTTGTCATCCTATTTTAGTCAATTATTAGTAAGATCTTTTCAGTTAGGAGTGTGGTAATTATACAATGCACTTATTTAATTATAATTTTCACATTTGAACTTGAGGTTTTGTTGATACGGTACATTCATGTTTGTTGACAACGCCTAGCATGGCTGTACAAGCCAATTCTTGAGTGACAGTCCCTGTTGCACTTAGTGCAAACATGTGTAGAGACTTCGTCCCGCTCCTGCTGTGCGATGGTATTTGCAGTACGTTTCCTCCTGTCTCTCTTCTCCTCTGCAAGCTGGCCTCTCCCCAAATCAGCCTCTGCAATACTCCGTCTAACCGCTTGACGCCAGACATTTTGGTTCTCCGCCTGTATCTCCCAGCTGTCTAGAGGAATATTACACGCCTTCAGATCTCTCTTGCATGTGTCCTTGAACCGGAGGGAGGGACCACCAACACATCTGGATCCAGCAGCCAGTTGTCCATACATAATGTCCTTGGGAAGCCGTCCGTCCTCCATCCGCCGAACATGTCCCAGCCATCGAAGACGGCGCTGGCTAAGCAGAGAGTTCATGCTATGGATATTAGCCCGCTGAAGAATGACACTGTGTGGAATATAGTCCTGCCAACTAATACCAAGGATACGTTTGATGCACCGCATGTGGAAAGCGTTAAGTCGACGCTCTTGTCTCAGGTAAGTAGTCCAGGTCTTGCTTCCGTAGAGTAAAGTGCTGAGAACGCAGGCCTGATAAACTCGGATCTTTGTATGTTGAGTAAGAGTGTTGTTTTCCCATACTCGTTTTGCTAGTTTAGCCATGGTGGTATTTTCCTTTCCAAGCCTCCTGTCAAGTTCAACATCAAGCGAGAGTTTATTGCTGATTGTCGAGCCTAGGTATATACAATTATGTACTACTTCTAAAGTGACACCATTCATCTTGATAGCAGGATTTGCAGCACCTTGATTGCTAACATTGGTTTACTGCAGGCTAACTGTAAGTCCAAACTGTTCACAAGCATTCGCAAAACAGTCACTTAGACGTTGTAAGGCTTCTTTGGTGTTGGTAACAAGAGCAGCATCGTCTGCAAAAAGCATTGGTAGATAGGCATTAAACAAGTCGTGACTAGTTCTTTCCTTCTTCCCAAAAGTAGAAATAGCTGTATTTTAAATTGCTTCTTTCATGGCGTTCCATTTTGCTGTAGCATCATGCTCCGGCAGGTTTTGAAGAGCTTGGTCCAGGGTTTTTACATAATCATCCACCTTGCATGAAATTGACATCTTTGATGTGTCAATGCAGGCACGACTCTTTGCCTTGGAGCGATGAATTTTAAGGGGCTGAAGGCGCACTTTGGCGCTCACAAGGGCATGGTCCGTATTGCAATCTGCACTATGATAGCTTCTGGTAATAAGAATGTTATTTAGTGACGACCGCTTAGTGATTATCGGATCAAGCTGATGCCATCAATGAGACCTGGGATGTATCCATGATACTTTGTGCGATGGTTTGCTCTTAAAAAAGGTGTTTGTAATACAGAGGTTGTGATAGGTGCATAGCTCCAGCAGCCTCTGGCCATTTATGTTCATCTTTCCGATGCCATGGTGTCCCAAGCAAGATGGCCATGATGCATGGTCTGCGCCTACTCTGGCATTAAAATCGCCAAGCACTCATCTTTAGGAAAACCCTTGATCTGCTCATCAAGTTGCTCATAGAATCTTTCTTTAATCTCCTCAGTTGAAAAAAGAGTAGGAGCATAGACACTGAAAATGTTCACTGGACCTGTAGCAGTGCTGAGACGGATAGACAGCAATCGCTCAGTACCTCCTGATGGAGGTTCCACTGATGCCAAAAGTGTGTTTCTGACTGCAAAACCAACTCCTTGCTGACGAGGCTCCTCAGGTTCTCTACCTTTCCAAAAGAATGTATAGTTAGCCTCTCTGAGAGACCTACTGGAGGATAGCCTAGTTTCTTGAAGAGCAGCTACGTTGACACCAAGCCTGGTAAGCTCCTTATCTATGATGGCCGTCTTTCTGGCGTCGTCCACTTCACGAAGGTCATCAGAGATTCCTGTGCACATTGTTCGCACATTCCAGCTTGCTAATCGAAGAGCTGGAGTCTTCTTTCCTTTCTTGTTTTGTTTGTCTGGTATTAACCGTCTGCTTTTCATGCCTTTGCAGTACACTGAGCTCCAGGCACCCACTGAAGCAGGCAAACGTTGGCGGGACGACACCTTTTTGACCAGGGACCGCCTGGCTTCAGGCGGACGGTAGTCGACCGATGAGACACGATGATCCCTTCCACCGTCGAAACTGACCCTTGGCGCCCCTTTCCTATGCCAATTGGATGGGGGCTTATAACCCGTAACTGTCAGAATCCATTAAGGCTGAAACGACGCGTCGACGTAGTCGACGTCATCGGTTACGTAAATACGTCGACGCCGTTTTTGTGCGTCGACGCGTCGCATATTTACGTCACACTACCGTCATGGCGGACCGCAAAGCAGACGATCAAAGCAGACGATGCGAGCGGTGCGAGCGAGGGGGGAAAAGCATGCCAAAAGTGGTCAAAAGTGTGGGAGTATTTCAATAAACGGCCTAATAATGTTGTTGTATGCACTCTGTGTCGAGCGGAAATGGCCTATCATAGCAGCACAACGGCTATGAACGAACATTTGAAAAGAAAACCATCAACTAGTCAATCGTCCGCGCGAGCATACGTTGTCATCATTACACAAAAACATGAATGTGTCATTTGTATCTGCTAGGGGTGTAACGGTACGTGTTTTGTATTGAACCGTTTCGGTACGGGGCTTTCGGTTCGGCACGGGGGTGTACCGAACGAGTTTCTAAGCTAAAACTAACTTTAGCTGCTAAAGTCTTAACAAGCTGCTTCGCTCTTCTGCCTCTGTCTCAGCACGCAGCATTGTCCCACCCACACAACCATCTGATTGGTACACACGCAGCATTGTCCCACCCACACAACCACCTGATTGGTACACACGCAGCATTGTCCCACCCACACAACCATCTGATTGGTACACACAAAGCATTATCAGCCAATCAGCAGTGTGTATTCAGAGCGCATGTAGTCAGCGCTTCAGCGTGGAGCAGATAGGTGTTTAGCAGGTGAGCATCAGGCAGCGGACTCTCCCCAAATGATAATAAACACCTCCCAGTCAACTACTAGTAACATCACTATGAGCCCGTTGACCTTCTAGAAATATAAACTGCAGCTCAGCTCACTCGCAGTCCTGGCTTGAGGTGAAGGCTAATTACCTCTCAGTTCCAGCCACATCGACCCCTTCTGAGCGCCTATTTTCAGCTGCTGGGAATATTGTAAACAAGAAAAGAACCAAACATGTACACATGCTAACCTTTCTTCATTACAACTGTTAGTCACTCACTGGAATGAGTAGAATTGGTTATTGTGTACTGTGTTGGACTGGATGTTTATTTTGCACATTTTAAAAGCAATACTTAATGTTTACAGTGCTCCAGAATATTTAGATTGGCACTTTTTTGTATTGGATGTTTATCTTTATTTTTGCACATTTTAGCAAACAAGCAATACTTTCACTTTTGTTGAAATGTTTACACTGTTGTTACAGAATATTTTGTTTTGCACTTTTTTTGTACTGGATGTTTATCTTTATTTTTGCACATTTTAAAGTAAAATAAGCAATACTTTTACTTTTGAAATGCTTATACTATTGCAGAATATTAAGATTTGCACTGGATGTTGACTTTTATATTTGCACATTAAAAAGCAAATAAGCTACTTTTAATTTTGTTAAATGTTAAAAGTTTTAAATGTTTACATTGTTACAGAATATTTAGTCATGTTGTTGTCAATGTTGACTGAGTGGCCATACTTCTTTTTTTTGTAAATAAAAGCCATGCCTTTTGAAAAAACGGGCCTACATTTATTTTTTCATCTTCATTTTGAATAAAAAAATAATCGGTAAAAGGAAAAATAATCTATAGATTAATCGAAAAAATAATCTATAGATTAACCGATTAATCGAAAAAATAATCTATAGATTAATCGATAGAAAAATAATCGTTAGCTGCAGCCTTAGAATCCATGTTGTTTCCACACTTGGTCAAAGTGAAGCTGGAGTGTCCTCTCCAGAGCGTAAGCCTGGGCATTACATATGGAGATCCTGGGTTGCCCAGTCGTCAGGATCCCCCTCTCGGCCTTGCTGATAAAATCCAAAGGAATGCTGAGCATGACGTTTGGCATCAGCTTGGCTGCAGGATCTGCCGAAACAGTGTTTGCAAGGCACCAATCCGCCTTCGAGGCTCCACTCCTGAATTTTGGAAGGTTTACTCCTTTATACATGGTCGTTGAGTCTATGTATATGTATAGACTTCCTCCGCCGTGGCCGTTTGCTGGTTTGTTCAGCTCACCCGCCCAACGGTGCAGTGTAAACACCAAGTCTACGGGTATTACATACCCAGGTTTGTTGTCAGAGTTGTCCTTCTCCTAGGAAGATGTCCGGCCAAGGATGTTAAACTCTTCCTACCCTGCCAGATGGCCGATGGGCGAGCGCCCTTTGGCGAATCTTGTTTTGGCTTCCACCAGTGTCTAGCCACCCACCTCAACAGCCCCAGTTGGGCACTGATGGGAGTGCCAGTTGAGTCGCCGGCAGCCCGACCCTGAAACAGGTTGTACTGGATTACAGGTTACCAGTAGCAGATCCAACCGACTTGATCTTTACATATACATATGTATATATGTGTATATACATACACATATAGTGTGTGTGTGTGTGACAATCATTGGTACTTTAACTTAAATATGTATATATGTGTAAATACATATATATATATGTGTGTAAATACATATGTATATACAGTCAAGAAAATAAGTATTTAAACACCCTGCTATTTTGCAAGTTCTCCCACTTAGAAATCATGGAGGGGTCTGAAATGTTCATGGTAGGTGCATGTCCACTGTATGACAGATAACCTAAAAAGAAAAATCCAGAAATCACAATCTATGATTTTTTTAACAATTTATTTGTGTGATAAAGCTGAAAATAAGTATTTGAACACCAACATTAATATTTGGTAGAGTAGCCTTTGTTTGCAATTACAGAGGTCAAACGTTTCCTGTAGTTCTTCACCAGGTTAGCACAGACTGCAGGAGGGATTTTTGCCCACTCCTTCACACAGATCTTCTCTAGATCAGTCAGGTTTCTGGGCTGTCGCTGAGTAACAGACTTTCAGCTCCCTCCAAAGATTTTCAATTGGATTTAGGTCTGGAGACTGGCTAGGCCACTCCAGAACCTTGATATGGTTCTTACAAAGCCACTTCTTGGTTTTCCTGGCTGTGTGCTTTGGGTCATTGTCATGTTGGAAGATCCAGCCACGACTCAATGATCTGACTGAGGGAAGGAGGTTTTTGGCCAAAATCTCACAATACATGGCTGCAGTCATCCTCTCCTTAATACAGTACAGTCTTCCTGTCCCAAGAGCAGAAAAACACCCCCAAAGCATGATGCTACCACCCCCATGCTTCACAGTAGGGATAGTGTTCTTGGGATGGTACGCATCATTCTTCTTCCTCCAAACACGCATAGTGGAATTATGACCAAAAAGGTCCATTTTGGTCTCATCTGTCCACAAAACTTTCTCCCATGACTCCTCTGGATCATCCAAATGGTCATTGGCAAACTTAAGACGGGCTTTAACATGTGCTGGTTTAAGCAGGGGAACCTTCCGTGCTATGCATGATTTCAAACCATGACGTCTTAGTGTATTACCAACAGTGACCATGGAAACAGTGGTCCCAGCTCTTTTCAGGTCATTGACCAAGTCCTGCCGTGTAGTCCCGGGCTGATTCCTCACCTTTCTTAGCATCATTGAGACCCCACGAGGTGATATCTTGCATGGGGCTCCACTCCGATTAAGATTGACCGTCATGTTTACCTTCTTCCATTTTCAAATGATTGCTCCAACAGTGGACCTTTTTTCACCAAGCTGCTTGGCAATTTCTCCGTAGCCCTTTCCATCCTTGTGGAGTTGTACAATTTTGTCTCTGGTGTCTTTGGACAGCTCTTTGCTCTTAGCCATGCTGAATGTTTGGGTCTTACTGATTGTATGGGGTGGACAGGTGTCTTTATGCAGTTAACGACCTCACACAAGTGCATCTGATTCAGGATAATACAGTGGAGTGGAGGAGGACTTTTAAAGGCGGACTAACAGGTCTTTGAGGGTCAGAATTCTAGCTGATAGACAGGTGTTCAAATACATATTTTCAGCTGTATCACACGAATAAATTGTTAAAAAAATCATAGATTGTGATTTCTGGATTTTTCTTTTTAGGTTATCTCTCATACAGTGGACATGCACCTACCGTGAAAATTTCAGACCCCTCCATGATTTCTAAGTGGGAGAACTTGCAAAATAGCAGGGTGTTCAAATACTTATTTTCTTGACTGTATATATACATATACATATGTATATATGTGTATATACATATACATATGTACTGTATATACACATATATACATATACATATGTATATACACATATATACATATACATATGTATATATACATATGTATTTACACATATATACATATGTATATATACATATGTATATATATACATATGTATATATATACACATATGTATTTACACATATATACATGTGTATATACATATGTATATATATATATATATATATATATATATATATATATATATATATATATATATATATATATATATATATATACACACATATGTATTTACACATATATACATATGTATATATGTTACACACACTAGGTGTTGGGAAATTATTCTCTGCATTTGACCCATCACCCTTGATCACCCCCTGGGAGGTGAGGGGAGCAGTGGGCAGCAGCAGAGGCCGCGCATGGGAATAATTTTTGGTGATTTAACCCCCAATTCCAACCCTTGATGCTGAGTGCCAAGCAGGGAGGTAATGGGTCCCATTTGTATATACATATGTATATATATACATATTTATATATGTGTATATACATACATATACATATGTATATATGTGGAAATACATATGTATAAATATATATATACATATATATGTGTATATACATATGTACAGTATATACACATATATACATATGTATATATGTGGAAATACGTATGTATATTCACCAGAGGTGGGACCAAGTCATTGTTTTGCAAGTCATAAGTAAGTCTCAAGTCTTTGCCCTCAAGTCCCAAGTCAAGTCCCGAGTCAAGACAGGCAAGTACCGAGTCAAGTCCAAAGTCAAGACTGGAAAGTCTCAAGTCAAGTCCAAGTCCTGCATTTTGAGTTCCGAGTCCTTTCAAGTCCTTTTAACCACAGACTAATATATTTACAAAGATTGTGTATGCTTTTAAAACGCTGTATTTATTTATTAAAACAAGTGCATTTGAAATTGCAGGGAAAAAAATTGTGCTGACATTGCACTTATAATAGCACTATTAACCAGTCATTTTAAACATTCAACTCATTCCTTTACAGAATAAACACATTTGAAAAAACAAGTGCAACTGTACTTATTTGTACAAAAGTGTTAACATTGTTTTTCCATGGCATATTGCATTGTAACTAGTTCCACAGCAGTTTCTATCCTGTTCTTACCTTATCTCATTGATCTCATCTCATACTGTATATGTGTGTTGATGTGTGCATACACATAAAAAACATAACAAATACATGAACATAACAATGAACAGAGTTGTACTTTTTAGATGTCAGGGCCCTATGCAATATGTACACATATTCTTAATATAGTATACATTTTAACTGACCTTTATTTGACTGTTTGTCTTTTTGTAGGTGGCTAAAATATGTGGTGCTGCTGACCGCCGTCTGACGTTACGTTACTGTGTGTGATACATTGACTAACGTAACGTTAACTATAGGTACCTCATGCAACCCTGCTTAAAAAAAAATCACTTGACACAAAGTATGAATAAAGTAGCGAACTGCAGTGGACAAAACAGATTGCCGTGTTTGTAATGACATTATAACTATAGACATCTTAAAGTAGACGGAGCATTGGCTGCTGTGACGCGAGAAATTTGTAATGAGGAGCCGGTGAGCAGCCTAAACAGTTGACAGGTAGAAAACAAAGATGCTAAATTGACAGTTGACAGGTAGAAAACAAAGATGCCAGGCTGGTGTTCAGCGTTTTCCTGCTCAAATGAGTGGACGGTTGAAAATAGGAATCGGGGGATTACTTTTCACCAGTGTTGGGACTAACTGTAACTGTTACTGTAACGCCGTTATTTTCGGCGGTATTTAGTAGTCTAACGCGTTTTTTTTTATATTCAGTAACTCAGTTACCGTTACTACATGATGCGTTACTGCGTTATTTTACGTTATTTTTTATGAAGTATCGGTCAGAAACAGAAGATCTGATTGTGTTTTATTGGAGCGCTGCGGTGTCGTCCTTTTGTGTCACAAGGAAAAGAAGAGGCGCGCTTTGTGTGGGTGGGGGTGAGGGGGCGTCGAGTTTCTTAACATGGAGATATTCTCACTACTTTTCTTTTGTCCAGCACAAAGAAAAGAACATTTTAGTTAAATGTAAGTTGTGCCTTGGATCAAAGATCCTATCTACTGCCCAAAACAGCAATTCAAATCTGCTGAAACGGCTACAAAAGAAACATGCTTCGACGAAGCTAGTAAAGAGAGACACACAGCGGCTGGATTTTAACGGAGGGACTGCTAGCCAGGACAACATTGATAGAGCCATTGCAGTGTATGTGCTAGAAGACATGCAGGCTATTTCTACTGTGGAGTCACCCGCTTTCAGGCAGCTCGACACAGTGGACAGTGAATACATAAACATGGAAAGCGAGCTAAAGAAAACACTCAAAACTCTGCCTCTGCTCATCATTCAGCACTGAAGGTACACACACTCTGTCAATTCTCTTATATACCCTTACATTCTAGACTTCTACAGTGTTTGATTATCACATCACTCTAAATGTATAGACTATAAAGTTCACAAACATAAAGAGAGATCCTAGTGGGCCAGGCCAATCTTTCCTGATCTCTAAACTAAAACTGGGGAAATGCGTAGAGTGTTCTGGGCTTCAGTACAGTGTTAATCTCATGAAGACATGATTTTATTTCCGAATTCCTTGAGAGAGAAAAAATGCCTGGTTAGGCTTTGTGTATGTCATGTGTGCCTTCCTTGGGTGAAGCCAGGTTTACAGCTAAGTTGTGACATGTTATTATTATGCTGTTTGTTACTTATGTATGTTATGATGCAGCTATTTAAAATAGTTTTGTCAATTTGTTCTGGCCTGAAATAAATTGGCCCTTTGAAACATATATGTGTTTTTGTGTGTTGTATGTCGACCACATTGCTTAGCAGAGTTCAGTGATGCAAATGCATGTCAAGTTGATCAACAGATTGTATTATTCTCCAGTGCAATAACAGTACTGAAATGAAGGCTAAAAGGGCATTAATGGGAGCCTTAAAAAAAAAAGAAGTAACTAAATAGTTACTTTTCACAGTAACGCATTACTTTTTGGTGTAAATAACTGAGTTAGTAACTTAGTTACTTTTGAAATAAAGTAACTAGTAACTGTAAATAGTTACTGGTTTTCAGTAACTAACAAAAAGCCCAGGACTTCTACGACGAGCGCATCGCTCCCACAGGTTAGTGGAAGATGACTTTGTATGGAAGACGTTTCAGGCCAAAAGTACGTTGAAGAGGACATTAACGGGCGCGTCAAAAAAACAATGGACATTGTTTATCCAGGCTTGCAAGCAACTAATCATCCTGCTGTGCACCTTATTTGAGGTATGGTTATATTTGTTGGTCAATTTCTGCAATGCAACTTTTTTTTTTGTTATTTATTTTATTTATTTTTTTTATTTTTTATTTTTGCTTATTCCTATTTAAGTGTCATCTACTGTACATTATAGACACATTAGCATATACAGGAGCCCTATCTGCTCGGTGATATTAGTTCACAAATTAATGTCATACGGAAGTAATAGAGTTTATGGAGTCCCGCTGCTTGTTCTAGTTCTTAGGACAAGCTTAGGGTGGTTTAGGAGTGTATATTTGTTCTTTGTTGCTATGGTTTTTTTGGGGGGGTTTTGTGTGTTAGGTCCTACAAATTTGTCTTTTCTTTTAGTCCTATCTGTATGTTAATACCACTTCCTTCTACAAGGCATTGTGTCATCTCACCATATTTTTTACAAATGTGATTATGGCTAATACAAACAAAAAAGGGTTATCTTGCTTGAGATTTGTTTCTTGGAACGTTAAAGGGATCAATGGCCCAGTTAAAAGAGGTAGAGTATTTTCCCATTTAAAACACCTTAAAACTGAAATTGCTTTCCTACAAGAGACTCATCTGACCACTAAGGATCACCATAGATTAAAGGCCTCATGGGTTGGACAATCTTTTCACTCGAATTTTAGCAGTAAAGCAAGGGGCACAGCTATTTTAATACACAAAATAATCCAGTTTAGCCCAACAAATGTCATAACTGACCATCAAGGTCGTTTTGGAATAGTCTCAGGTTCTCTTAATAATATGTCTGTTGTCCTTGCCAACCTTTATGCACCCAATTGGGATGATGAAGCATTTATTAGGAAAGTGTTTTCACTTTTGCCAGACCTCAGTTCTCATCGTTTAATATTGGGGGGGGACCTGAACTGTGCAATAGACCCGTTGCTAGACAAATCTAGTCCAAGGCAGGGCCCCCCATTAAAAATGGCCAAAACAATTTCAAATCTCATGGGTCAAATAGGAGGTGTGGACCCGTGGCGCTTTCTTTACCCAGATAAAAAACAATTCTCTTTTTATTCTCAGGTCCATAAAACTTTTTCAAGGATTGACTACTTTTTCATAGATGATAATCTCCTTCCGGCTGTCGATAATGTAGAATATTCAACAATAGTAATATCTGACCATGCTCCATTGTCACTTGATCTTTCACTCTTTAAAAAAACGCAGACTCCATGCAGGGGCGGATTAAGAAATTTTGGCCCCCTGGGCCTGACATGGTCTTGGCCCCTCAACCCCCCGCGCGTGTGGGCGCACACACACGCACGCACTATGCAAGAAATACTGTATACTGTGAACAGACATGCACACTGTACTGTACAGAAGAGTGCACATACTGCACACACACTATTAGGTATACCACACAGACACTGACAAGCACAGGTTTCACACAGACACAGGGGGAGGGGATAAATGGCCTAAAAATAAACATTTTTGAAAATGATTACGCCCACTTCAGTGATGGTGCATTGGGTCATTTGAGAGATATTATGTATTGGAAGTTGGTAGCTATCATGAAATAAACCCCCCAACCCACCCAAAAAACTAAATCGGACATGATTTTTGCCCCCTTTTCCTCCCTTCTATCATTAAAAATAAAATAATATCTTAGGAAAACACATTGGCATAACGGCAGCTGTGCAGCAAATTGAGGCTCAAAGTCTGTATCTATTTGTGGTTAAGCTTGAGGAGAAGGAGAAAGGTAAAATGATAACATGCATCGGAGAGCACCACAAAGAAAGGTGTAGGCCAGTTCATGGTACAAGGGCTGCATGCAGGTCAAGATAGCCCATTTCCAAGAATGCTATAGTGGCTGGACAGGCACTGGACATGTCCTGAACTCAGTGTCAGACGTGGCTGCCGAATACTTGGATGAAGTGAAGCAGCTGACAGATCTCATGCTGCCCCATCTGAAGACTGTCCTGGCCAGGCAGAGGATGGATGAGGAGACCTTCCCAATGGACCCTGTCAGTGAACAGGCTAGTAACATTGATGGCACCCCTGTGCACAACATTGGGATGGAGAGACAATGTGGCAAGGTGGACTACAAACTGAAGAAGTTGGGCACACTGAACGCAGTCAATAGGTCAATGATTTTACAGAAGAGCCAGGAGCTTCAGAGGTTTCAAGGCAGCAGCACAAGCAAAAAGGGAGGTTGAACTCAACTGGAGTAAATTCATGAAGGCAAAATTCGAGAGTAGGGCAGATGAGAAACAAGAGATGGCTCAAAGAAAGGAGAGTAAGAGACTAGACATGCTGGACACACTGAAATCTTTTGATGGCCCCTTCACGATAGTGGGGAAGTTGAAAAGTTCCTTGTGGATGAAAGTCTGCACAAGAATGCAAAGCTGCAGAGAATGAAGCTTGAGGTTCAGTTTGCCAGAGAAAGCACCAAGCTTCTGCCTAAAGTCAATCCTATCTTCACAATCCAGGTGACACTTCCCAGAAATGGCAAAAGTGCAATTCTCCAAGTCATAATGGATACTTAGAATTTTATGGTGGTGGTAAGTATTCATGAAAACAGGTAGCCTAACATTAGTGAATGGGTGAATTCTGGAAATAACCTAAAAATCTTACACAGTGCACCTTTAAGCAAGGGGTTTCTTTCGTGCTTTCAATTTTGCAAAATCATCCACCACATCATTGAAGTCCAACTCTCTTGTCAGCTCACTCTCAATTGCCATTAGAGATAACGCATTTAATCTTTTCTGAGTCATTCTTGTGCGCAGCTCATTTTTTACTCTTGACAAAAGAGAGAATGAGCGTTCTCCCTCTCAGTTACTGACCGGTAGAGTGAGAAAAATCTGTAGCGCAATGTATGTATTAGGAAACGTAGGCTGTAGTCCAAAATGTATTATTGTTTTGAGCAGTCCTGAAGGGGTCCTCTCCTCATCAGTGTTGTTGAGCTGTATAAAAGATTTGAACTGGATAAGCTCCTGTCCAAGACTTTCATTGAGGTCAGATGGGTTTGATTCAGTGAGAATCTTGGCCTTGTGAAGGACTGAAGCATTGGACTCTGTATCCAAAGAGAAAAGGACACTGAACAAATTGTTCAGATGTTTGTAGGCCTCCAGACGGTGATTAAGGCTTGAACTCAGTTGATCAATAGAGGCAATAAATGTCTCTATTTGAAACAGTTGCCTTCCCTCAAGCACAACATCTGGGGATGCTGATTCATCAGCAAACTTTTTACGTTTCCTCGTCCGTTCAGCCCTGTAAGATGGGGTGCCACCCAACATGTTTAAGGCTTTCTGCTCAAAATGATCAAATAGATCTCTTTGGGAGAGAACAAAGGTGCGCAGAGATTCCAGCAATCTAACTGCTGTACCAAGGTCCATGTCTGCTTTTTGAAGTTGCAGACTTGTGGCCTGAAATCTGGACAGAACAGTGTCCCAAAAGCCTGCCATGAAGGCCATCTCAAGTGAATCCAGCTTCCGCACTAGACTGTCAGCTTCAGTTCGTGTGTCTCGTTTCTCTGTGTCATCAGTGGAAATAACCTGTAGTGCTGCTTTTATTTTACTGTAGTTCTGCCACAGTGCTTTGGTAGATTCTGCACGGCAACTCCAACGCGTGTTGGATAAAGCTTTAAGTGTGAGATCTATGTTGGAATTGCCAAATACCCTGTCCCATCGGTGTGTGGATGCAGTTGTGAAGTTGTAAATAGACTGAATCAAGTCAAAATACTTAGAGACTTCATTTCCACATCTGTCAATGCTGTTGACTCCCACCAAATTCAAAGAGTGAGCTGCACATGGAATATAGTGTATTAATGGGTTGCTTTTCTTTAAGTGAGCCTGCAACCCATTATACCTCCCTGACATGTTGCTGGCATTATCATAAGCCTGCCCCCTGCAATTTGACAGCTCTAACCCTAGATTTTCCAACACAGACATGACACAGTTAGCCAAACTTTCACCTGTATGGCTAGTAATGGGCTCAAAACCCACAAAGCGTTCAACAACACTGCCCTCTTTGCTAACAAAACGGAATATGAATGTCAATTGGTCCACATGAGATAAATCTGGGGTTGAATCCACAATGATAGAGTAGTATTTGCTTGCTTGCAGTTCATCTGCTATAGCCTGTTTGGTTTTTGCACCCATCAATTCAATGAATTCCTCACAAATGGTGGAGGACAGATATGAGGTATTACCTCGACCCATCTGCCCAAACTTTCTGATGTGATCCTTTAGAAAGGGATCAAATTCAGCCAGGACCTCCAGAATACCAAGGTAGTTCCCATTGAGAGGAGACCCTAACGATTCATTTTTACCCCTAAATGCAAGGCCCCTTTCTGCAAGGAATTTAATGACTGCAACAACTCTTTGTAACACCTGCCTCCAATAGCTGCTCTCTGCCTGAAACTGTTTGAACAGGTCTGCATCAACTGTGGCACCTTTGGCGCGGTTCAAGACTGCTTGCATGCAGGTTATGTGCTCAGCACTTCGCTCATGTTCACCAAATCTTTCTGAGTGTTTCCAATCACAATAGCCTGTCACAAAAGAATGCGTTTTTGGGGAAAACAGTTTGCATGCAAAGCAGTAAACATTACCAGTAGAGGGAGAGTACATCAGCCACTCTCTTTGTACTCGTTGTCCATTGGGCAAGTGTGAAGTAAAATGTTCATTGTTTAGGCATCGGGTTTTGCCTCCTAGCCCACTGTTCCTCACAGAAGCTGGATAATGGCTGTGACGGTTGTGAAATGATTTTGCACCTCTTTGAATAAGAACTTCCTTCATTGACTCAGTGAGGGTCTCAGCCCATTTAGCGGGATCACTAGGTAGAGTTGTCACTGTAGATGGTGTTGAAGAAAGATTCAGCTCATTTTCTATGCTGTCCAGAGGTGCAGTGACCTCACATTCATCCGAGCAACTGGCTACTGCTGAATTGGTTGAATCATAAGCATCAGAAGCATTTGGTTCAGTGTCTACACTTGTAGTGGTCTCAGGATCTTGGGAGCTACATGCTAGCTCAGGTGCATTGCTAACCTTAGCTGAATTTGCAGTAGCATTTATAGAATTGCTTTCAGCAGATGTCTTTGTACTGAAGAAGCTGGAGATATTTGGAACACTCTCAAGTAAAACTGATTCCTTTTTTTTCTTTTCTTGCTGAATTTTTTTTCTAGCTCCTCCACTTAAACGTTTATGATCCATATTTCCCTTCTTTCTTTGCACATTGGCTCTTTGCCTATCACAACAGATAAACCAACTATGTGTGTGTGTGTGTGTGTGTGTGTGTGTGTGTGTGTGTGTGTGTGTGTGTGTGTGTGTGTGTGAGTTTGTTTGTGTGTTTATGATCGGTGCTGCTTCCTTCAAGTGTGTGAGGTGATTTAGAAAACTAGCAACCCAGCATCAACACTCCAAAGCAGAGAATAACAGCTTACTAGCATAGACAATTGAGAGCAGAGAATCAACTGATTCGTCTGATAGACAGCAGGAGAGCAGAGTGGTCAGTGATGATCGAATCAAGAAAATGTCTAAATGGCAAGGGAACAGACTGATTTGTACTGAGGAGAAAGAGAGAGAGAGCCAATTACAGTGAAATATATTCCAAAAGAGCCAAGTGACTAGCTGAAGGCAGGGACAAATGCCTTGGAGTGACCAACAAGAGTGCAAAGTACCAAATGGCAAAATGTGGAAAGACCAACAGGCAGATCTGCTTTTACCTCTTATCTTCACAACCAAAAAGTTGCTAAATGATGTTTTCAGTCGCTAGCCAGGTATGGCCAAAAGACGCGAAATCTAGCGGCAAAGTCGGTCAATCACACTGACAGTGAAACAAATATTTTGAAAAGATAATAATTGTACACCTTTGTGCACTTTAGTCTTCTATCTAAATATTTTCACAAAGGACACCAAGGCAGCTTGCTAGCTATGATGGGAGCAACAATGTCTGATAGACAGCAGGAGAGCAGAGTGGTCAGTGATGATCCAATCAAGAAAATGTCTAAATGGCAAGGGAACAGACTGATTTGTACTGAGGAGAAAGAGAGAGCCAAGTACAGTTAAATATATTCCAGAGCCAAGTGACTAACTGAAGGCAAAGACAACAGCCAGATACCTTAGCAGAGACCAACAAGAATTCAAAGTACCTAATAACAAGATGGCGAAACCAACACAATAAATTGTATTAGGATTTAATTTATTAACGTTAATCTTAACAGCCAAAAAGTTGCTGAATAATGTTTGTAGTCGCTAGCCAGGTATGCCCAAAACAAGAGTCGCTAAACCTAGCAGCAAAGTTGCTTAATTGCAACACACTCTAGGATTCAGGGGAATTAAGGATAATAAAGATATTAATTGTACAACTTTTTGTACTTTTTTTCTAGTTTTTTGAGTCGCCAGCCATGTATGGCCAAAAGTCGCTAATTGAATGCCGACGTTGCTTAATCGCCAACACACTGGGACTCACTGAAGGACTGACTGAATAAAAAAGATAATTAAGATAATTGTGTACTTTTCTCTTCTGATATTTTCTCTAAGGACCCCAAGCTATCTGCAAGCAGCAATAATGTCTGACAGACAGGAGAGCAGAGTGGTCAGTGATGAATGGCAAGGGAACAGGCTGATTTGTACTGAGGAGAAAGAGAGAGAGAGAGCCAATTACAGTGAAATATATTCCAAAAGAGCCAAGTGACTAGCTGAAGGCAGGGACAAATGCCTTGGAGTGACCAAGAAGAGTGCAAAGTACCAAATGGCAAAATGTGGGAAGACCAACAGGAAGATCTGCTTTTACCACTTATCTTCACAACCAAAAAGTCGCTAAATGATGTTTTTAGTCGCTAGCCAGGTATGGCCAAAAGACGCGAAATCTAGCGGCAAAGTCGGTCAATCACACAGTGAAACAAATAATTTTAAAAAGATAGTAATCGTACAATGTCTTGTACTTTTGTCTTCTTTCTTAATATTTCTCAAAGGACACCAAAATGTCGCTATCTGCAGGCAGCTTGCTAGCTATGATGGCAGCAACAATGTACCTTAGAGTGACTGACCAACAAGAGCTCAAAGTACCTAATGGCAAAATGTGGAGAGACAGACACAATAAATTGCATTAAGATGAAGAGAACTGTTGCTATTATTAATCTTAACATCAACCAGAAAGTCGCTAAATGTCACCAGCCAGGTATGGCCAAAAGTCGCTTAATTGGCCACACACAGTAACAGAGAAACTAACAAAAAAAAGATCATAAAGATAATAGTTGTACAACTGTGTGTACTTTTGTCTTCTTTCTAAATATTTTCCCAAAGGACACCAAAATGTTGCTATCTGCAGGCGGGAGCGTGCCTATGTTCCCCGGGTCCTATGTTCCCCGGGTCCTATGTTCCCCGGTTGTTCCTGGGTCTTTGTATGCGACCGGGGAACTTAGGACCCTTTTTCTAAAAAAGGGTCCTATGTTCCCTGCATTGTATCTGGCGAAATTGCGAAATTGTGCCCTGACCAAAACCATCCCTAAACCTAACCTGTCACAGGGCGTTGTGGAGCACTTTTTTGGCGAAATTGTGCCCTGACCAAAACCATCCCTAAACCTAACCTGTCACAGGGCGTGCGGCAGCAGATAGAGCAACTCAAACGCGAACTTCCTTCCTTCGACAACTTAAACGCGTCTCTGTCATGCGTGTCTGCGTGCGTCTTACTTAGTCGCGCATCGGAAGCAGCGGGGAACATAGAACCCTTTTCTGGAAAAAGTGTTGTACGTTCCCCGCAGCGGGGAACATAGAACCCTTTTTTTTAAAAAGGGTCCTTAGTTCCCCGGTAGAGGGGAACATAGGACCCGGGTAACATAGGGACGGGGAACATAGGGATGACCCGCTGCAGGCAGCTTGCTAGCTATGATGGCAGCAACGATGTCTGCCAGACAGGAGAGAGTGGTCAGTGACGATCGAATCGAGAAAATGACAAAATGGGTCAAAGACCAAAAAGTTATTAACTGACAGCAGTGACAAATGTCAGACTGTAAACTTTCTCGAAAGAAAAGGACAAAATGGGAAGATGCTGATAATAACAGCAAAATGGAAAATATAAGAATTTCCAAGTAATGCTCAACTCAAGTGTGTGTGTGTGTGTGTGTGCGCGCGTTAAACTTCTTGTTGAATGATTTCAAATTATCTCTGAGTCTGAACTGAGGGAAAGGAAACCAAATTTTGAGCAGTCTCTCACGAGTTCAAAATACCAAATGAGGAGATTCTAAAAGAACAGACCGGTTTATGAAAGACTTGATGGGGGAGGGGCACAGCTAAGAATACTTGAGTGAGATTCTGTGATCCAAATTCGAGATAGAGCTTTTTGATAATGATAATTTGTCAGAGTAAGGTTGTGTAATCAAAATTTGAGAATGAGCTTTGTCAATCAATCAAGAATATTTGCATTAAGTTCTGTGATCAAAATTCAGAAACAACCTTTAATAATTGATAAAGAATATGTGAGTGAGGTTGTGTGATCCATCCAATTTGAGAATTAGCTTTGATAATAATGATTGAGAGCCTCTGGCCCTCTGTGGATCATGGCCGCGGGGCCAATTTTGCCTGGCCCCTTGGGGCCTCTGTGGGTCGTGGCCGCGGGGCCAAGTTGGCCTGGCCCCTTGGGGCCTCTGACCCTCTATGGATCGGGGCCAAGTTGGCCTGACCCCTCGGGGCCTCTGGCCCTCTATGGATCATGGCCGCGGGGCCAAGTTGGCCTGACCCCTTAGGACCTCAGGCCCTCTGTGGGTCGCGGCCGCGGGGCCAAGTTGACCTGGCCCCTTGGGGCCTCTTACCCTCTATGGATCGTGGCCGCGGGGCCAAGTTGACCTGGCCCCTTGGGGCCTCTGGCCTTCTGTGGCTCGCGGCCGCGGGGCCAAGTTGGCCTGGCCCTTTGGGGCCTCTGGCCTTCTGTGGGTCGTGGCCGCGGGGCCAAGTTGGCCTGGCCCCTTGGGGCCTCTGACCGTCTATGGATCGTGGCCGCGGGGCCAAGTTGACCTGGCCCCCTGGGGCCTCTGACCCTCTATGGATCGTGGCCGCGGGGCCAAGTTGGCCTGGCCCCTTGGGGCCTCTGACCGTCTATGGATCATGGCCGCGGGGCCATGTTGGCCTGGCCCCTTGGGGCCTCTGGCCCTCTGTGGGTCGCGGCCGCGGGGCCAAGTTGACCTGGCCCCTTGGGGCCTCTTACCCTCTATGGATCATGGCCGCGGGGCCAAGTTGGCCTGGCCCCTTGGGGCTTAAGATTATTATTTTTGCAAAAGTAGTTTTGCTTGGGTCGCGGCCGCGGGGCCAAGTTGGCCTGGCCCCTTGGGGCCTCTGGCCCCCTGGGCCTGGGCCCGGTAGGCCCGGTCATTAATCCACCTATGACTCCATGGAGATTTAATTGCACACTACTCAATGATGACGGATTCTGCAAAACAATTTCCAAAGTGATAGATGATTTTCTTGTCACCAACAACTCTACTCCCATATCCCCGTCTTTACTCTGGGAGACATTAAAGGTGGTAGTCCGGGGAGAGATTATTTCTTATTCAGCAAGACAAAACAAATTGAGAAGACAAAAACAGGAGCAGCTCATGGAAAGTATACAGAATTGGACAGACAACTATCAGTATCTCCATACCCTGATCTGGTTAAAGATAGACAAAATCTGCAAATGAACTATAATTCATTGTCAACACAAGAAACTGAAAAACTACTCTTACGATCGCGTGGCTTCCTGTACGAGCACGGTGAGAAGGCAGGGCGCCATCTATCACGCCAAATTAAAAGCCAGTCAGCATCTCGGCAAATTCGACAAATCAGAACCCTCACAGATGAACTTACAGTCATTCCTTCAGTCATTAATGACACCTTCAAATCATTCTACTCTGAATTATATACTTCACAATGCGCTGCTGATAAAACAATCATGTTGCGTTTCCTGGATAACTTGAAATTTCCATCCATAACTACTACTCAAGAGAGCGCTTTGGATCAACCTTTAGTAATCCGGGAAATTGTAGATTCAATTAAACTAATGCAGAGCGGCAAGGCCCTTGGCCCAGATGGCTATCCTATAGAGTTTTATAAAAAAATTCTCAGATAAACTGACTCCTCTCCTTTTAAATATGTACAATGACTCTCTGGACCGGGGTACCTTGCCTCGAACTCTCACCGAAGCGTCAATAACTTTATTACTAAAACCGGGCAAAGTTGATTCTGACTGTAGTTCTTACCGTCACATCTCTCTCTTAAACGCTGATTATAAGATTTTAGCTAAAGCACTGGCCCTTCGCCTTGAATCAATTTTA
This sequence comes from Entelurus aequoreus, assembly GCF_033978785.1. Lineage (NCBI taxonomy): Eukaryota > Metazoa > Chordata > Actinopteri > Syngnathiformes > Syngnathidae > Entelurus > Entelurus aequoreus. The sequence continues at coordinate 35,709,648 of NC_084736.1, read as the reverse complement.
CCAAACATCATATCACCTGACCAAACTGGATTTATGAAAAACCGGCACTCTTTTTCCAACATTCGTAGCCTTCTTAACATAATTTTTTCTCCAGCACCCGAGGAGACGCCAGAAGTGGTGGTCTCTTTGGATGCAGAGAAAGCTTTCGACAGGGTGGAGTGGGGATATTTATTGGAGGTCTTAAAGAGGTTTAACATTGGGTCTAAATATATATCTTGGATAGCACTTCTATACTCTTCTCCTAGGGCTGCCGTAAGCACAAATGGGATGTTATCCCTATTTTTCACACTTGGCAGAGGTACACGCCAGGGGTGCCCTCTAAGCCCATTGTTATTCGTTACTGCAATCGAACCCTTGTCCATTGCTCTTAAATCGGCCGGTATCAGTAAAGGAATCCATAGATGCGGTCTAGAACACACACATTCTCTATACGCGGATGATTTACTATTGTTTATATCTGATCCAATCTCTACCATTCCAAAGATTATTGATTTGCTAAACAATTTTGGATCATTCTCTGGCTATAAATTGAATTTCGCTAAGAGTGAATGCTTCCCTGTGAATAATTTGGCCCTTGAGATCCCTGATGGATATTTCCCATTTAAGATGTCCAGGAACTTAGGTGTACATATTTGTCGCAAGCTACCAGCTCTCTACAAGGACAATTTTCCACCTCTAATCGACAAACTTAAATTACATTTGGATAGGTGGAATGATTTACACATAACTATTGCTGGCAGGGTAAACTGCGTCAAAATGAATGTGCTTCCTCGATTTTTGTATCTGTTTCAATGTTTGCCTATCTTTTTACCCAATTCCTTTTTTTGCATAATAAACAAACTAATTTCATCCTTTATATGGAAAGGCAAGACTCCCAGGATTAGAAGAGAGTTCCTGCAAAGGCATAGGTCCGTAGCTGGTTTATCACTCCCTAATCTAAAATACTACTATTGGGCAGCTAACATACACAAAGTGACTCTCTGGATCCAAGAACCTGAATTAATCTGGTGTAAGTCTGAAGCTAGTTCCTGTTCTACCTCTCTCTTAGATCTACTTACATCAAAATTACCTTATCGACCATCCCAATTTACTTGTAGTCCAATCGTCATTTCTACCCTTAGAATCTGGTCTCAATTTAGAAATACTTTCGGCCTGCAGGGCTTATCCAACCACAGCCCCATTCATAATAACCACCTCTTCCTCCCTCCTAGCACAGATGTAACGTTTTCTCTATGGAAGCAGTCAAACCTTAGCAGGCTAAAGGACTTATATATTGGTGATGTCTTCGCTAGTTTCAGTGAACTGTGTATAAAATTTGACCTACCAAAATCTCACCTATTTCGATACTTTCAGGTTCGTAATTTTGTTAAATTAAATAGTCTCTTTTTCCCTAATACTCCACCTAATTCGCTAATTGACTCAATTTGAGATATTCCCACAAATCAGAAAGGCCTAATCTCCAAAATCTACATCTTAATATCCCAGTTTAGTAAAACGTCTCTTGATAAAATCAGAGGAAATTGGGAAGAAGAGCTTGGCAGATCTATATATTATGGATATTGGGATTCTGCCTTAACCCGAATTAACAACAGTACATCCTGTTCGAGGCTTAATTTAATACAATTTAAGGTTGTCCACCGTATTTATTTCACTAATTCCAAACTCTCCAAAATATACCCCAATATTTCGGATACTTGTAACAGATGTCACATGTCACCGGCAAACATGACGCACATGTTTTGGTCTTGTCCCCATTTGTTGGACTATTGGACAACTATTTTCAAACACCTTGCTAAGGGATTGGATTTAAACCTGACAACATGTGCAGAAATGGCCATTTTTGGGACGGTATCAGATCCCCAAATAAGGAGAAAATTTAAGGATAGTATCGTCTTTGCATCCTTATTAGCACGTAGGAGAATTTTGCTGAAGTGGAAGTCACCATTTTGCCCCAAAGCCTCCTTATGGCTTAAAGACCTTATGATTTATTTAGATCTGGAGAAAATAAAGTTCAATCTTAGGGGGGCACCCTGGGAAGTTTTATTCTGTTTGGGGTGGTGTGGTTGACTACATAGCTAAATTAAAGACGCTATAGGATACATGAAAAGTTCACCTTTCACAAACCAGCTTCCTTTTTTATTTACATTTATTCTGGGTGTATATTTACTATCTGCCTATGTTGAGAAGAAAGTGATGTACTAACTATTTTCCATTTGTGACTGTACTTTTAACTTATGTAGGACCTGGGGGGGGGGGGGGGGGGTTGTGTGTGTATGGGGTGTGTGTTGGGTTGCTGTTCTTGGAAGTGGGTGGGAAAAAAGAAAGAAAGATTACTGTTCTATTGTATAGTGTAATACCTGTCAAATTCAATAAAAACATTTATTTAAAAAAAATTATTAAAAAAAATAGTTTTGTCAATTTGTTCTGGCCTGAAATAAATTGGCCCTTTGAAACATATATGTGTCTTTGTGTGTTGTATGTAGACCACATTGCTTAGCAGAGTTCAGTGATGCGAATTGATGTCAGGTTGATCAACAGATTGTATTATTCTCCAGTGCAATAACAGTACTGAAATGAAGGCTAAACGGGCATTAATGGGAGCCTTAAAAAAAAAAGAAGTAACTAAATAGTTACTTTTCACAATAACGCATTACTTTTTGGTGTAAGTAACTGAGTTAGTAACTTATTTACTTTTGAAATAAAGTAACTAGTAACTGTAACTAGTTACTGGTTTTCAGTAACTAACCCAACACTGCTTTTCACAAGTAAGATTTAACATTAACGTACTATTGGTTGTATTTTGTGAAAATAATATTACCACAGAGTTGAGAAGGAGCAAAGATCTTCAATATTTGTATGTGAAAATCACAAAGAAATCTTCTGGGGGAGGATGACCCCCCTACAGGGGTTTGGTTTACAAACTTTCAGCCCCACCTAAAACAAAATTCACCAGCCGCCACTGATTATGATGCATTCTCATTTTAGGCAAAGTATAAGACAATACTTTCTTAACAGTATAATTGTAAGTCTTCAAGTAACAATATTCAAATACTAACATTGTTGGGTAAGACAGAATTTGGTTTTATTCTGAATCCAGTGAAACAGATTGGTGGTTTTAGCTGATATAAAGACTTTCAGGTGTTTATATATGTATATGTTTAAGTATTTGGCAGACGCTTTTATTCAAAGCGACATACATAAAAAATACATATAAAACAATCACTGTAAACATTATCATTTAAGGGAAGAATGTAATACAAAATATCCATACAAAGTGTCAAGACAGAATAAACTCTCTGCTGCTGCAGCAACAGAGATACAGTCTATAGATACTGTATATCGATATCTAATGTATTCATACATTGTTTATGTAGGATATATGCATGTATATATAACGTAATCATATTGTTTCTTCAATTTAAAAATAGCTGACCGTTTTTTTCCCCCTTCTCTGGGATTATAATCCCAGTTTTGATCTCGGACGTCTGGTCACTTATAGCATATAAGAATATTCTATTACTGTTAAGCAAACTATGAATAATAAAACATGTGTCCTTTATCATAGCTACATGTATGACCCGCCACCCGACCCGCCAGATGTATGATCACCAATTAGACGACTCATAATAGGAGCCCTTTGACTCCTGTATATGTTGGAACTCAAGGTATGGCCGCTCATGTGAACTATCCTTACAACAATTAGCATGGTATAAGATGGTAAATTGCTGTCCCACATTGTTCCCTTGCCCTCTGTCCCGCCTACGAAACCAAAGACTTAGGTCGAATGATAAAACAGGGCGTAGCTGCCGCTGATTGAACCGACACGCAAATACCACATTTTCAATTGTTTCGGTTGTCTGTTAAAAACATAGCTATGGGCTGCAATTTGGACACTCCTGCTGTAGGCTACGATGAGCTAGCAGCTACACAACAGCTGAGCTAAAACAGCACATGTAAGCATATCAAATAATTATAGTTGCTTATAACATACAAAGAGTCGCGTAGAGACAGAAGTCTGTAGAAAGTATTCAGTAACAAACGTGTCCGCATCATTAAACTTTCTACAACAGGAACCATACTGAACAAATCCAGCAGTTACTGTCAGACTCTAATCTGGGGTACCTTTGTCTATCGGAGACATGGTTAAAACCTGCAACACCTTTTGTTCTAATTAATGTCCCGGGGTACAAGATTACAGAAAAAACAGATCAAGTGACAAAGGGGGGAGGAGTTATGATTTATGTAAGGGAAAACATTAAAAGTGAACAAATAACCCTCCCAGTAGATCATCTTGAGTGTGTTGGAATTAAAATCACATTTTCCTCAGAAATGTATTTCAAGGTAATTGTAGCATACCGACCGACCACAGCTAAAGACAATTTTCTCAATTCATTTTCAGACATCCTCAAACAGCACAGTATGAAAGAATTGATCGTTATGGGGAATGTTAATCTGGACTGGTTAAATAAATCGCGTAGAAAGAAACGGCTTCTACATGACACAAATGATAAGCAGCCCTACTAGAATTACATTTGGATGACAAAAATCAAAGAGATCATCTGTAAATACACTAAAACAAAACCCAGAAAGAAAAGTGCTAAAATAAAAATACCTTGGATTAATGAAACTATTTGGATTCTAATGAAAAATCGGGACTCAGCTCTCAAAAGAGAAATTAAAACAGGTCTAAATACGGATCGTATGATTTTTAAAAGTTTGAGGAACAAAGTTACAATGCTTATGCGGAAGTCTAGGGCTGACTTTAATTTAGAATTAATCAAAGGTGCAAATGGGAACATTAGACAGTTATGGAAAACCATTGACAAACTCACTGAAAGAGAGCAAACAAGAAACAACACTATAACATTAAATATCAATGGCGCTACTATCACAGACAGTCTGGACATAAGTAATCATTTTAATGAACATTTTGTCCAGTCTGTACAAACCCTGAATAAAAAGTCCCTCAAAATCAGTGCAACGAATTGCCATTTATTCAGGATGGACTAAGTTTAGAATTAACAAATGAAACAAAGGAAAACAAAATCCCCCCTGCAATATCGAACTCACGATCTAGCTATATATGGTCTGGACACTTTCTTCCTAAAAACGTATAAAGATAGTCTTACTGCTCCTATAACAGCATTGATAAATAAATCAATAACAGAAAACACTTTCCCTACCACGTTGAAAACTGCTACTATCATCCCAATCCATAAAGCAGGAAATAAACAAGACATCAACAAGTACAGACCAATTAGCCTTCTCCCCGTTATATCCAAAGCAATAGAAAATTTTAAGTTAAAAAGTGGCTTTGGAGCAATCAAAGCTGCTCACACGGTCACTAAGGTGGGCATTATGTTTGACACATCAACTTAATGTGTATTATATTTATCCATGAGAGCATTTTTTGTAAATTGTGAAGTATGGCTGTTAAAATACCCTATACAGGGTTACTTTGACTCATGGTACGTTTCAATACCAGATAGAAGTGGGAATACAAAGACGTGGTTACCAAACCATAACTGACAAAGGTAGCTGAATAGCCCTATGGTTTGATGTGAACCACATTCATGTTACAGTTCCAGCGGCCCAATTACATGTGATACAAGTTAGATTACAATTACATGTGATACAAATTAGATTACAATTACATGTGATACAAGTTAGATTACAGTTACATGTGATACAAGTAATAAAAACACACAAATAAAGTATTAAATACATCCATCTTGTCTGTGGTGGTCTCTGGGGCAGCAGCCTAAACAGACTCCCTCTCCCCAGCTGTTACCTGCAGCTCCTGCACAGGGATCCCCCGGACTTCCCAGGCCAGCTGGGAGATGTAGTCTCTAAAAGTGTCCTGGGTCTTCCTTGTGGCCTCCTACCGGCCGGACGTGTCTTGATTACTTCCCCAGGGAAGCATCAAGTCCCTCTCAAGAAGACTGGTTCCAGAGCCCTTGCTGTGCGTAGAAGTGAGTCTGACTCGATCCAGGTGGAACTTCTCCACCTTATGCACCAGCTCAGGCTCCTTCCCCTCCAGTGAGGTGACATTGTATGTCCCAAAAGCTAGCTTACAGTATGAGTGGTGAGTCCATTGGAGACCCTTGCCAACACCTCTATGGCCCCTCCTACAGTATGAGTGGTGAGTCCATTGGAGACCCGTGTCACCACCTCTATGGCCCTTCCTACAGTATGAGTGGTGAGTCCATTGGAGACCCATGTCACCACGTCTATGGTCCCTCCTACAGTATGAGTGGTGAGTCCATTGGAGACCCGTGTCACCACCTCTATGGCCCCTCCTACAGTATGAGTGGTGAGTCCATTGGAGACCCGTGTCACCACCTATATGGCCCCTCCTACAGTATGAGAGGTAAGTCCATTGGAGACTAGTGTCACCACCTCTATGGCCCTCCTACAGTATGAGTGGTGAGTCCATTGGAGACCCGTGTCACGTGACTTCAAACTTAACACCTCGTTGGCTGGTTCTAAGACAAGGTCGATTGCTTCAGTCTGAATTTACCGAAAGTGAGTCTTGCTTTTTCTACACTGAATTTCCAAACACACGCATTCTACTAACAGTGTTTGAAATGAAATTGTCAGCATAATTTGATGTAAAAGAAAAAATTCAAATGCAAAAAATGTATTGACGTAAATTCAGTTTATAAAAAACAAAGCTCTTGCAACAAAGACACAAATTAGTCTCCGTAGTTGATCTGTTTATAAAAATATTTATTCCCTTATTCTACCCAAAATTATTCAGACACATTTTTGGAAACAAAATAAATAAATTTCAACATCAATTAGATTATATCAACTCATCATTTCTATTCCTATTTGTTATTTTTAGTGACTCTCCCTATTAACATTCTTACAATCATTTCTCATTGATACCAAAGGTAGTATCAGTATTGGATTAATATAACTCTTCTCTCATTTGGCTAAATGTGTTTTTTTGTATTGTCCTTGATATTTTTATATCAATAGATTTGCTTTATAAGTTAATTTGTGTCACTGATTTCATTTTGCTCATACATCTGCACCTAATTAAAGGGAATACTTGTATTATTTTGTGGATATAGAGACATTGTCATGTTTTGCAGTATTTATTAAAGAATCGTTAATAACTCTGGGAAAAGATAATACTTAAACTTTTCCTTGATTTCTACAAACTTGTAACGTTGCCCACCCCCAGTGATAGTTTTGGCAGTGTTGCCAGACATACAATTACACCACTTATAATATTAACAGTATATGTAAGATCATTCCAAACTTCCCATAATTTGACCACTTCAATAGATGGCTATGATCCAACACAAACCGGATAAATTCTGCGCTGGTGTGGCACTTTTTTAACAATAGCGCTACTTTATACATAGTCAGTGGAAATGTTGAATTTATCAGATGGGTTAGAGCATGGGTGTCAAACTCTGGCCCGCGGGCCAAATTTGGCCAACCGTGTAATTTCACTTGGCCCTTGAAGCGATATCATATTAACACTAGAGCTGGCCCGCCGCAGGAATCGGCGGTGCCGCGGTTACACCGCATTCACCGCTAATTCTCATAATTGACAACTCTCATACTTGACAACCCTTCCGGGAGACTCAAAATTTTCAGTGCCCCTCCCGAAAATCTTCATCCAGTCCAACGAGTGCTGGCCCAGTCACATGATATGTGCGGCTTCTGCACGCATACATAAGTAAATGCATGCATACTTGATCAACAGCGATACAGGTTACACTGAGGGTGGCGATATAAACAACTTTAACACTATTAGAAATATACGCCACAATGTGAATCCACACCAAACAAGAATGACAAACACATTTCGGGAGAACATCCGCACCGTAACACAACATAAACACAACAGAACAAATACCCAGAACCCTTTGCAGCACTAACTCTTCCGGGACGCTACAAGGAATGTGTTTTGGGGGACAGGGGGTGTATTTTTTCTAGCGTCCCGGAAGAGTTAGTGCTGCAAAGGGTCCTGGGTATTTGTTCTGTTGTGTTTATGTTGTGTTACGGTGCGGATATTCTCCCGAAATGTGTTTGTCATTCTTGTTTGGTGTGGATTCACAGTGTGGCGTATATTTCTAACAATGTTAAAGTTGTTTATACGACCACCCTCAGTGTAACCTGTATCGCTGTTGATCAAGTATGCGTTGCATTAACTTGTGTGAGCGGACAGAAGCTGCACATATCCCTGTGACTGGGCCGGCACGTTGTTAGAATTGATGAAAAGTGGACGTTAATGGCAGTGCCTTTAAGGCACGCCTCCAAGACTGTGGTCTGGGTGGACTACGGGATATAATGACTGATGAACACCTTTGTTCGATAATGAAGGTTGCCTCAGCTCAGAGTCTGAGCCCCGACATTAATGAACTAGCATCCAAGAAAAGATGGCAGGTATCTGGCTTGGGCCCATCAGATTAGATCAGTGTGTTGCAAACTGAGCAGTTTAAAGTCCTGAATGGTTGGGTTTATTCATTGTTATTTTATTTTCAAATTTATTAGCCTGTGGAAAAAGTTAATGTTGATATTTACCTCAGAAGGCTGCAAATAGAAAAGACGCATTCCATTTTTATTTAAATTGTATTTGATATGCCATTGATATTTTTTTATAATTATTATTATTATTTGAAACTCGATTTTGCATGTCACTATAAAGTTATATAAGCCTTGCTTGTTCAATATTCAATGCAAAACTTGTTTGGGTCCCTATTAAAAGGTTAATTTGTTCAACCTTGGTCCGCGGCTTTGTTCAGTTTTAAATTCTGTATTTGAGTTTGACACCCCTGGGTTAGAGGACAATTTTCCCCCTTTAAAATACCAATATTTGAAGATGTTGTCATTTAACGTTTGGGAAAGACCGAGTTGAACCCCGGATGTGAAAGTGGGAGGACGCAAGCGCAATACCAGCTACGACCGATAGTAGCGCTGCAGAGCGGCAATTCCCTTTAACAGCCGCCTGAAACATCCGAAGAAGTTCTTACGAAGAAAATGGAGGCTTCGCATGTGCTTGTTTCTTCTCGTCGTCAAAGAATGAAATATGGATTATCTCTTTCGCTCACTCGTTGTGAAACAACGCCCTAATATTAACGACGGTACAGTAAAACTAAATTAACCTTTATTTCCTATCGACGAAGAATGGAGATAGAAAGTCGGGATTTTCTCAACACTCCTCCTTTAAAGACCGTCAGATTTGGCGGCAGTGTCGTGGAAACATTATCAAAGTACACGCAGGTGAGTAGGAAGACTTCAATGTTCCACTTCCACTGAGCTGTCAATCATGTACTGAGCTGTCAATCATGTGTTCAGGGAGACATGAGTGACTATGAACTGTTGAAGTATCAACTGACCGATCCTAACATCAAGGTAAGTACATCACGTGACTGCACTGCAACCTTAAGGTGCACTGCAACTTATCTCACATCATTTAAGGTGCACTGCAACATATCTCACACATCACCTTAAGGTGCACTGCAACATATCTCACACATCACCTTAAGGTGCACTGCAACATATCTCACACATCACCTTAAGGTGCACTGCAACTTATCTCACATCACCTTAAAGGCCTACTGAAACCCACTACTACCGACCACGCAGTCTGATAGTTTATATATCAATGATGAAATCTTAACATTGCAACACATGCCAATACGGCCGGGTTAGATTAGTAAAGTGCAATTTTAAATTTCCTGCGAAATATTCTGCTGAAAACGTCTCGTTATGATGACGTTTGCGCGTGACGTCACGGATTGTGCGGACATATTGGGACACCATTGTGGCCAGCTATTAAGTCGTCTGTTTTCATCGCAAAATTCCACAGTATTCTGGACATCTGTGTTGGTGAATCTTTTGCAATTTGTTTAATGAACAATGAAGACAGCAAAGAAGAAAGCTGTAGGTGGGATCGGTGTATTAGCGGCTGCCTGCAGCAACACAACCAGGAGGACTTTGAGTTGGATAGCAGACGCGCTACTGTGAGTACGCATTTGGCTTCCAAACATTTGATCGCTTGCCCGTACGTGCGTGTCGCTATGTGCATGTCACGTACGTAACTTTGGGGAAATATATGTGCTGTATGGTACGGTACTTTGGGCTGTGGGATTGAGTGTGTTGTGCAGGTGTTTGAGTTGTATTGGTGGGTTATATGCACGGGAGGGGTGAGGTGTTTGTTATGCGGATTAATTTGTGGCATATTAAATATAAGCCTGGTTGTGTTGTGACTGATAGAGTATATATATGTCTTGTGTTTATTAACTGTTTTAGTCATTCATAGCTGAATATCAGGTCCCACCCGCCTCTCACAGCATCTCCCCTATCTGAATCGCTTCCACTGCCCTTTAATCCTTCACTCTCACTTTCCTCATCCACAAATCTTTCATCCTCGCTCAAATTAATGGGGTAATCGTCGCTTTCTCGGTCCGAATCGCTCTCGCTGCTGGTCAACATGATTGTAAACAATGTGCAGATGTGAGGAGCTCCACAACCTGCGACGTCACGCTACTTCCGGTACAGGCAAGGCTTTTTTATCAGCGACCAAAAGTTGCAAACTTTATCGTCGATGTTCTCTACTAAATCCTTTCAGCAAAAATATGGCAATATCGCGAAATGATAAAGTATGACACATTGAATGGACCTGCTATCCCCGTTTAAATAAGAACATTTCATTTCAGTAGGCCTTTAAGGTGCACTGCAACATATCTCACACATCACCTTAAGGTGCACTACAACATATCTCACAGACTATTTAAAGTCAAAACTCTCCATTGGGATAGGCCAAACATGAAGGAAGCGACGCCTTTTTGAAGTGAAAGAATCAGTCACTTTTTGTCTGGAACTATCCTTTAAGACAAACGAAAAATGCGACCTATATTTTGGAACATTAACTTCAAAACATAATTTATTATTTGTCATACTTGCATCAAATAAGAAGCACATGGTAGCCATCCACAAGCTTCTGCTTGAATTTTTGACCACTCCCCTGACAATATTGGTGCAGTTCAGCTAAATGTGTTGCTTTTCTGACATGGACTTGTTTCTTCAGCATTGTCCACACGTTTAAGTCAGGACTTTGGGAAGGCCATTCTAATACCTTCATTCTAGCCTGATTTAGCCACTCCTTTACCACTTTTGACGTGTGTTTGGGGTCATTGTTCTGTTGGAACACCCAACTGCGCCCAAGACCCAACCTCCGGGCTGGTGATTTTAGCTTGTCCTGAAGAATTAGGAGGTAATCCTCCTTTTTCATTGTCTCATTTAAAGCACCAGTTCCATTGGCAGCAAAACAGGCCCAGAGCATAATACTACCACCACACTGTAGTTAATACTATGATCAATGTTAATTAAAACTAAATGTGAGATATAAATAATAATGGAAGTATAATTGTTTGTATATAGTATATAATTGGTGCAAAGGTTTAACACGTGTACAAGGATATTTCACATGCCTTTACTGTGTATATAATTTGACTGTGTTTATGTTGTGTATAATGTGTATTTATAATATGTTGTACAAAGGACATTTCATAATTTTCGCAAGTTCATCTTGTACTTGACATTGTTTATAGGGTTAGGCGCAAAGAGTGTTCAACTTCAGCCTAAACCCTTTCGGTCTGCAACATTTTCTTTTTCAATCCATGGATGTACAACTGTGATTATTTTGTTGACCATTGACCGAAGAATAATAATAAACTAAACTAAATTAAACCATGCTTGACAGTAGGTTTGGTGTTCCTGGGATTAAAGGCCTTACCTTTTCTCCTCCAAACATATTGCTGGGTATTGTGGTCAAACAGCTAAATTTTTGTTTCATCTGACATCACATGGACAAAGATAAGACCTTCTGGAGGAAAGTTCTGTGGTCCGATGAAACAAAAATTTAGCTGTTTGACCACAATACCCAGCAATATGTTTGGAGGAGAAAAGGTGAGGCCTTTAATCCTAGGAACTCTATGCCTGCTGTCAAGCATGGTGGTGGTAGTAATATGCTCTGGGCCTGTTTTGCTGCCAATGGAACTGGTGCTTTAAATGGGACAATGAAAAAGGAGGATTACCTCCAGATTCTTCAGGACAAGCTAAAATCATCAGCCTGGCGGTTGGGTCTTGGGCGCAGTTGGGTTTTCCAACAGAACAATGACCCCAAACACACGTCAAAAGTGGTAAAGGAATGGCTAAATCAGGCTAGAATGAAGGTATTAGAATGGCATTCCCAAAGTCCTGACTTAAATGTGTGAACAATGCTGAAGAAACACGTCCATGTCAGAAAAGCAACACATTTAGCTGAACTACACCAATTTTGTCAAGAGGAGTGGTCAAAAACTCAAGCAGAAGCTTGTGGATGGCTACCAAACGTGCCTTATTGCAGTGAAACTTGCCAAGGGACATGTAAGCAAATATTAACATTGCTGTATGTATACTTTTGACCCAGCAGATGTGGTCACATTTTCAGTAGACCCATAATAAATTCATAAAAGAACCAAACTTCATGAATGTTTTTTGTGACCAACAAGTATGTGCTCCAATCACTCTATCACAAAAAAAAAAGAGTTGTAGAAATGATTGGAAACTCAAGACAGCCATGACATTGTTCTTTACAAGTGTATGTACACTTTTGACCACCACTGTATTTAGTTAGCACAAACCAAGTTGCAATGCTCAGATTGACTTCATATTTCAGGATGATCAAATAAGCCTGTGCAGATTTTCCACAGGTCAGTTAACCGAACGATTAATGAAGATGAATTCTGTAACTTTTGCCATGTGCACGCGTTGTTACAGCAGCTACATGCACATAATCATAATTACCCCTGTAAGTTAGTATTACCTTATTACACATAATCATAATTACACCTGTAAATTAGTATTACCTTATTACACATAATCATAATAGTTAGTATTACCTTATTACACATAATCATAATAATTAGTATTACCTTATTACACATAATCATAATAGTATTACCTTATTACACATAATCATAAGTTAGTATTACCTTATTACACATAATCATAATAGTTAGTATTACCTTATTAAACCACACTGATCGTAAAACTGCACTTCACTTTGATACATTTATGGAAGGACTAGCATAAGCTCGCTAGCTATCTTAAATTCTAACATGAAAACAAGAAACATTAACATCCTTCCCATAAAGAAAGGTCATACAGCAATATAAAGACATTACTGTGTAAACAATAGATACAGTGATGGATATAAACCACACTGACACAGACAGGAAGTGACATCACAAACCAGAAGTGAAAAACATTTGGAAGAAGATAAACATAATTAAACACACAAATAGAAGAAGATTTACATATTTAAACACACAAATAGAAGATAAACATATTTAAAGGCCTACTGAAACCCACTACTACCGACCACGCAGTCTGATAGTTTATACATCAATGATGAAATCTTAACATTGCAACACATGCCAATACGGCCGGGTTAACTTATAAAGTGCAATTTTAAATTTCCCGGGGAACTTCCGGTTGAAAACGTCTATATATGATGGCGTTTGCGCGTGACGTCAATGGTTGAAACGGAAGTATTTGGACACATTGTATTACAATACAAACAGCTCTGTTTTCATTGCAAAATTCCACAGTATTCTGGACTTCTGTGTTGGTGAATCTTTTGCAATTTGTTTAATGAACAATGGAGACTGCAAAGAAGAAAGCTGTAGGTGGGATCGGTGTATTAGTGGATGGCTGCAGCAACACAACCAGGAGGACTTTGACTTGGATAGCAGACGCACTATCCGACGCTAGCCACCGACCGCATCGATGATCGGGTGAAGTCCTTCGTCGCGTCGTCGATCGCTGGAACGCAGGTGAGCACGGGTGTTGATGAGCAGATGAGGGCTGGCGTAGGTGGAGCGCTAATGTTTTTATCATAGCTCTGACGAGGTCCCGTAGCTAAGTTAGCTTCAATGGCGTCGTTAGCAACAGCATTGCTAGGCTTCGACAGGCGCCACAGCATTAACCGTGTAGTTAGAGGTCCAGTGTTTGGTTCGGTGTCTCCTGATAGTAGTATTGTTGATCTTCTGTCTATCCTTCCAGTCAGGGGCTTATTTCTTTTGTTTCTATCTGCATTTAAGCACAATGCTATCACGTTAGCTCCGTAGCTAAAGTGCTTCACCGATGTATTGTCGTGGAGATAAAAGTCACTGTGAATGTCCATTTCGCGTTCTCGACTCTCATTTTAAAGAGGATATAGTATCCGAGGTGGTTTAAAATACAAATCCGTGATCCACAGTTTAAAAAAGGAGAAAGTGTGGAATCCAATGAGCCCTTTTACCTAAGTTACGGTCAGAGCGAAAAAAGATACGTCCTGCACTGCACTCTAGTCCTTCACTCTCACGTCCCTCATCCACGAATCTTTCATCCTCGCTCAAATTAATGGGGTAATCGTCGCTTTCTCGGTCCGAATCGCTCTCGCTGCTGGTGTAAACAATGGGGAAATGTGATGAGCCCTTCAACCTGCGACGTCACGCTACTTCCGGTACAGGGAACTTTATCGTCGATGTTCTCTACTAAATCCTTTCAGCAAAAATATGGCAATATCGCGAAATGATCAAGTATGACACATAGAATGGATCTGCTATCCCCGTTTAAATAAAAACATTTAATTTCAGTAGGCCTTTAAACACACAAATAGAAGAAGATAAACATATTTAAACAAACAAATAGAAGATAAACATATTTAAACACACAAATAGAAGAAGATAAGCATATTTAAACACACAAATAGAAGAAGATAAACATATTTAAACACACAAATAGAAGAAGATAAACATTTAAACACACAAATAGAAGAAGATAAACATTTAAACACACAAATAGAAAAAGATAAACATATTTAAACACACAAATAGAAGAAGATAAACATATTTAAACACACAAATAGAAGAAGATAAACATATTTAAACACACAAATAAAAATAACTTATGAAGCCAGAACAATATTTCACCTTTCAAGAAAGTCTATTTTGGGCTTGTTTATTTCAGCTATTAAAAAATACAAGTAGGTTGAAATATCTTGGTACTTTTGTTTGTCTTCTCACACTGTTTGTCTTCTCACAGGACGCACAGATCATCACTTGGCTACAAGAATTCAGGAATTGTGTATCTCAGCTGACCAAAGAGCACGAACAACTCATCTATTCTATTTTAGTGAGTATCATGGACTACTATGGTGGGGACATTAGGGGTGTCCAGTGTGGATTTATTTAGTGAGTATCATGGACTGCTATGGTGGGGACATCAGTGGTGTCCAGAGTGGATTTATTTGGTGAGCTCCCCCCCCCCCCACCCCAAAAATATCACATGATTACCCAGAATTACCGGTTTTCCGGGACATTTTGCCCATTGAAAATGAATGTGCCAATTCTCAAACATGCACAAATCTCACATTTCTCACCTGATTGGAAGCGTTCCACCATCCACTCTCCTTGGACAATCAAACTACCATCCACACACTCCACTCTCCTTGGACAATCAAACTACCATCCACACACTCCACTCTCCTTGGACAATCAAACTACCATCCACACACTCCACTCACCTTGGACAATCAAACTACCATCCACACACTCCACTCACCTTGGACAATCAAACTACCATCCACACACTCCACTCACCTTGGACAATCAAACTACCATCCACACACTCCACTCACCTTGGACAATCAAACTACCACCCACACACTCATCTCACCTTGGAAAATTAAACTACAAGTTCAAAAGAATTCCAGGAATTTTCGGTTTTCCAGAGCCGTATTTTCACCTCTTTCTGGAAAGATTTGACAGTCCACATTTTTCAACCGTTCTTGACCATTCCACCTTCAAAACATTCCTCTTAGTTTGGACAACAAATATTTTGTTTTTTCGTACAAATTCCCGTTATTCCAGGGATTCCGAAATACCCATTTTCAATTAAAACTCTTACTACGTCAACATTTTTCTACCGATTCCAAAAATTGCAGCACCAACCCATTCACACCATCTTAGGACAATTGTGCTAGTATCAATATTTTCAAAACATACCGGTTTTCCTGAAATTTCCAAGAAATTCCCATTCAAATGACTGGACATATATATAGTTATTCAATGCCCTTGATTCTCCAAATTTAGCGCCATTTTTAAACATGATTTCGAACTTGCAATCTTCCACCCACACTACTCTTCACAAAATTTCCTGTTTTCCGGAATTTTCTCCCCATTGACAATGAATGGCCATTATCCAATCTACTGCATATCCCATTGGAACCATTCCAACTTCCACTGGCGTGTATCAGCAGCGTTCGCACACAGAAGATCCGTTGTGGCAATTCCATTTGGTACATTGTGTAGTCACTAATGAGATGTACTTGTGGACTGCAGGTTCACACCTCCTGTTCATAGAAGTAGAAGTTTGCAAGCCAACCCAAGACTTTGATGTTTTATTGAGAAGATAGAACATTACACACAAAATGTTTGAGTAGCACTTGATGGATTATGGCTACTGTAGTCACAAGCACTGTGCTTCAACATACTGGTATTATTGTGGTGTGTATAAGGGCCCCAAAATGGCACCATTAGTGCGTCAGCCATTGTAGTCTGCACCGACGTTTTAGTCAATAAGCTTTCTTTTTCTCTATCCTCTGCTGTTGCCGTTTCTAATGTAGAGTAGCCTACACTTGTAACTTATATCTGTCAGTAGACTCGCTATGGAAGCGCTAAAAACTAGCGGTACAACAAAAGATGACAGGGAGAAGACGCTGTCGAAATGGAGGCATGTAAATAAGACCCACAAACGGTGTGTCCTGAAGAGTGGTGTGTAAAACATCATTTATGTAACAAAGAACCACCATGACGTGTTATGGAAGTCTTTTACACCTAGAAAACAAACACTTCCCATCCAACCTGATGCATCGTGAGAGGTGCTGCAAAGAGGAATGAGAGAAAGTGCCCAAAGATAGGTGTGGCAAGCTTGTGGCATGGTGTTCAAAAGGACTTGAGTCTGAACACTTATGTACATGTCATTTTTGACTTTTTGATTTGCAAACCTTGTTTCTCTCAAGATGGACTGCTGAGTGTACATTAATGAGAATAACATGAGCTTTTTGAGTGAAAATTGTACTATTCATGTTTAAATACCTTTGACTAATATCAATTATTAGCCTCCTTGACTACTAATAATCTGTAATTGTAGGTAAAAATAGTAATAGTTATAAAAAGAAACAGGTTGCAGACCTTCTCCTAGTATGTTTTACACTTAAAGTCTCCAACATTCATTTATTGTCCCACACATTTAACTTGGTCAACTGTTGAGAGAAATCTATATTGCTAATTTTTGTTGTACGTGAGAGATTATCGACACACTTCAACTGTCTCTGTGCTCGGTCAGCACTGCAAAGAAAAATATGTTCTTGATGAATAAATGTTACATACATGCCTTCTTGGGAGTAAATGTCATTACCCAGAAGGCTCGGTTTCTGTAACCTCTTCCTGTTTGCATCATGCAGAGACTTCCCTGGTTGGGCAGGAGTCAGGCAGTAGCAGATGAGTACATGTGCTTCCTCAGCAACCTGGTCTCTGCACAGACCCTCTACCTGTGTGCCTGTCTCAACATGCTGGTCTCACACTTCACTCCCAGTAAGTCTCACACTTCACTCCCAGTAAGTCTCACACTTCACTCCCAGTAAGTCTCACACGTCACTCCCAGTAAGTCTCACACGTCACTCCCAGTAAGTCTCACACGTCACTCCCAGTAAGTCTCACACGTCACTCCCAGTAAGTCTCACACGTCACTCCCAGTAAGTCTCACACGTCACTCCCAGTAAGTCTCACACGTCACTCCCAGTAAGTCTCACACGTCACTCCCAGTAAGTCTCACACGTCACTCCCAGTAAGTCTCACCCTTTACTCCCAGAAAGTCTCACCCTTTACTCCCAGTAAGTCTCACCCTTTTCTCCCAGTAAGTCTCACCCTTTTCTCCCAGTAAGTCTCACCCTTTACTCCCAGTAAGTCTCACGCTCCACTCCCAGTAAGTGTCACACGTCACTACTGAAGTAAGTGTCACAAGTGGACCCCGACTTAAACAAGTTGAAAAACTTAGTCGGGTGTTACCATTTTGTGGTCAATTGTACAGAATATGTACTGTACTGTGCAATCTACTAATAAAAGTCTCAATCAGTCAATCAATCAAAACACGTCACTACTGAAGTAAGTGTCACACGTCACTACTGAAGTAAGTGTCACTCCCACTAAGTGTCACACGTCACTCCCACTAAGTGTCACACGTCACTCCCACTAAGTGTCACACGTCACTCCCGTCACTCCCACTAAGTGTCACAGGTCACTCCCGTCACAGGTCACTCCCGTCAAAGGTCACTCCCGTCACACTTCACTCCCGTCACACTTCACTCCCACTAAGTGTCACACTTCACTGCCAATAAGTGTCACACTTCACTGCCAATAAGTGTCACACTTCACTCCCATCACACTTCACTCCCACCAAGTGTCACACTTCACTGCCAGTAAGTGTCACACTTCACTGCCAGTAAGTGTCACACTTCACTGCCAGTAAGTGTCACACTTCACTGCCAGTAAGTGTCACACTTCACTGCCAGTAAGTGTCACACCAGTAAGAAGGCATGATGTGTTGTGTGTGCAGAGAGAGTGACCATCAGTGAAGGAGGAGTTGATATCTCTGATTCAGAGGATGAAGATGATGGTAGGTGTCTGTTTTTACTCTATGGTTCACAATCATTATGAGACTAAAGTTATTTTTCTTTTGCATTCTAACATGTACAAATGGTCTCGTTCTTGGTGGCTAGCGATGTAGCTAATGTTAGCCATCAATTCTACCGCTAAGTCACTTTAAAAATGTATTCAACAATACTTCATTTATGTTGTGTAACATGTATAACAACCAAGATGTAGCAACATTGTTATTGTAAGAGACAACACTGAGGAACTCTTTTTCTAGCCTACTAACACATCGCCATGCTACGCTATTAGCAATAAAAGATAACTACTGGAAGAGATAAGCTAGCTTCTACGTCAACACAAAACACGTTTGAGTTTGTAATACACAACACTGTGATACAACACCAATCTGTAGTGAGTAAAAAACATGAACAATCATGTTACAGTATCTGTAAAGTATTATTTCATGTTTTGTTTGTACACAGCTAGTGTGTGTACTATAGTTGTAATACCACACATGACGTGTATCATGATCAATATTAAGTGTGACTCACTCCACGGACAGTTGTCTGTTTGGTCCAACTGGCCGTTTATTAAGGTAAGTACTCCATTTATGTCGAAATAGCTTGGCTCCAAATTCCACATTTTGCAGCTTTGAGTCACTTTTACCTCACTCTCTCGACTTCCATCTGCTCCAACGTCTCACTCTTCTTTTGTGCTGGCTTCTATAAGCAGCAGTTCATCCTCCATATTTTCAGCTTCAAAAATAATGTTGTGAATCCTTATTTATCCAAAAATAGTCGTCTTCGTTGTTTGTTATCGAGTCTGCCATGATTAGAACTAGGGATGATGTTTGATAAGAAATTATTGAGTTCGAACCTATTATCGAATCCTCTTATCAAACCGATTCCTTATCGATTCTCTTATCGGGTCCAGATAGGTTATTGTATATGGAAAAAAACACACATTTGGTTTAACAAAAGCTCACTTTTATTATATAATAAAAAAATAAAATCTAATAAATAAATAAATATTGACTGTTACCCCCCTAAAAAAATAAAATAAAATAAATAAATATTGACTGTTGTTACCCAAAGTATATTAAGTGGGATTTTTCAGCAAAACAAATATATACAGTAACACAAAAACAACCTGTCTCTGTGATCACTATAGGTGTATAAATAATAATATAGTGTTAAATAAAATCAGTCCCTTGGGCACAAAACTGAAAATAATACAGCTCTCCAAAAAGTGCACTTCTGCTGCTATTTGACATAACTGTTCGTTATGATGCTTTGACATTTTTGCACTTTATTTCTTTATTGAAAGAAAATTCTATGAAGAGAAAAGTTGTTTGCAAATGTGGTTACAATGCTAAAAAATGAAAAGTTAAAGCTAAAAAATGAAATACACTTTATTGAGTTAACATTATTTCTTTATAGGGGGAAAGATGTGATGTTATAAGCTAGGGAATATAACAACTACACTACCCAGCATGCAACGGGAGTTACGAGCATGCGCGGTAGCCCCGAAAAGTGTTGTTGCATGTCGCCACCCGGCAGCTAAGAATGAGGTTATGAGCACACTGTGAAAGTAAACGTCAAGAACTCAGCCAACACGCCTCGTCTGCCTTATTTATAATTAGACAGACAACACATATACAGTGTGATTTTGTTTTGTTTACAAGGAAAGAAAAACAAAAGTTAAAAAAGGAGATCATGTCATATATGTTGTATATATATGTATGTGCTGCGGTTGCTTTAAGAACGTTGTGACAGCTGCCGTAAAGGAGGTGCGTTGCTAGCCTTGTTGCTATGTTTCCGGATGGTCGTAAAAGTGTTCGTCATGTGTTTGTACCCTGCTCAAATCTCTCAGTAAAGTTATTCATTGGATTATACCTTTTTGTTTTTAACTTTATTACACCTTTGAGCGCTTTTTCCGGTCCATTGTTTTTCCTGCTTTCCCTATCTGCGCCTAATTACTGAGCTACGTGACGTCATTTCTTGTGATGTCCCACGGGGCATTTCTGGTCGGGACGGGATTCGTTCCCAGGGATTTGAATAAAGAACCAACTCTTTTTCTTTACTATAGTGGTCTCGAAAACGGGTACCGGTTCTCAAAAAGGGATTCGAGTCCGAGGACTCGGTTCTTTTCTTATCGAACAACAGGGAAAATCAGTTTTGAGTATCCCTAATTAGAACACACTTGTGTTTGTCTCCGGAAGTAAGACCACACGTTTGTTGCCAGAAGTCGGAAGTGCGTTGTTATGGAAACAGAAATAAATACGCTGAGGAATTAATTCTGGCAATTATTAAAATGACCAAAATAGGATAAATATTCTACATATTGTTATGAAGGTGTTTTGTTACTACATTTTATACGTATATACTTGCAGTGTGTATATTGTACATATTACATATTGTTATGAAGGTGTCTGTTACTACATTATACATATACTTGCAGTGTGTATATTGTTCATATTACATATTGTTATGAAGGTGTCTGTTACTACATTATATATATACTTGCAGTGTGTATATTGTACATATTACATATTGTTATGAAGGTGTCTGTTACTACATTATATATATACTTGCAGTGTGTATATTGTACATATTACATAATTTTTTTTTCATTGATTTATTTCAGGCATTGACATAAAAAAAGTACAAGGTAGACAACACATAATAATATAAATTAATATAATGCAAGAGGTAATGTACAGTATGTAGGGCTGGGCGATATATCGATATGCGCGATATATCGCGGGTTTGTCTCTGTGCGATATAGAAAATGACTATCGTGATATTCGAGTATGCATTCTCACGCAGTTGCGTTTAGCTGCTGGCATTACACTACAGGCTCTGCTCGCTCTTTCCTGTCTCTCCTTCTCACAGACAGCAAGCGCATCTTCTGCATACGTCACATACTGTCACGACATACGTCACATACGTATACGCCCTCGCGCAGCAAAGAGGTAGCAGCATGGCTAACGTTAGCTGTGATGCTAGCGGTAATACGAGCGAAAGAAGGTGCAAATCTGGTAACAAATGAAGGAATAATTAATTCCACCAAAAAACAGCAGGGGGTCCATCGTCTGGCGGTGGTTTGGCTTCAAGTGGGAATATGTCGAACAGACAACCGTAATTTGTCAAGTGTGGGGCGAAAGCGTTGCTATAAAAAGTAGCATTACTGCTAATATGTAGCATCATTTGAAAAGTCACCTGCTAGAGAATGAACAGTGCTTACTCCGCATGTCAACATCTCCATTCGGTGCCACACGCCCACCATCAAAATGCCGAGGCAAACATTTCCAGATCAACACCGTATGAAAAAAATAGTGATTTTTTTTTAGTTGTGATTTCTTTCTCTGCATGAAAGTTTTAAAGTAGCATATATTAATGCAGTATGAAGAAGAATGTTTTAATGTAAACATAGAATCAACATACTGCTGTGATTGTATGCATCAAGTGTTCATTCAAGGCTAAGGTAAAATATCGAGATATATATTGTGTATCGCGATATGGCCTTAAAATATCGCGATATTAAAAAAAGGCCATATCGCCCAGCCCTAACAGTATGTAATGCATGATTGTCCAGTTTTGCCTGAAAGGGAGTGAGGAGATAATTTATTTAATCCCACCCCCCGTTTTCCATTCAGTGATTAATACATTGAATTTCACTGTTACTTTGTTTAAAGGCCTACTGAAATGAATTTTTTTTATTTAAACGGGGATAACAGATCCATTCTATGTGTCATACTTGATCATTTTGCGATATTGCCATATTTTTGCTGAAAGGATTTAGTATAGAACAACGTCGATAAAGTTCGCAACTTTTGGTCTCTGATAAAAAAAAAAACTTGCCCCATACCGGAAGTAGCGTGATGACGTTGTCAGTTGTTCACTCCCTCATATTTTCCTATTGTTTTCAACGCAGCTAGAGCTATTCGGACCATTACCCCATTAATTTGAGCGAGGATAAAAGATTCGTGGACGAGGAATGTTAGAGTGACGGACTAGAATGCAGTGAAATACATATTTTTTTTCGCTCTGACCGTAACTTCGGTACAAGCTGGCTCATTGGATTCCACACTCTCTCCTTTTTCTTTTGTGGGTCACGGATTTGTATTTTAAACCACCTCGGATACTATATCCTCTTGAAAATGAGAGTCGAGAACCTGAAATGGACATTAACAGTGACTTTTATCTCCACGACAATACATCGACGAAGCTCATTAGCATTAGCTACGAGCTAACGTGATAGCTACGAGCTAACGTGATAGCTACGAGCTAACGTGATAGCATCTGTCTCAAATGCAGATAGAAACAAAATAAATAAATCCCTGACTGGAAGGATAGACAGAAGATCAACAATAGTATTAAACCATGTACATGTAACTACACGGTTAATAGATCTCAGCCTGGCAAAGCTTAACAATGCTGTTGCTAACGACGCTAAGGCTAACTTAGCAACTTAGCAACCGGACCTCACAGAGCTATGATAAAAACATTAGCGCTCCACCTACGCCAGCCAGCCCTCATCTGCCCAGCTCATCAACACCCGTGCTCACCTGCGTTCCAGCGATTGACGGCGTGACAAAGGACTTCACCCGATCATCCGTGCGGTGGCCGGTTAGCATCGGCTAGCGCGTCTGCTATCCAAGTGAGTAATCCTTGTTGTGTTGCTACAGCCACCTACAACGTTCTTCTTTGCAGCCTCCATTGTTCATTAAACAAATTGCAAAAGATTCACCAATACAGATGTCCAGAATACTGTGGAATTATGAAATGAAAACAGAGCTTTTTTGTATTGTATTCAATGGTGTACCAATACTTCCGGTTCAATGATTGACGTCACGCGCATACTCATCCTCCGAAGGCTTTTTCAATCGGAAGTGTGGCGGGAATTTTAAAATTGCACTTTATAAGTTAACCCGGCCGTATTGGCATGTGTTGCAATGTTAAGATTTCATCATTTATATATAAACTATCAGACTGTGTGGTCGGTAGTAGTGGGTTTCAGTAGGCCTTTAAGGATTATACAAATGTTGTATCATAGTGGCATTACCACAGGTAACAATAATTATTACACTGTATCAACAATTTGTATCAACAATGTAGGAAGAATGAACATACCAACAATAGTAATAGACAACATAGCAACGATGGTAATAGACAACATAGCAACGATGGTAATGGTCAACATAGCAACGATGGTAATGGACAACATAGCAATAATGGTAATTGACAACATAGCAACAATGGTCATAGACAACATAGCATCAATGGTCGTAGACAACATAGCAACAATGGTAAGGAAACATTGAGCACATGTTAACACTTTGAGACAGAGTACAACAGCAGGTCAAATTAATGGCCTACTGAAATGAATTTTTTTTATTTAAATGGGGATAGCAGATTCATTCTATGTGTCATACTTGATCATTTCGCGATATTGCCATATTTTTGCTGAATGGATTTAGTAGAGAACGACGACGATAAAGATCGCAACTTTTGGTATCTGATAAAAAAAAAGCCTTGCCCTACCGGAAGTAGCGTGACGTAGTCAATTGAAAGGCTCCTCACATTTTCCTATTGTTTTCAACGCAGCTAGAGCGATTCGGACCGAGAAAGCGACGATTACCCCATTAATTTGAGTGTGGATGAAAGATTCGTGGATGAGGAACGTTCGAGTGAAGTACTAGAATGCAGTGCAAGACATATCTTTTTTCGCTCTGACCGTAACTTAGGTACAAGCTGGCTCATTGGATTCCACACTCTCTCCTTTTTCTATTGTGGATCACGGATTTGTATTTTAAACCACCTCGAATACTATATCCTCTTGAAAATGAGAGTCGAGAACGCGAAATGGACATTCACAGTGACTTTTATCTCCACGACAATACATCGACGAAACACTTTAGCTACGGAGCTAACGTGATAGCATCGTGCTTAACTGCATATAGAAACAAAATAAATAAATCCCTGACTGGAAGGATAGACAGAAGATCAACAATACTATTAAACCAGGGACATGTAAATACACGGTTAATGCTTTCCAGCCTGGCGAAGGTTAACAATGCTGTTGCTAACGACGCCATTGAAGCTAACTTAGCAACCGGACCTCACAGAGCTATGTTAAAAACATTAGCTATCCACCTACGCCAGCCAGCCCTCATCTGCTCATCAACACCCGTGCTCACCTGCGTTCCAGCGATCAACGGTGCGACGAAGGACTTCACCCGATCACAGATGCGGTCGGCGAGACGGAGGAAGTTAAGGTGAGTTCGGCGGCTAACGCGTCTGCTATCCATCTCTGTCTTCCTGGTTGTGTTGCTGTAATCCGCCGCTAATACACCGATCCCACCTACAACTTTCTTCTTTGCAGTCTCCATTGTTCATTAAACAAATTGCAAAAGATTCACCAACACAGATGTCCAGAATACTGTGGAATTTTGAAATGAAAACAGAGCTTTTTTGTATTGTATTCATTGGGGTACCAATACTTCCGCATCAACTGATTCAGTAGGCCTTTAAAGACCCTCATCTCTGTATTTGAACCAGACCCAATGTTTGTATAATAGTTTAAATGGATTAATAGTTTGGCATTGCTTGTGTTGTAAGTCCAGTTTGTTCCATAGTTTTAGTCAGCATACAGACACACGAAAACATAGTTTTAGTCCGCATACAGACACACAAAAGCATAGTTTTACTCCGCATACAGACACACAAAAACATAGTTTCACTCCGCATACAGACACACAAAAACATAGTTTTACTCCGCATACAGACACACATAAACGTTTACGAGTGGTTTGAACTCTCTGCAATGAGAAATATCCAAAGCCTCTCAAGTTATGAGCCTGCACTCGTCTTATAAAAAAACGTAGATTAGGCAGCAATAATTTGTTAAATGCTTTATATAAGATTATTAATTTATTATATTTAACAAGGCAATCAAATTTGAGTAACTTTGATTGCATAAACAGATTGAGTATGTTCTAAAAAAATAACGTTGTGAATGATCCATACTGCTCTTTTCTGTAATATGATCAGAGGATTCATTGTGTTGTGCTAAGTATTCCCCCATACTTCAACACACTATGTAAGGTATGGCAGTACCAAGGTGCAGTATAAAGTACAAAGAAGTATTCAACACCATATGTAAGGTATGGCAGTACTAAGGTGCAGTATAAAGTACAAATAATTATTCAACACAATATGTAAGGTATGGCAGTACCAAGGTGCAGTATAAAGTATAAAGAAGTATTCAACACAATATGTAAGGTATGGCAGTACCAAGGTGCAGTATAAAGTACAAAGAAGTATTCAACACAATATGTAAGGTATGGGAGTACCAAGGTGCAGTATAAAGTACAAAGAAGTATTCAACACAATATGTAGGGTATGGCAGTACCAAGGTGCAGTATAAAGTACAAAGTATTCAACACAATATGTAAGGTATGGGAGTACCAAGGTGCAGTATAAAGTACACAGTATGTAAGGTATGGCAGTACCAAGGTGCAGTATAGAGTACGGAGTGCACTTTCATTGACATATAGTTTTGCTTTGTTTTTAATTGAGGCTTTTGGAGATTTTAGTTAGAATGTGTCTGACATGAGGTTTCCATGATAGTTTACTATCAATTATTACTCCCAAAAATGTATTCTCATTTACAATTTCAATTTGGGTACCATCAATACTCATTTTCTGTTCAGACGTTATGTTGCGATTTCCAAACATCACTATCTTAGTTTTATTTATATTCAAGGATCATTTATTTGTGTCCATCCATTTTTTTTACTATGTTTAGTTCTGTGTTTACTGTATTTATGAGCTCGTTATAGTCATCACTACTGTAGAATATATTTGTGTCGTCTGCAAATAGTATACATTTCAGTACATTGGATGTATTAAACATATTAAAGGCCTACTGAAATGAATTTTTTTAATTTAAATGGGGATAGCAGATCCATTCTATGTGTGATACTTGATCATTTTGCGATATTGCCATATTTTTGCTGAAAGGATTTAGTAGAGAACATCGACGATAAAGTTCGCAACTTTTGGTCGCTGGTAAAAAAAGCCTTGCCTGTACCGGAAGTAGCGTGATGTCACAAGTTGAAAGGCTCCTCACATTTCCCCATTGTTTACACCAGCAGCGAGAGTGATTCGGACCGAGAAAGCGACGATTACCCCATTAATTTGAGCCAGGATGAAAGATTCGTGGATGAGGAACGTGAGAGTGAAGGATTTGAGTGCAGTGCGGGACGCATCTTTTTTCGCTCTGACCGTAACTTAGGTACAAGCTGGCTCATTGGATTCCACACTCTCTCCTTTTTCTATTGTGGATCACGGATTTGTATTTTAAACCACTTCGGATACTATATCCTCTTGAAAATGAGAGTCGAGAACGTGAAATGGACATTCACAGTGACTTTTATCTCCACGACAATACATCGGCGAAGCGCTTTAGCTACGGAGCTAACGTGATAGCATCGTGCTTAAATGCAGATAGAAACAAAAGAAATAAACCCCTGACCGGAAGGATAGACAGGAAATCAACAATACTATTAAACCATGGACCTGTAAATACATGGTTAATGCTTTCCAGCTTGGCAAAGCTTAACAATGCTGTTGCTAACGACGCCATTGAAGCTAACTTAGCAACGGGACCTCACTGAGCTATGATAAAAACATTAGCGCTCCACCTACGCCAGCCAGCCCTCATCTGCTCATCAACACCCGTGCTCACCTGCGTTCCATCGATCGACGGAAGGACGAAGGACTTCACCCGATTATCCGTGCGGTCGGCGGCTAGCGTCGGATAGCGCGTCTGCTATCCAAGTCAAAGTCCTCCTGGTTGTGTTGCTACAGCCAGCCGCTAATACACCGATCCCACCTACAACTTTCTTCTTTGCAGTCTTCATTGTTCATTAAACAAATTGCAAAAGATTCACCAACACAGATGTCCAGAATACTGTGGAATTTTGAGATGAAAACAGCTTTTTTGTATTGGATTCAATGGTGTCCGAATACTTCCGTTTAACTATTGACGTCACGCGCATACGTCATCATACATAGACGTTTTCAACTGGAAGTTTAGCGGGAAATTTAAAATTGCACTTTATAAGTTAACCCGGCCGTATTGGCATGTTGCAATGTTAAGATTTCATAATTGATATATAAACTATCAGACTGCGTGGTCGGTAGTAGTGGGTTTCAGTAGGCCTTTAATATATACATTAAACAGTTTGGGCCCCAACACGGACCCTTGGGGGACACCACAAGCAATGCCAAGAGTTTCAGATAAATATTGACAAACTGTACCCTCCCTGTTAAATAACCTTTTAACCAGTCAGCCCCCTAATTCCATATCTCTCCATCTTATCTAGTAGAACTGAATGATTCATGGTATCAAAGGCTTTCTTTAGATCAATAAAAATACCAACTGCATATCTTTTATGCTGCACTGCATTAGTAATTTCTTCAACAGCTTCAGTTATTTCCATTGAGGTTGTTCTTTTGGACCTAAAGCCATACTGACCCTCATTGATTATATGATGCTTCTCAAGAAACAATTCAAGTGGAGAATTAAATAGTTTCTGTAAGATTTTTGACAACTGAGGCAATAGAGAGATTGGTGTGTAATTGGTGAAAGCGTGTTTGCTGTCACTTTTGAAGAGCGGAGTTAACTTAGCCATTTTCATTTTACTTGGAAAGCGGCCAGTCTGGAATGATCGGTTACATATGTAAGTTAAGGCTTTTACAATATTCAGTACAACTTTTTGAACCAATATCATGTTGATATCAAGGCAGTCAGTGGAGCTCTTACTTTGACACTTCCTCACAATATTTGTCACTTCCTGCTCATTTGTAGCTGAGAGGAAGAATGACAAAGAATTCTGTTCAATGGTTGATTTTGTAACTCCATTGTCTGGGATATCAACAGCCAACTTAGGACCAACATTTACAAAAAAACTATTGAACTTATTCACTACATTACTCATATTATAATCTTCACCGTTTTCATCAATAAAGTAATCAGGGTTTGTCAACTTTGAATATCCTTGTTATATTAGACTATTCAAAACATCCCAAATTCCTTTTATATTGTTTTTGTTTTCATATACCGTATTTTTCGGAGTATAAGTAGCTCCGGAGTATAACTCGCACCGGCCGAAAATGCATAATAAACAAGGGAAAAAACATATAAGTCGCACTGGAGTATAAGTCGCATTTTTTGGGGAAATGTATTTGATAAAACCCAACACCAAGAATAGACATTTGAAAGGCAATATAAAATAAATAAAGAATAGTGAACAGGCTGAATAAGTGTACGTTATATGACGCATAAATAACCAACTGAGAACATGCCTGGTATGTTAACGTAACATATCATGGTAAGAGTCATTCAAATAACTATAACATATAGAACATGCTATACGTTTACCAAACAATCTTTTCACTCCTAATCGCTAAATCCGATGAAATCTTATACGTCTAGTCTCTTACGTGAATGAGCTAAATAATATTTGATATTTTACGGTAATGTGTTAATAATTTCACACATAAGTCGCTCCTGAGTATAAGTCGCACCCCCGGCCAAACTGAAAAAAAACTGCGACTTATAGTCCGAAAAATACGGTAGTTCTTTTTGATAATATAACCGTTTGCTTGTTCTTATATCAGTTCATTTATTTTTGTACTTCTTTTATCTTTGTTCGACTTCTTTTGTTTTTATTTTAATGAACAGTTTGGAGAGATTGTTTTTCTTTTTATAGGCATTAATAAGGGTGTAACGGTACACAAAAATTTCGGCTCGGTACGTACCTCGGTTTAGAGGTCACGGTTCGGTTCATTTTCGGTACAGTAAGAAAACAACAAAATATACAAAAATTTGTAAACACGGGCTTTATCCTTTTAACATTGGGAACACTATAATAATTTTGCCCAAAAATAGAAATAGCTCTGTGTGTGATGAATTTGAGCCACCACTAGGCTGATCAGTGCAACAGCAGGCAGTCATGAATGATCAGGATAATAATAACATACATATACACACAGGGTCGATTGCCAGGGTTAATGTGGTCAACATATATCAAATAAAAACTAAATAAGATAAGGCTCAGAATTGTTTCTTAACAAAACCTTTCTACTAGGGGTGTAACGGTACGTGTATATGTATTGAACCGTTTCGGTACGGAGGTTCCGGTTTGGTTCGGAGGTGTACCGAACAAGTTTCTACACGGACATATTAAGAAGCGTAACGCACGTTGTGTAAACAATGCACACCGAAGCACAACACACGGCATGCTAGCAGCTAACGGGCTACGATAGACTGACCATATGTCCTCTTTTCACCGGACATGTCCTCTTTTGCGGAGCTTTCAGGGCGGAGTTTCTTAAATACCTCAAATGTCCGGCATTTTGAGTTAGGGTTATAATCTATAGCAGGGGTGTCAAAAGTGTGCCCCGGAGGCCATTTGCGGCCCACAGCTAATGTTTTAAAGGCCCACGGCACATTCTAAAAATACTATTAAAACAAACAAAAACATAACAAAAGTGAAATAAAAAAGCTTAAAGGTTAAATGTAATTTAGAAAGTTTCAATGTTGACTAATAAAACAAAGCTGTTTTTTTTTCTTTCAAACTGTCATTGCTCAAAACATAATATTGAATCAAAATCAATGTTATTATGAATTATTGGCCTATCCAAGGTTCCGATTACTTCACATCAAATATTCCACTAAGAAAAATATTTTTGGTGGAAGATTTTGCAAATTTGGTAAATAAATAACCCAAAAATGTATATTTTGTTGTTTTCTTACTGTACCGAAAATGAACCGAACCGTGACCTCTAAACCGAGATAAGTACCGAACCAACATTTTTGTGTACCGTTACACCCCTACTTTCTACATATAAAGTGCTTTTTTTGATTGATTGATTGAGACTTTTATTATTAGATTGCACAGTACAGTACATATTCCGTACAATTGACCACTAAATGGTAACACCCGAATAAGTTTTTCAACTTGTTTAAGTCGGGGTCCACGTTAATCAACATTAAACTGCCTCAAGTAGTTGCTCAGATTAAATGAAATGACAAAACTTTTCTTCTACATACAAAAAGTGCAACATTAAACAGTTTCAAGTCAACTCAGCCTCAGATTAACCCCCCCACCCCCACACACACAGCCTTTAACCCTGGTGACTTTCACTCAATCTTCATGTTTTTTGCCAGAAAAATCAGTTTATCCACATTTTCTGCAGAAAGAGCAGACCTGCTTGCAGTTACAATGGCACGGAGGTAGCAGGTATGGCGAGGTAGTGCCTGGCTAACTTGGCAGTAAGAGGATATATGGGCTCATTGTTCTTCCACCATAGAAGTGGGTCAAAATGTAGTTTTTAATGCAATATGGTCTTAAAGGCCTACTGAAAGCCACTACTACCGACCACGCAGTCTGATAGTTTATATATCAATGATGAAATCTTAACATTGCAACACATGCCAATACGGCCGAGTTAACTTATAAAGTGCAATTTTAATTTTCCTGGGAAATATCCGGCTGAAACGTCTCGGTATGATGACGTATGCGCGTGACGTAGTCAGTTAAACGGAAGTATTGGTACTCCGTAGAATCCTATACAAAAAGCTCTGTTTTCATTTCATAATTCCACAGTATTCTGGACATCTGTGTTGGTGAATCTTTTGCAATTTGTTTAATGAACAATGGAGGCTGCAAAGAAGAACGTCGTAGGTGGGTCGGTGTATAGCGGCTGGCTGTAGCACCACAACAAGGATTACTCACTTGGATAGCAGACGCGCTAGCCGATGCTAACCGGCCACCGCACGGATGATCGGGTGAAGTCCTTCGTCGTGCCGTCGATCGCTGGAACGCAGGTGAGCACGGGTGTTGATGAGCTGGGCAGATGATGGCTGGCTGGCGTAGGTGGAGCGCTAATGTTTTTATCATAACTCTGTGAGGTCCGGTTGCTAAGTTGATAAGTCAGCCTTAGCGTCGTTAGCAACAGCATTGTTAAGCTTTGCCAGGCTGAGATCTATTAACCGTGTAGTTACATGTACATGGTTTAATAGTATTGTTGATCTTCTGTCTATCCTTCCAGTCAGGGATTTATTTATTTTGTGTCTATCTGCCTTTGAGACAGATGCTATCACGTTAGCTCATGCTAATTAGCATGAGCTTCGTCGATGTATTGTCGTGGAGATAAAAGGCACTGAATGTCCATTTCGCGTTCTCGACTCTCATTTTCAAGAGGATACAGTATCCGAGGTGGTTTAAAATACAAATCCGTGATCCACAATAGAAAAAGGAGAGAGTGTGGAATCCTTTTTTTTTTTTTTTTTTTTTTATGTCCTGCCCAGCTTCTCGGGCAAATCATATAGCAGATGTAGATGCCCATATCGGCTGTTCAGATTTACTTTACAAAAGAGAAGTGTAGGATACTTCTCTTGTTGCCTTACTTGTATTTTGACTTTATTAAATGTATTTATATTATCATTTGGTGCAGCCGGGCCGGAGCAGGAGGGGATAGAAAGAGAGAAAAAGGAAGACAGAGGGGGGAATTGTGGGGACAAGAGGGGGATTAGACAGAGAGACAAAAACAACAACAGCAAACACAACAACAACAACAACAACAGAGCAACATCAGCAAATACGACATGTACAAATATGATGGTAAAAGTAATAGCAAATAAGCAGTTAGCGAAAATTAAAAAAAAAATACAGAACTGAGCATTATTACACTAAAAATTGAGCAATATGAATACCAATAGAAATAGTGCTATTGATAATAAACAATACCAGTACTTTACCTTTATTATCAACAATACAATTGTTCAAATGCAACAATACATATACGTAATGATAACTTGAGATACGAAAGAATGCAGAAAAATGGAGGGGAAGAAAGAGAAGCAACCTTAACCTTGTAGATTGTTAAAGTAACAATAGGTTAAGCTTTGTCAGTGTGCCATGTGTTATACCCAGTTTACCCTAGGGCAACAACATTAATGTATGTTTGATGAAACGTGATTATGTGCATGAGTGTATGTGTGCATATGTACTTGAATATGTACAGTATGTGTATGTGTGCTTGTACAGTGAATGTATATGTACAGTATGTGTATATGTGTGTACAGCGAATGTATATGTACAGTATGTGTGTTTGAACAGTGAATGTATATGTACAGTATGTGTAAATGTGTGTTTGTACAGTGAATGTATATGTACAGTATATGTATGTGTGTGTTTGTACAGTGAGTGTATATGTACTGTGTGTATATGTATGTTTTTACAGTGAATGTATATGTACAGTATGTGTATACAGTATGTTTGTATAATGAATGTGCGTGTGGATGTACGAACTTTGAGTGTGTAAATATGTACTGTATTTATTTGTATATGTATGTGGGAGCGTAGGTACCTATGTATGTCTGTATGTATGTGTGTGAGTATATGTGAATTTGCATGTACAATACATTTGACTCCCAGTGTGTGCGGGAGCCAGAGTACGGCCCCAGCCTCCCCGAGAACCCATCCCACAAACAGTAGGTGTGGTGCCCAGGGAACCAGGGGCCACCGCCCCCACGCAGCCAAGCCGGACAGCGACAGGAACCCCAGAGCCT
Source organism: Entelurus aequoreus (assembly GCF_033978785.1). Taxonomy (NCBI): domain Eukaryota; kingdom Metazoa; phylum Chordata; class Actinopteri; order Syngnathiformes; family Syngnathidae; genus Entelurus; species Entelurus aequoreus. The sequence goes on along the minus strand of NC_084736.1, from coordinate 35,676,292 downwards.
GGCCCACCGTGCCGCCCACAAGGGCCAGCAGCAGGCCGCAGACAGACGCACCCGGCAGAGGACAAGGCACGAGAAAAACAGGGGGCAGCCAGACCCCAAGCCAGCGAGAGACCACACCCCACACGGGCAGAAAGGCGGGACGCCCCGCCCGAGGGGCCCGGAGACCCCCCGCAACCGGACGGGAAGACTGCCCCCGCCCCACCGGCAACAGGGCCCCCACGAGCCCCCCCCCCCCCACCCCCAGAGAGCGCGGCGAGGCCAGCCCACGGCCACCCCACCCAAGCCGGCCGCCACAGGACCACCCAGCACGGGGCCACAGGAACCACCCACCCCACCCGCAGGGACCCCAACGATGGAGATGGAACAACCAGCAACCGCCCCGCCGAGTCCCCCCCCTGAGGTAGGGGAATAAATAAATAAAATAAATAAATACATAATAATAATAATAATAATATTAATAAAATATATATTTTTTTTTTTTTAAAAAGGAAAAAAATAAATAAATAATTAAATCTATATATAAAAAATAAATAAATAAATAAATAAAAAAAAGAATTAAAAGAAGATCACAGACATGCTGACACACAAGGTCGCTACCCCAACAACTGGCCGACTCGCAGCACCTCGGAATACCCTGCAGCACCAAGCCACCACAGTAGACGCAGGGACCAGACCCAGCAGGCCCCTACCAAGACGGGCACCCGGAAGGGATGGACGGCGGGACCCAGGAGCTCCAGACACGCAGTCCGGATGCAGTAGCCTGAGGCGCCGACCCCCACCCGACAGGCAGGCCCAGAACGTACCCCCAGAAATATACATACATATATATATATATATATATATACATACACATAAACATACACATGTACACATACATACACATGCACATATATATACATACATACATACATACATACATACATACATACATACATACATACATACATACATACACATACATATACACAGTTTGTCAGCCCCGACAACCACCACGCGCGCGCTGCCACCAGTCACAACATCAGCCACCCCCCTGCACCAGACCCAGCAGCCACGGGCGCCCACACCACAAACAAACGGCAGCAGAAACAGCAGCCACAACACCCCCAGACAGCCAGCACCACCCAATCAAATCAAAGCGATCAAAAAAAAAAACGCGACCGGCAACCACACGCCAACAGGATCACAGATACCAGCCAGCGCCAGCCCGCCAGCAAGCCCAAACGCCAACACGCAAACAAGAGACACCAACACCCTCCCCCACCAAAAGACCCCACCACCCCAACCCAAACCCGCACAAACACACCACCGCCCAAACAACCGAGACACAGTATCCAGACCAGACACGGGCGCCGCGCCGCCACCACATCAAGTCGCCAACAGAGACCCCACAGCGCAAGATCGGGCCACACGGGCACGGACCCCACCCAACAGGAAGCGAGACCCGCGCGACGCCACACACAAATAAGAGAGTGTGGAATCCAATGAGCCAGCTTGTACCTAAGTTACGGTCAGAGCGAAAAAAAATATGTATTTCACTGCATTCTAGTCCGTCACTCTAATGTTCCTCGTCCACGAATCTCATCCTCACTCAAATTAATGGGGTAATGGTCCGAATAGCTCTAGCTGCGTTGAAAACAATAGGAAAATATGAGGGAGTGAACAACTGACAACGTCACGCTACTTCCGGTAGGGGCAAGGTTTTTTTTTATCAGAGACCAAAAGTTGCGAACTTTATCGACGTTGTTCTATACTAAATCCTTTCAGCAAAAATATGGCAATATCGCAAAATGATCAAGTATGACACATAGAATGGATCTGCTATCCCCGTTTAAATAAAAACAATTCATTTCAGTAGGCCTTAAATCTGCTGCTCTAAAAACATTTGTTATTGCTTTAGCCCTGCCTGACTCGCCGAGGAGAGGCTTCGTCTTTCTCTTCGTTGAAGCGATGTTCACTTGGGGGTGGTGCCGCTTCAAAATGGGTTAGCATGTTTGACATAGTTGCCAGAAGCATACTCTACCGCTGCTGAACAATGTCTGCAAACCGCTTTTGCTTTGTCCGCCTCTCGTCCTCCATTGTTTTATCGCACTGCGAAGCCAAAGTGTTCCCAAACGGGGGATCTTAACGAGGCAAGAGGGTCTTCCAGCTCTGACTTTTACATGTTGTCGTAGCCCGGTCGCTGCTAGCATGCCGTGTGTTGTGCCTCGGTGTGCATTGTTTACACAACGCGCAGTGCGCTACTTAATATGTCCGTGTGGAAACTCGTTGGGTACACCTCCGAACCGAACCGAAACCCCCGTACCGAAACGGTTCAATACAAATACACGTACCGTTACACCCTTAGGCATTATAAATCCCTTTTGTGATCCAAGGGCTATTTTAATTTTTTCCTTTTTATAAAATATTATTTCACAGGGCAGTGTTTATTATGCAGGGAAGTGAAGATGTCTAAAAAATGACAATAAACACTGTCCACATTTGGTTCTCTGTAAACTGAAGTCCAATCCTGAACTGCTAAGCTATTGTTTAGGGTACAGATTGTTTCCTCAGTTGTTATTCCTTTAGAGATTTTTGCCATAGTGTTTTTGGTTTCCTGAGATGACAGTCATATAAAGTAAAAACAGGTCAATGGTCAGTGATATCACCTATAAATAGGCCACTGGTGATTTGATAATGTTAGTAAAAATGTTGTAGATGACTGTGGCACTATGTGTTGTTGTTCTGCTTGGTTTGGTTATGGTTGGATATAGAGACATGCTGTACATTGTGTCAATGAAGTCATCAACATGTTTGAATTAAAAATAAAAAATCACCACAGATAAATATGGTTTTATGGTTGACAGAGGAAAATAGTTTACCCATCCACTCAATGAAAGTTTCCATGCTTGAACCAGGTGCCCAGTATACACAACTCATGAAGAAATTTGTCTTTTTGTCATTTAGAATTTCCACTGTTAAACATTCAAATAATCCATCGACTGCTATGGTCATGTTTGTTAAAACTTTAAATGTAACAGATTTTTGAATGTACAATGCGACCCCTCCTATTTTATTTATTCTGTTTGTGTATCTTAATTCATTGTCATTCAGACTAAAATCAATATCTTTATCATTGTTGAAGCAGGTTTCAGTAATTGCAATAATGCTAAATGGATGAGTAAATTATTTCAAGTAATCTTTGATAGCCTCAAAGTTAGTGTACATGCTTCCACTATTGAAATGTATTATTGACAGACTTTTATGAATGTACAATGCGGCCCCTCCTATTTTATTTATTCTGTTTGTGTATCTTAATTCATAGTCATTCAGACTAAAATCAATATCTTTATCATTGTTGAAGCAGGTTTCAGTAATTGCAATAATGCTAAATGAATGAGTAAATTATTTCAAGTAATCCTTGATAGCCTCAAAGTTAGTGTACATGCTTCCATTATTGAAATGTATTATTGACAGACTATCTTCTGATTTTACACTGTTTTCATATTGTTCACGGGTAAAATAATTACGTTTTTTAACAATCGCAGAGAAAAAAATATTATCAGGGTCTATCTCGATATCTGTATCTTCTGTAACATGTCCATATCAACACTTGGTGTGGTATGTGTTGATGTTGTAGTTTCTTCTGTAACATGTCCATATCAATACTTGGTGTAGTCTGTGTTGATGTTGTAGTATCTTCTGTAACATGTCCATATCAATACTTGGTGTGGTCTAGTTGATGTTGTAGTATCTTCTGTAACATCCATCCATTTTCTACCGCTTATTCCCTTCGGGGTTGCGGGGGGCGCTGGAGCCTATCTCAGCTACAATCGGGCGGAAGGCGGGGTACACCCTGGACGAGTCGCCACCTCATCGCAGGGCCTTCTGTAACATGTCCATATCAATACTTGGTGTGGTCTGTGTTCTTGGTGTGGGTAGCTTTGAGATGATGTAAAAGACACAAAGCTACATTGATTCCAAGTACTGCATCAATCTCAATACTTATCAAGATCTTCTATTTTCTTCACCACCAAGACTTTTGCTTCCTGGCGTCCCATTTAGTTTGATGAAGATCTTACAGTTTGTTACCCAGGTTTGTTGAATTTTGCTTTGCCTTTTAAGTTGTCGTGCGATCCTTGCAATGTCAGCATTTTTCTTTGTCAAGTGTTCATTCATGAAAACATCTGTACCTTTCAGTTTGCGTCCTGGCTTCAATAGTGCTGTTTTCTTTTTCTGGTTTGTGAATCTCATGATGACAGCTGGTGGTCTCTGGTTCTTCATGGGCAGTGGGTGACAAGCCTCGACAGGCTCCAGGTCCATCTCTATCCCCCTGCTCTGGAGATAGGAAGCCACCTGCTGCTCACTGACTGTCTGCTGCCACCGCACGCGCGTAGGAGCGCGGCTTGATCTTGATGCCAGTGATGACCACATCATTCATGCGGGAGTATTGCTCCAGCTCGTCCACTCGCCGCTCCAGGTCCACAATGCGCCGATCTTTTTCCACGTTCTGGAGGCGTAGCTGTTTTACCTGCTCCAGTAGCCCCAGAAGCTGCTCCTGCTGCGTTCTGAGCGCTGTCACATGGCTGCACAGGGAGTGGACTGTGAGCTTCATCTCCTCCAACTCCTCCCATGTCTGGCTTTTCCGTGGTGGAGGCATTCTGATGGTCTATATGCCGAAGCATCCAGCAACAGAAGAAATCCACACCTCTGTATCTCAGGCTGCTAATGCTAGCCGGCTGCGTTCTGAGCGCTGTCACATGGCTGCACAGGGAGTGGACTGTGAGCTTCATCTCCTCCAACTCCTCCCATGTCGGGCTTTTCCGTGGTGGAGGCATTCTGATGGTCTATATGCCGAAGCATCCAGCAACAGAAGAAATCCACACCTCTGTATCTCAGGCTGCTAATGCTAGCCGGCTGCGTTCTGAGCGCTGTCACATGGCTGCACAGGGAGTGGACTGTGAGCTTCATCTCCTCCAACTCCTCCCATGTCGGGCTTTTCCGTGGTGGAGGCATTCTGATGGTCTATATGCCGAAGCATCCAGCAACAGAAGAAATCCACACCTCTGTATCTCAGGCTGCTAATGCTAGCCGGCTTCGGTGTGCTAGCCCGCAGCACCGATCCACACAAACTGCAAAGTGTCACGGCACAGTGACACAGTGAAGCCAAAAAAAGTACAGAAAAGATGTGCTGGTTTTGCACAAAGTGATCGTTTAACTCAACAGCCTTACGTTGAAAACAGTCAGTCAGACGCGTGCGAACTCCAAACAGGAAACAGGAAGGCATATTGTTATGAAGGTGTCTGTTACTACATTTTATATATATACTTGCAGTGTGTATATTGTACATATTACATATTGTTATGAAGGTGCCTGTTACTACATTATATATATATATATATATATATATATATATATATATATATATATATATATATATATATATATATATATATTAGGGATAATGGCTTTTTGCCGATATCCGATATTCTGATATTGTCCAACTCTTTAATTACCGATACCGATATCAACCCATACCGATATATGCAGTCGTGGAATTAACACATTATTATGCCTAATTTGGACAACCATGTATGGTGAAGATAAGGTACTTTTAAAAAAAAAAAAATAAACTAAGATAACTAAATTAAAAACATTTTCTTGAATAAAAAAGAAAGTAAAACAATATAAGAACAGTTAGATAGAAACTAGTAATTAATGAAAATGAGTAAAATTAACTGTTAAAGGTTAGTACTATTAGTGGACCAGCAGCACGCACAATCATGTGTGCTTACAGACTGTATCCCTTGCAGACTGTATTGATATATATCAGGGGTGGGCAATTAATTTTTACCGGGGGCCGCATGAGCAACCCGAGCACTGCTGGAGGGCCACACTGACAATATTTCAATTAAATTTTGCTCAAATTATTTTTGATATACCGTAAGATAGATAATAATAATAATAATATTTTCATTTAACCTAACTTATCTTTATACAAAAGCAGATGGCTTTTGATGGTTTTATTTTTAACACTTTCTTACACAACACTTCCTGATGTATATTACAATACAAAAATTTCAATTTCTGTCACTTTATCCTGCATCCTCTTTGTTGTAAAACCTTTATTTAACCAGATAAGAAAACGTTGTGAACGTAGCACGCCTGTAAGGTGATTGGCGAAGAAGGAGGAAGCGTTGCTGTTGCGGAAATGAGGAGTGAGGATTGGTTTTCCTTTTGGAAAGAACGAGATAAGTTGAGCTGTGTTAGTATAGCTTGCTCAATAAAAGTTTAAAAAGTGCATCAGACTTGGTGTGCACTTCTTCTGGACGCTACAATTGATGTCAGAAGTGGGATGAAATGCCTCCCAGTTCGCCTTGCCATCAAACCTGGGAGTGAACATTGAGGGCGGAATTCCCCCCGTGGCAAGCAGCGTGGCTGCACCTGTAAACTCTCTCTCTCTCTCTCTCTGTCTCTCTCTCTCTCTCTCTCTCTCTCTGTCTCTCTCTCTCTTTGCGGCGAGCTCCTCACGTGGCACGTACCTCCCGATGACGTAGCACACAAACAGTGCAGTATGCGCAAAGTTTTACTTCTGCCACCAATTGTAGCGTCCAGAAGAAGTGCACATCAAGTCTGACGCTCTTTTTAAACTTTTATTGAGCAAGCTATACTAACACAGCTCAACATATCTCGTTCCTTCCACACGCACGTCTCCTCACTCCTCATTTACGCAACTCAAGAAGACAACATCTACTTCAGCAGGTCGTTACACTATATTCTTTAAACACAGCAACGTGTGTACCACAAATAAGCACACAGCTTTACCTTTACTTGTCTTGTTGAAAACACGCCATTCGTCATCAACTTTTCTCTTTTTAGCGGGCATCACTTGTCGCTGTGCGCCTTCCCTCACAGGACATACGCACATATAACACTTTTCAAAATAAAAGCAGCACAGTTGTATTGCACGCACGACAAAGATGTTTTTTTAAATTTATTTTGTAATTTGAGATTGCCGCTGCGCGCACGAGCATACGTCCACACGGAAGTAATACAAATAAAGCTTTTCAAAACAAAAGCAGCACCGTTGTATTGCACACTCGAAATAGATGCTTTTTAAAATTTATTTTGTAATTTATAATTGGCCTCACGCGGGCCGGACAGGGACGTACAAAGGGCCGGATGCGGCCCGCGGGCCGCACAATGCCCAGGTCTGATATATATTGATATATAATGTAGGAACCAGAATATTGATAACAGAAAGAAATGGGGGGAGGGAGGTTTTTTGGGTTGGTGCACTAATTGTAAGTGTATCTTGTGTTTTTTATGTTTATTTAATAAAAAAACAAACAAAAAAAAACAAAACAAAAAAAAAACGATACAGATAATAAAAAAAACGATACCGGTAATTTCCGATATTACATTTTAACGCATTTATCGGACATCCCTAATATATATACTTGCAGTGTGTATATTGTACATATTACATATTGTTATGAAGGTGTCTGTTACTACATTATATATATACTAGCTGTGTATATTGTACATATTGTTATGAAGGTGTCTGTTACTACATTATATATATATATATATATATATATATATATATATATATATATATATATATATATATATATATACTTGCAGTGTGTATATTGTACATATTGTTATGAAGGTGTCTGTTACTACATTATATATATACTTGCAGTGTATGTATTGTATATTGTACATATTGTTATGAAGATGTCTGTTACTACCTTTTATTTATTTATTTATTTATTTATATATATATATATATATATATATATATATATATATATATATATATATATACTTGCAGTGTGTATATTGTACATATTACATATTGTTATGAAGGTGTCTGTTACTACTATATATACTAGCAGTGTGTATATTGTACATATTGTTATGAAGGTGTCTGTTACTACATTATATATATATATACTAGCAGTGTGTATATTGTACATATTGTTATGAAGGTGTCTGTTACTACATTATATATATATATATATATACTTGCAGTGTGATTTATTGTACATATTACATATTGTTATGAAGGTGTCTGTTACTACATTATATATATACTTGCAGTGTGTATATTGTACATATTACATATTGTTACGAAGGTGTCTGTTACTACATTATATATACTTGCAGTGTGTATATTGCACATATAACATATTGTTATGAAGGTGTCTGTTACTACATTATATGTATATATATATACTAGCAGTGTGTATATTGTACATATTGTTATGAAGGTGTCTGTTACTACATTATATATATACTTGCAGTGTGTATATCGTACATATTACATATTGTTATGAAGGTGTCTGTTACTACATTATATATATACTTGCAGTGTGTATATTGTACATATTACATATTGTTACGAAGGTGTCTGTTACTACATTATATATACTTGCAGTGTGTATATTGTACATATAACATATTGTTATGAAGGTGTCTCTTACTACATTATATGTATATATATATATATACTAGCAGTGTGTATATTGTACATATTGTTATGAAGGTGTCTGTTACTACATTATATATATACTTGCAGTGTGTATATCGTACATATTACATATTGTTATGAAAGTGACTGTTACTACATTATATATATACTTGCAGTGTGTATATTGTACATATTACATATTGTTATGAAGGTGTCTGTTACTACATTATATATATATATATATATATATATATATATATATATATATATATATATATATATATATATATATATATATATATATACTTGCAGTGTGTATATAAAATGTTTGATGGAGGGTTTTGTAGTTATTTTAGACACTTAGAAGGCTACAATGGTGACTCCCATCTTTCAAGTGTTTTTTTGTCATCTTTTAAGAAAAAAAGACATGGGTTGTCTCTCAAAGATTGTGAATGATAGGCAACATTGCACAGAAAGTGCAGTTAGGAGACTTATGATGCCACATTTAAAACATGTTCTTGTGCTGTAAATAACATGTAAATGTCACATTTATACATGTATTACCTTCTTTCTGCTGCAAGATGTGGCTTTGTTGAGGCCTGCCAAGAGTGCAAATGAAACCACACCCCACCTAGTATCAGTTCATCTGTTAAAAATGTACACTGTTAAAATGTATATCCTGAACACCAACCTCACCGCTATTTTTCTCTGTCACGCTTGTGAATACATTCATAAACAATATAAACAATATATAGATTCACCAGTCACATCATTAGGTACGCAGGCCTAATTTCCAATCCATGCAAGAGCTGTATTAAAAGAACTCTGCTAACAATGGAGCCAGTGGGTGTGACTATATTCCACTTGGAATGTTTCATATACACATTGTAAGTATATAATGTAACATTTATAATAACATGTAATATTTATGTATGTTGCTCATTTTAAGCATACAGCAACGTATTAATTTCACAGACGCATCACAACACTCAATTTCCCTTCAACAACAACACCACTACTAATCATGAGAGACAACAAAGACTACTTTGGGACAAATGATGATCCAGAAACTTCTATTTTGAGTTTGAATAATGGAGGATGATCTACAAGATTTAGAAGCATCTGTAGTCAAACACTAAGCATCATGTAGCAGTATTGCTAAATACAAACATAATAAAACAATCACTTACTGTACAATGTCTGCTCTCACTGGGATAAAGACTGATTGATGTTTATATCTTCCTAATTACATTAGGAATCAATTGAAATTCTCAGTTTAAATTTTTTTTTGCCACAAGCAAACAAGCTTCTTTTCGTGTCTTTCTCACCAGGTCCTGGCCTAAGTTGGATGTCAAAGTTGACCAACTTTTAGGTTTATGTCCACAACCTTTTACTATCCAGCTGAGACATGATTTATAACTTTCACCAACTCAGAGGCCATGCAGCAGCTCAGTATGTCAATATAGCAGCATAAGCTAGTTAGCTCTCCGTGATCCGCTAAAATAGTTTGTAACAATATGGTTAATACTTGTAAATATTCAGGTCGCCACATGTAATAGGGTATTGTTGTAAATATTCAGGTCACCATATGTAATAGAGTATTGTTGGCGGTCTTTGGAGGTTTTTTAGAGGAGCGCTTCATTGTTAGCTAGCGTTTGTTTACCTTTTAGAATTCCTAACAAGAGAAAAAGATGTCTTACATAATTTTTGTGAATGTTCCCCTTTCAGAATACTTGACAAATGTTTGCTTTTTGTTGTTCAGATTTGCCCAGAATGTTCCAGCAATGCCACCAGGCCTTGCAACTCATCACTAAATATGTTTTTGTTGTTCAGATTTGCCCAGAATGTTCCAGCACTGCCACCAGGCCTTGCAACTCATCACTAAATATGTTCCATGGTAAGTCACTCTTTCTTTCATGACTTGCAGCTGCTTGAAAACCTTTCTGTGTTCACCTTTCAGCACCAGTCAATTTCTGCTGCCCATTCTGCAAGACAACTTTCCTTTTGTGCAAAAGTCCTCCAGAACCCTGGTAAGAAAAACCCCATCCCACTTCCACACCATTCAAACATCAACAAGTAGATTCATGTCATTAGCGGACACAACATGGCTAATGCTAACACAAACAAGAGCAAGGGAAATGTGGAACAAATGACTGCATGCTGCAAAGTTTGTCAGATTTATACCAGAATATGAAACAGAAAGATTCAGCTGAGGTGAAGAACAAAGCGCTAAAAAGCAGCTTACTGTGGTGGAATCATTCAGTGATGACATGATCACTAAAGCGCTCGCTCTGCACTTTCTTAAAGATGTGATGTCCACACAGTCCATTTACTAAAACTATTGCTTGTATTCAGTCATGTGACTTCTTTCCGGAAGTGAAAAGCAGTGGTGATCAACCCAGCCAAGATGAAGCAGCGTGCCAACTCAGTGTACAAAAGAGGCCTAAATCTTCCTGCAAAAAGCAGATAGGAGCAAATAATGCAACTCTGCAATGGAATAGATCCTATACTTGATGAAAATAAGATGATATCAATAATTCTACATGTTGAACTATCAGACATCATTCTACACCACAAAACACATGGACAAGCATGGAGGTCTACAACTTTTTTGAGTGTCTGGGTCCAGGACATTAGTATCAATACTCTCCTGGATACATACACTATATTGCCAAAAGTATTTGTCCACCTGCCTTGACTCACATATGAACTTGAAGTGCCATCCCATTCCTAACCCATAGGGTTCAATATGACCTTTTGCAGCTACTACAGCTTCAACTCTTCTGGGAAGGCTGGCCACAAGGTTGTGGAGTGTGTTTATATCTTCTGGGAAGGCTGTCCACAAGGTTGTGGAGTGTGTTTATATCTTCAGCGAAGTCTGTCCACAAGGTTGTGGAGTGTCTTTATATCTTCTGGGAAGGCTGTCCACAAGGTTGCGAAGTGTGTTTATATCTTCTGGGAAGGCTGTCCACAAGGTTGCGGAGTGTGTTTATATCTTCTGGGAAGGCTGTCCACAGGGTTGTGGAGTGTTTATATCTTCTGGGAAGGCTGTTCACAAAGTTGTGGCGTGTGTGTATATCATCTGAGAAGGCTGTCCACAAGGTTGCGGAGTGTGTTTATAGCAATTGTCCACCATTCTTCCAAAAAGCGCATTGGTGAGGTCCCACACTAATGTTGGTGGAGAAGGCCTGGCTCTCAGTCTCAGTTCTAATTCATCCCAAAGGTGTTCTATGGGGTTCAGGTCAGGACTCTGTGCAGGCCAGTCAAGTTCATCCACACCAGACTCTACATACCAAGCATTCGAGCAGACTATTGATAATATATTTGATGTGTTTTGCAGGAGTGTTATGTCCATAACCTCCTGAGAATGAGCCTCTACATACCAAGCATTCGAGCAGACGTGCTGGAGATCATCGTTGGACAAATGCTCAAACTGGATGTAAGATGTCAACATTTTCATGCTCTAACATGGAAAAAGGGGACTAGCCTCCATGTTCAAAGTGCACATTTTAGTGCAGGGCTCGGAAACCTTCCAAAAAATCATTTTGCGTCTGGAAAAATATTCTGGAGCTGCGAAGCGAGACGCAGCTTGTAAACGTTTACAGTTTTAGATTTGAATCCCTTCCAAAGGCTTTGTTGAGAACGTCATCCATCTTTTTGCTTGTCCCTGAATTGGGCTTAAACAGAAGCAATTTTCCTGTTAGGAACAATGTAAATCTAATGAATATGTACAAAAATATGTAGTAGTTTGACATAAGTGTACAGCTCTGGTAATTGGTACATTCGCACTCACCTGCACAAATGTACTTCAAAATGTAACAATCAAAATAAATATGCCTTTTTTTTGTTTACTAGGGCCTGCATATATAATATGCATTAATTTGACCATTTAAAATCAACGATAATAAAAAGGAGATGCTTGGAAATAGCATAAAAATGCCCCAATAACTTGTTCAGGTATATTTTTAATATTTTGATAAATCATCATATTTATGTATTACTAAATTTAAATAGGTATTGTTCAATCTTTAAGCTGTGTGTATTTGATTTCAGTTTGCTTTTGACATCTTATTTAGAATTGTAGTTGAAACTTTTAAAACCTTGTGTTGCGCTCATGATGGCGTAACCAAACTAGATTTCATTTAATGATCTTATCAATATTATTTTTACATCTAGTATATTTAAATATTCATTTATAAACATTGAATACATTTCAAATATCAATAAAATGCAATTGCCTTCATCTTATAGGGTAATGTTTAGTTACACCAAGTCATGAGCGTAACACTAAGCTTCATCACTTTGACTTGTAATATCTCTAATTCTGGTGGTGTTTTATGCTTTTTTCTTTTTGGAACATGTACTATACATATAATACAATAAAGTCCCATATAAAATTATGTTTCTAGCAATACTTTAATTTTGCCTTTGAAAGTAACACTCCAATGTCCATTAGTGGAGCTGTACACCTAAAGTAACACTGCAATGTCCATTAGTGGAGCTGTACACATTAACTTTTAAATAGTTCACATTCTGATTATATTTCTGCATGTAAACTTCCTTGTGATCTACATAATATGTCATACACCATCTTCAAGACACCTTCTGACCCTCTCTCCAGGATTTTATGGGCGGGTCTTACTTACGTGCCTCCACTTTGACTGCGTCTTCTCCCTGTCAGCCATGTTGTAGTTTTTATCTTCCATAACGTGTCTACAGACAGATATAAGTTAGAACTATACACTACTTTGAATGATAAATGTTGTAGTTTTTTATCTTCCATAACATGTCTACTGACAGATATAAGTTAGAACTATACACTACTTTGTATTATAAATGTTGTCGTCTTTTATCTTCCTTAACGTTTCTACTGACAGACATAAATTAGAACTATACACTACTTTGTATTATAGATGTTGTCGTTTTTATCTTCCATAACGGGACTACTGACAGATATAAGTTAGAATTACACACTACTTTGTATTAGAAATGTTGTAGTTTTTATCTTCCATAACGTCTCTACTGACAGATATAAGTTAGAACTATACGCTACTTTGTATTATAAATGTTGTAGTTTTTATCTTCCATAACGTGTCTACTGACAGATATACTGTAAGTTAGAACTATACAGTACTTTGTATTAGAAATGTTGTAGTTTTTATCTTCCATAACGTGTCTACTGACAGATATAAGTTTGAACTATACACTACTTTGTATTAGAAATGTTGTAGTTTTTATATTCCATAACGTGTCTACTGACAGATATAAGTTAGAACTATACACTACTTTGTATTAGAAATGTTGTAGTTTTTATCTTCCATAACGTGTCTACTGACAGATATAAGTTAGAACTATACGCTACCTTGTATTAGAAATGGATGCATGTGCATGTACGAGCCAGTCTGCCCCACAACAAGAGGACAGAACAGTGTTGGACTACAATGGTGGACTCGTGCAAAGCCCTTGAGGTCATTCTCTACAATATATGGATCATCCGCTGATGTCAACAGTTGAAAAAAAGGTCAAATGAAACAAATTCCCAGTGGTTGGTTTGGAGGAAGTATGAAGGAAGGCAAGATTCTTTCATAAAGATCTCCACCATGACTCCATGCTTTCATTTCACATGTTGGCCACTTATGCAGATCCTAAATACCCAAAAACAGCAAGAACCAGTAGGTGCTTTTGCTTGAAGGTCTTTGGAGAAAAGGATATCAGCATACATCGCGATACATACCTAATCAATAATATATACTTCTTTTGTGGGGAGAAAGCGGAAGTATGGAAGCAAGGTTGTTCGCATGAACAAAGGCACTCGCTCTCTGGTAACCTAGCAACGCAGGAAGTAATCACCTGACAGCCAATCGGGTGACAGTACCAACCATCAAGGTTGCTTGATTCTCTGCATGGAGTGAAAAGAGAAAGTCCAAATGAAGAAATTGTGGATAAGAGGAAAAGTCACCTGGACAGTTTTTGGATAAAAAAAAAAAAAGGGACCGTAGTCAGACCATTGTGGTCTGTACATGATGCAAGGCAAGACCACACCACCTTAGCTCACCCTTTAAAGCACAGCTGTAACTTTCTGTCACTAAACCTGCAGGAAATAGTTCTTCTCAGGTTTCTCTATTTTTACATTTTCACACTATTTTCTTACACTTTATGAAGCATTTCTTACATATTCCTTATTTTTAAGATCTTAAGTGTTCAATGTGAATTTACTATTTTGTTGACATTGTTTTCCATGCTTGTGTTGACTTTTCCTTTCTGCCTGATAGCTGAGGGATTATAATCACAGGAAATTACATTTCCAATGAAATCTTTCTTCCTGCTCCTACTTTTTTTCAGTAGGATGTCTATCGATATCGACCGATATAATCATATTCAAATAATTACTGCATTAAAAAAAATCCTTTCCATAGTTGAATATGAGTAACAGGGCAAATTAATGTTACACAGACGTAACTTCCTGTCACTGAACCTGCAGGAAATAGCTCTTAAGTTTCTCTGTTTATATTTTCACATTATTGTCTTACACTTTATGAAGCATTTCTTACATATTCCTTATTTTTAAGATCTTATGAAGTGTTCCTTGTGATTTTTCTATTTTGTTGACACTGTTTTCCATGCTTGTTGACATTTCCTTTCTAACTTGATAGCTGAGGGATTATAATCACAGGAAGTTACATTTCAAAATAAAATATATGATTCTCCTGCTCCTTGTTTTCCATAGGTCATAAAAAATGCCAATAATTATTGATATAATCATATTTAAATAATTACTGCATAACAACAATTCCTTTCCATAGTTGAATAAGAGTAACAGGGCAAATTAATGTTACACAGACGTAACTTCCTGCCACTAAACCTGCAGGAAATAGTTATTCTCAAGTTTCTATGTTTACATTTTCACACTATTTTCTTACACTTTATGAAGCATTTCTTACGTATTCCTCATTTTTAAGATCTTAAGTGTGATTTTACTATTTTATTGACATGCTTGTGTTGACATTTCCTTTCTGCCTTGATAGCTGAGGATTTATAATCACAGGATATTTCAACATTTCAAATACGAATGTTTACATTCATAATATTGCTCCTGATTCTCCATAGGTCATAAAAATATCAATGATTATCGATATGGAGCGATATAAAACCCTTCTATGGTTATAGGGGTTTCAGCCCTTCCATGCTTAGTAGGTCCCCTTTAACACCCTTTTTGTCCAAATGAACCACCACAGCTTTTTTACATGAACGTCAAGTGTTTCCCGCAGACCAGCAATCAATTTGTGGTGAGGGGTATAATTGACATCATTGGCATGTATTCCTACATATATTTCAATACAAATCTATTTGGTAGTGTTGTATATTTGATGGTGGTGTGATGAGCCAAGGAGATGCCAAGAGGAATCGTCAAACAAAAAGCTTTATTTGGTTTCAGCGAGTCTCGGACTAGAGCTGCAGCTCTAGGAGAAGAAGTGCCAAATCTCTTCATTCTGCTGTCTTGTCGGAACATAGTGTTTAAATACCATTTCTTATACACCCCCTCTCTTGATTGGTCAAACCTTGATGGCCAACACCCAGTTTATTTACTTGAGAGTCAACCTGGGATGATTTGGGTCCGGTGACCTCCGACACCTATCCTCTGTCCCTTTGTTTGGAACTTAAACCAGATGTTGCTAAGGTTTTTAATCTTCTTTCTAAAAAGGAAACCTACATTCTTGTGATTCCAACTTCCTTGGGATTGACACTTGCACTAAGTCCTTAGTAGAAAACTGTTATTAAAGGATTATGTGACCAAATGCAAACACATGCTACTTCAATCCTATAAGATAATTATACCTGTTAAAAAAATGCTATTGTCTCCCATGTAACCATTGTATATTACTATTGTCTCCCATGTAACAATTGTATATTGCTATTGTCTCCCATGTAACCATTGTATATTACTATTGTCTCCCATGTAACAATTGTATATTACTATTGTCTCCCATGTAACAATTGTATATTACTATTGTCTCCCATGTAACAATTATATATTACCATTGTCTCCCATGTAACAATTGTATATTACCATTGTCTCCCATGTAACAATTGTATATTACCATTGTCTCCCATGTAACAATTGTATATTGCTATTGTCTCCCATGTAACAATTGTATATTGCTATTGTCTCCCATGTAACAATTGTATACTACTATTGTCTCCCATGTAACAATAGTATACTGCTATTGTCTCCCATGTAACAATTGTATATTGCTATTGTCTCCCATGTAACAATTGTATATTGCTATTGTCTCCCATGTAACAATTGTATATTACTATTGTCTCCCATGTAACAATTGTATATTACTATTGTCTCCCATGTAACAATTGTATATTGCTATTATCTCCAATGTAACAATTGTATATTGCTATTGTCTCCCATGTAACAATTGTATATTGCTATTGTCTCCCATGTAACAATTGTATATTGCTATTGTCTCCCATGTAACAATTGTATACTGCTATTGTCTCCCATGTAACAATTGTATACTACTATTGTCTCCCATGTAACAATTGTATATTGCTATTGTCTCCCATGTAACAATTGTATATTGCTATTGTCTCCCATGTAACAATTGTATATTGCTATTGTCTCCCATGTAACAATTGTATATTGCTATTGTCTCCCATGTAACAATTGTATATTGCTATTGTCTCCCAGGTTGGTGTGTCCCGCTCTGACATGGAAGAGGCTGAAGGCAAAGCAGCCTCTTCAAGGGACAGCTCTGCTGAGGAGGCCCTCTTTGAAATGGTAAGCACCCTGGATTAGGGACGTACAATGATTTTCAAAAATTACTTATACTCAAATCTTTGAAGCATGTTTTATTCAACACATTCAAAATGATTTCCTTTTGTAGAAGAAACATTACTGTGAATAAGGAAACTTTCATGGACCTCAAGTAGAAGTTGAACGTGCACATTATAAACAAAGTAATATGGTAGAAAAAAAACAGAAATAAATCAAATAAATGTGAACATTGCATTGTAAGGATTTTCCTAGAGGGCACCTGATGGCCATAAGATGTAACTGCACTTTTTGTCCATATAGATAAAACTAGTGTTCATAGTTGGCCAACAAAAATAAACAGGAGTGATACCTCGCACATGGAATACGCAATCTTCACAGCCTGCGTTCAATTGGATGAGATAGTTGAACTAGTACTGATGTTATTAGAACACTGATACAGTTAAATAAAGGAGCAGCAAAGACATATTGCCTGCTGCATGTTTCCTCACATCATTAAGTCTCAGTCACAGCAGCTGTGTAATAGATTTCTCCTTGGCTGTATACTTTTAGTGTCTCCATCTAAACACAGCAGTGTCTCTTAAACGCACTCCACAGAAATGAAGCCAGGGAAAATGAAGTTAAACTAAACGCATCTGTTTACTCCGAGGGGAAATCTCCCTAGCAAAGTCCGTGTAGTTGTGTTCCGCCATGTTTTTTCAAGCCGAATGACGATAGTGCGCATGTGACGCTGTTTCCAGGAAGTAAGCGGTGTTGCCTAAAATGCATTAATAAATGACGTTTTTTGTGTAATTAAAAATATAAACGTTATGGAACGTCATAAATTTTACCGCAGTTTATTATTATTACACCGTTTACCGTTAAGTTATGCACATTTATATGTAGATGCTGTTTCGGTACAAATCCATTAAGAGTTTGAGCAGAAATAGGTCATATAGGAATTAACTATACACCATAACATTTTAACAAAGTGATGTGTCACATGAATGTTTTTTATAGTA
>NC_084736.1:35640551-35653051 GCF_033978785.1 Entelurus aequoreus | reverse complement strand
TGTTGTTGGCATAAACATAGGCTCATACGTTTTTAAGTTGAAATAAAAAAATAAATAAAAAATGTGCCTCATAAGCCTTAGGCTGTCAATCACGCATTCAAACTTAAATTATACAATAACATACGTATGTCATCCCTATTTAAACAAAAATAAATTAAATAATAATAATAAATTACCTGCAACTTATTGGCCAAGGCAAATAGCTGAAGGGGGGAAATCAAACCCATCAGACTGTGTTGTGTTGTGCTGCAGTGCCTGATGAATAATTGACTGTTTCAAAGAGTGCTGCTCGTTTTTCGTATGTGGGTAACAACATTTAACTATGTATATATATTTCCGTATTGGTTCAACCGCCACCCGCCCGAATCTATTCAAAATCTATTTTTTTCGTCATGTCACCCGCCCGACCCGCGGTTTATCCGCGGACTCCGCGGTTGTGTCCGCAAACCGTGCATCTCTAATACGTATATGTATACACATATGTATATATATACACATATATATATATATATATATATGTATGTGTATGTATACATATATGTGTGTGTGTGTGTGTGTGTGTGTGTGTGTGTGTGTGTGTGTGTGTGTGTGTGTGTGTGTGTGTGTGTGTGTGTGTGTGTGTGTGTGTGTGTGTGTGTGTGTGTATATATATATATATATATATATATATATATATATATATATATATATATATATATATATATATATATATATATATATATATATATATATATATATATATATATATATATACATATGAGTTGGGAAATTGTGTTGGATGTAAATATAAACGGAATACAATGATTTGCAAATCCTTTTCAACCCATATTCAATTGAATGCACTACAAAGAAAAGATATTTGATGTTCAAACTCATAAACTTAATTTTTTTTTTGCAAATAATTAACTTAGAATTTCATGGCTGAAACACGTGCCAAAGTAGTTGGGAAAGGGCATTTTCACCACTGTGTTACATGGCCTTTCCTTTTAACAACACTCAGTAAACGTTTGGGAACTGAGGAGACACATTTTTAAGCTTCTCAGGTGGAATTCTTTCCCATTTTTGCTTAATGTACAGCTTAAGTTGTTCAACAGTCCGGGGGTCTCCATTGTGGTATTTTAGGCTTCATAATTCGCCACACATTTTCAATGGGAGACAGGTCTGGACTACAGGCAGGCCAGTCTAGTACCCGCACTTTTTTACTATGAAGCCACGTTGATTTAACACGTGGCTTGGCATTGTCTTGCTGAAATAAGCAGGGGCGTTAATGGTAACGTTGCTTGGATGGCAACATATGTTGCTCCAAAACCTGTATGTACCTTTCAGCATTAATGGCGCCTTCACAGATGTGTAAGTTACCCATGTCTTGGGCACTAATACACCCCCATACCATCACAGATGCTGGCTTTTCAACTTTGCGCCTATAACAATCCGGATGGTTCTTTTCCTCTTTGGTCCGGAGGACACGACGTCCACAGTTTCCAAAAACAACTTGAAATGTGGACTCGTCAGACCACAGAATACTTTTCCAATTTGTATCAGTCCATCTTAGATGAGCTCAGGCCCAGCGAAGCCGACAGCGTTTCTGGGTGTTGTTGATCAACGGTTTTCGCCTTGCATAGGAGAGTTTTAACTTGCACTTACAGATGTAGCGACCAACTGCAGTTACTGACAGTGGGTTTCTGAAGTGTTCTTGAGCCCATGTGGTGATATCCTTTACACACTGATGTCGCTTGTTGATGCAGTACAGCCTGAGGGATCGAAGGTCACGGCCTTAGCTGCTTACGTGCAGTGATTTCTCCAGATTCTATGAACCCTTTGATGATATTACGGACCGTAGATGGTGAAATCCCTAAATTCCTTGCAATAGCTGGTTGAGAGGTTTTTCTTAATTTGCTCACGCATTTGTTGACAAAGTGGTGACCCTCGCCCCACCCTTGTTTGTGAATGACTGAGCATTTCATGGAATCTACTTTTATACCCAATCATGGCACCCACCTGTTCCCAATTTTCCTGTGGGATGTTCCAAATAAGTGTTTGATGAGCATTCCTCAACTTTATCAGTATTTATTGCCACCTTTCCCAATTTCTTTGTCACGTGTTGCTGGCATCAAATTCTAAAGTTAATGATTATGCAAATCATTGTATTCCGTTTATATTTACATCTAACACAATTTCCCAACTCATATGGAAACAGGGTTTGTATATATATGTATATACAGTCTATGTATATATATATGTATATATCAGTGACATGCGGTGAGGTTCATGGCTGGTGAGGCACTGACTTCATCACAGTCAGATTTACAAACATATGAACCCTAAAGAGTCTTATTCACCATTTGTTTGGCAGCAGTTAACAGGTTATGTTTAAAAGCTCATACCAGCAATCTTCCCTGCTTGGCACTCAGCTTCAAGGGTTGTAATTGGGGGTTAAATCACCAAAAATGATTCCCGGGCGCGGCGCCGCTGCTGCCCACTGCTCCCCTCACCTCCCAGGGGGTGAGCAAGGGGATGGGTCAAATGCAGAGGACACATTTCACCACACCTAGTGTGTGTGACAATCATTGGTACTTTAACTTAACTTTAACTTTACACATACAAACTGTAGCACACAAAAAAGCACATTTAATAAAAAATGTTATGGTCTTACCTTTACTTATAAATGATGTCCATGCGCCGCTCCTTTTGAACAAAAGCATCGATAACTTGTTTGTAGAAGTCTTCCTTATCTTTCTTCAGTTTTAAAAGTCTCTCTGTCTCGATGGAGATCTTCCTTTAATTATTACCTCCTGCTTCGATTGAAAGTCCAGTTTAGAAAACTGTTTTATTTTAGATATGTAATCCTCCATGTTAAAAGTCCAGGCAAGAGGAAAAAATAAACGATCGCTGCTAACTGTTGCTGCTTGTTGTCACTTCTTCTGCAGCTGAGTAGTCGCAAGAATGATCTCTGGGATCACTAGCGCCCTCTACCACCATGAGGCAGCATTACTGCGAACCTCACAATGTGTTAAATCTTGCAAACACAAAAAGATGCATATATGGTACATGCATGCATGCATGCATACATGTAGAGCGGTACGTATGCTATACCGCTCCCGTGCCAGCAGCTTGAGGGTTGCAGGTTCGATCCCCGTTTCCGCCATCCTAGTCACTGCCGTTGTGTCCTTGGGCAAGACACTTTACCCACCTGCTCCCAGTGCCACCCACACTGGTTTAAATGTAACTTAGATATTTGGTTTCACAATGTAAAGCGCTTTGAGTCACTTGAGAAAAAGCGCTATATAAATGTAATTCACTTCACTTCACAAAACTCACCCCAGTGGGACGTCGATGTGAATGACTTTGAGAAACCTTGGAGAGGACCGCATATGTGGGTAATCCCCCCGCCCTCTCTAGGGAAGACCGAAAGCAATGGATGTCGAGTGGGTCTGACATAATATTGTGAAAGTCCAGTCCATAGTGGATCCAACATATCAGTGAAAGTCCAGTCCATAGTGAATCCAACATAATAGTGGGAGTCCAGTCCATAGTGGGGCCAGCAGGAGACCATCCCGAGCGGAGACGGGTCAGCAGCGCAGAGATGTCCCCAACCGATGCACAAGCGAGCGGTCCACCCCGGGTCCCGACTCTGGACAGCCAGCACTTCATCCATGGCCATCGGACCTGTGTAACTCCCCCTCCACAAGGGAGAGGGGGCAGAGGAGAAAAGAAAAGAAACTGCAGATCAACTGGTCTAAAAAGGGGGTCTATTTAAAGGCTAGAGTATACAAATGAGTTTTAAGATGGGACTTAAATGCTTCTACTGAGGTAGCATCTCTAACCGCAGACTTTTTTTGGGCTCTGGGAATCACTAATAAGCCGGAGTTCTTTGAACGCAGATTTTTTGCCGGGACATATGGCACAATACAATCAGCAAGATAGGCTGGAGCTAGACCGTGTAGTATTTTATACGTAAGTAGTAAAACCTTAAAGTCACATCTTAAGTGCACAGGAAGCCAGTGCAGGTGAGCCAGTATAGGTGTAATATGATCAAAATTTCTTGTTCTTGTCAAAAGTCTAGCAGTCGCATTTTGTACCAACTGTAATCTTTTAATGCTAGACATAGGGAGACCCGAAAATAATACATTACAGTAATCGAGACGTAACCAGTCAGGGGCTTATTTCTTTTGTTTCTATCTGCATTTAAGCATGATGCTATCACGTTAGCTCCGTAGCTAAAGTGCTTCACCGATGTATTGTCGTGGAGATAAAAGTCACTGTGAATGTCCATTTCGCGTTCTCGACTCTCATTTTCAAGAGGATATAGTATCCGAGGTGGTTTAAAATACAAATCCGTGATCCACAGTATAAAAAAGGAGAAAGTGTGGAATTCAATGAGCCCTTTAAACCTAAGTTACGGTCAGAGCGAAAAAAGATACGTCCTGCACTGCACTCTAGTCCTTCACTCTCACGTACCTCATCCACGAATCTTTCATGCTCGCTCAAATTAATGGGGTAATCGTCGCTTTCTCGGTCCGAATCGCTCTCGCTGCTGGTGTAAACAATGGGGAAATGTGAGGATCTCTTCAACCTGCAACGTCACGCTACTTCCGGTACAGGCAAGGCTTTTTTTTATCAGTGACCAAAAGTTGCGAACATTACCGTCGATGTTCTCTACTAAATCCTTTCAGCAAAAATATGGCAATATCGCAAAATCTTTAAGTATGACACATAGAATGGATCTGCTATCCCCGTTTAAATAAAAAAAATTAATTTCAGTAGGCCTTTAATGCTAGACATAGGGAGACCCGAAAATAATACGTTACAGTAATCGAGACGAGACGTAACGAACGCATGAATAATGATCTCAGCGTCGCTAGTGGACAAAATGGAACAAATTTTAGTGATATTACGGAGATGAAAGAAGGCCGTTTTAGTAACACTCTTAATGTGTGACTCAAACGAGAGAGTTGGGTCGAAGATAATACCCAGATTCTTTACCGAGTCGCCTTGTGTAATTGTTTGGTTGTCAAATGTTAACGTGGTATTATTAAATAGATGTCGATGTCTAGCAGAATCGATAATCAGCATTTCCGTTTTCTTAGCGTTGAGTTGCAAAAAATTAGCGGACATCCATTGTTTGATTAAAAATGGCGGCGCATGGCTATGGCTATGCTGCGGCTATGCTAACGCTTTTGGGAGTGTAGAGCGATTTGGCAAAAAACACCCGTCATTTCTGTCAATTTCATGGCTGGCTCAAAGCGTGAACACTCTGTGATCACATACGACCGACAGACAATTCTGGATGTGGATGGATCGGGTCGTTATAGACTGAAAGATGCATGTACGGTGGACCTCCTCGCTAGCATGGGAATACTTCGCGGACTACATCGAGCGGCCTTTGTAGCAGCGGAGTCAAGTGCTAGCGGTGACCGCCAATGGAGACGACGTAAGCGGTGCGAGCGGAAGCCGAAGCGGGGTTGCCGAGCGGGGCTAACAACAAAGAGAAAAGCTAACCAAAGAAACGTGGAGTCTCCGGGTAAGAAGCCATTTAAACTAGAACTAGCCGGCGTCAGGCTGGATAATCCCTGCAGACATAGCAATTCTCTTAGAATAAAACACAACTCACATAATGTTTTTTCTTTTGTGACCGTGTCAGAGGCAGACATACATTGTACTGAGGTAGCTAACTATGATGCGTTCAGTTTATCGCAACATCAAGCAAACAATCTGAATATCCCCGTCGTATCAATTCCTAGATATGGTCGAAACTATTTAAAGTGCAATACGCATAATAAACGCAACATTATTAATATTGCTACTTCGGTTAATTTCAACAAACAATCCTCAAAACAGCCCACTACCTATAATATGGGCTTTTTAAACATAAGATCATTATCTTCCAAAACGTTATTAGTTAATGAAGTCATTAGAGACAACAAACTTGACGTCGTTGGTCTCGCCGAGACCTGGCTCAAACCAGACGATTTTTTTGCGCTAAATGAGGCATCTCCTCCTAACTATACCAATACACATGTTGCCCGACCTCTTAAAAGGGGAGGGGTGTCGCACTAATATACAATGAAAACTATAATCTTACACCTAACCTAAATAATAAATATAACTCGTTTGAGGTGCTCACTTTGAGGTTTGTCACACCGCTGCCTCTCCACCTGGCTGTTATCTACCGCCCCCCTGGGCCCTATTCGGACTTCATCAGTGAATTCTCAGAGTTTGTTGCTGATCTAGTGACGCACGCCGACAATATAATCATAATGGGGGACTTTAATATCCATATGAATACCCCATCGGACCCTCCATGCGTGGCGCTCCAGACTATAATTGATAGCTGTGGTCTTACACAAATAATAAATGAACCCACGCATCGCAACGGTAATACGATTGATCTGGTGCTTGTCAGGGGTGTCACCACCTCTAAAGTTACGATACTCCCGTACACTAAAGTAATGTCCGATCATCACCTTATAAAATTCGAAGTTCTGACTCATTGTCAACAAACTAATAATAATAATAATAACTACTATAGCAGCCGCAACATTAATGCTGCCACAACGACGACTCTTACTGACCTACTGCCTTCGGTAATGGCACCATTCCCAAATTATGTGGGCTCTATTGATAACCTCACTAACAACTTTAATGACGCCCTGCGCGACACCATTGATAGTGTAGCACCGCTAAAGCTAAAAAGGGCCCCTAAAAGGCGTACCCCATGGTTTACAGAAGAAACTAAAGCCCAGAAATTATCATGTAGAAAGCTGGAACGCAAGTGGCGTGCGACTAAACTTGAGGTTTTCCATCAAGCATGGTGTGATAGTTTAATAAGTTATAAACACATGCTTACCTCAGCTAAAGCTAAATATTACTCAAATCTCATCCACCTCAACAAAAATGATCCTAAATTTCTGTTTAGTACAGTAGCATCGCTAACCCAACAAGGGACTCCTCCCAGTAGCTCCACCCACACAGCAGATGACTTTATGAATTTCTTTAATAAGAAAATTGAAGTCATTAGAAAAGAGATTAAAGACAATGCATATCAGCTACAACTGGGTTCTATTAACACAAATACGACTGTATATACAACGGATACCGCCCTCCAAAATAGTTTCTCTCTCTTTGATAAAATAACATTGGAGGAATTGTCAAAATGTGTAAATGGGACAAAACAAACAACATGTTTACTTGACCCAATTCCCGGGAAACTTATCAAGGAGCTTTTTGTATTATTAGGTCCATCAGTGTTAAATATTATAAACTTATCACTTTCCTCTGGCACTGTTCCCCTAGCATTCAAAAAAGCGGTTATTCATCCTCTACTCAAAAGACCTAACCTCGATCCTGATCTCCTGGTAAACTACCGGCCGGTGTCCCACCTTCCGTTTATCTCGAAAATCCTCGAAAAAATTGTAGCACAGCAGCTAAATGAACACTTAGCGTCTAACAATCTCTGTGAACCTTTTCAGTCCGGTTTCAGGGCAAATCACTCTACTGAGACAGCCCTCGCAAAAATGACTAATGATCTATTGCTAACGATGGATTCTGATGCGTCATCTATGTTGCTGCTTCTTGATCTTAGCGCCGCTTTCGATACTGTTGATCATAATATTTTATTAGAGCGTATCAAAACGCGTATTGGGATGACAGACTTAGATTAAAGATTAAAGTACCAATGATTGTCACGCACACACTAGATGTGGTGAAATTTGTCCTCTGCATTTGACCCATCCCCTTGGGGAGCAGTGGGCAGCAGCGGCGCCGCGCCCGGGAATCATTTTGGTGATTTAACCCCCAACTCCAACCCTTGATGCTGAGTGCCAAGCAGGGAGGAAACAGGTCCCATTTTTATAGTCTTTGGTATGACTCGGCTGGGATTTGAACTCCAACCTACCGATCTCAGGGCGGACACTCTAACCACTAGCCTTGTCTTGGTTTAACTCTTATCTTACTGACAGGATGCAGTGTGTCTCCCATAACAATGTGACCTCGGACTATGTTAAGGTAACGTGCGGAGTTCCCCAGGGTTCGGTTCTTGGCCCTGCACTCTTTAGTATTAACATGATGCCGCTAGGTGATATCATACGCAAATACGGTGTTAGCTTTCACTGTTATGCTGATGACACCCAACTCTACATGCCCCTAAAGCTGACCAACACGCCGGATTGTAGTCAGCTGGAGGCGTGTCTTAATGAAATTAAACAATGGATGTCCGCTAACTTTTTGCAACTCAACGCTAAGAAAACGGAAATGCTGATTATCGGTCCTGCTCAGCACCGACATCTATTTAATAATACCACCTTAACATTTGACAACCAAACAATTAAACAAGGCGACTCGGTAAAGAATCTGGGTATTATATTCGACCCAACTCTCTCGTTTGAGTCACACATTAAGAGTGTTACTAAAACGGCCTTCTTTCATCTCCGTAATATCGCTAAAATTCGTTCCATTTTGTCCACAAGCGATGCTGAGATCATTATCCATGCGTTCGTTACATCTCGTCTCGATTACTGTAACGTTTTATTTTCGGGTCTCTCTATGTCTAGCATTAAAAGATTACAGATGGTACAAAATGCGGCTGCTAGACTTTTGACAAAAACAAGAAAGTTTGATCATATTACGCCTATACTGGCTCACTTGCACTGGCTTCCTGTGCACCTAAGTCTAATCTTAAAACTCATTTGTATACTCTAGCCTTTAAATAGACTCCCTTTTTAGACCAGTTGATCTGCCGTTTCTTTTCTTTTCTTTTCTACTCTGCTCCCAACCCGGGGTGGACCGCTAGCCTGTCCATCAGATGGGGACATCTCTACGCTGCTGACCCGTCTCCACTCGGGATGGTTCCTGCTGGCCCCACTATGGACTGGACTTTCGCTGATGTGTTGGACTTTCACAATATTATGTCAGACCCACTCGACATCCATTGCTTTCGGTCTCCCCTAGAGGGGGGGGGGGGGGGGGGGGTTACCCACATATGCGGTCCTCTCCAAGGTTTCTCATAGTCATTCACATTGACGTCCCACTGGGGTGAGTTTTCCTTGCCCGTATGTGGGCTCTGTACCGAGGATGTCGTTGTGGCTTGTACAGCCCTTTGAGACACTTGTGATTTAGGGCTATATAAATAAACATTGATTGATCATTTCATTAAGACACGCCTCCAGCTGACTACAATCCGGCGTGTTGGTCAGCTTTGGGGGCATGTAGAGTTGGGTGTCATCAGCATAACAGTGAAAGCTATCACCGTATTTGCATATGATGTCGCCTAGCGGCAGCATGTAAATACTAAAGAGTGCAGGGCCAAGAACCGAACCCTGGGGAACTCCGCACGTTACCTTAACATAGTCCGAGGTCACATTGTTATGGGAGACGCACTGTATCCTGTCAGTAAGGTAAGAGTTAAACCAAGACAAGGCTAAGTCTGACATACCAACACGTGTTTTGATACGCTCTAATAAAATATTATGATTGACGGTATCGAAAGCAGCGCTAAGATCAAGAAGCAGCAACATAGATGACGCATCAGAATCCATTGTTAGCAATAGATCATCAGTCATTTTTGTGAGGGCTGTCTCAGTAGAGTGATTTGCCCTGAAACCGGATTGAAAAGGTTCACAGAGATTGTTAGACACTAAATGTTCATTTAGCTGCTGTGCAACAATTTTTTTGAGGATTTTCGAAATGAACGGAAGGTGGGACACCGGTCGGTAGTTTACCATGAGGTCAGGATCGAGGTTAGGTCTTTTGAGCAGAGGATGAGTAACCGCTTTTTTGAATGCTAGGGAAACAGTGCCGGAGGAAAGTGATAAGTTTATAATATTTAGCACTGATGGACCTAATAATACAAAAAGCTCCCTGATAAGTTTCCCAGGAAGTGGGTCAAGTAAACATGTTGTTTGCTTTATCCCACTTACACGCTGTAATAATTCCTCTGTTATTTCATCAAAAATAGAGAGACTATTTTGGAGGGCGGTATCCGTCGTATATACAGTCG
Source organism: Entelurus aequoreus (assembly GCF_033978785.1). Lineage (NCBI taxonomy): Eukaryota > Metazoa > Chordata > Actinopteri > Syngnathiformes > Syngnathidae > Entelurus > Entelurus aequoreus. The sequence goes on along the minus strand of NC_084736.1, from coordinate 35,643,057 downwards.
TATCTGTGTTAATATAACCCAGTTGTAGCTGGGATGTGTTGTCTTTAATCTCCTTTCTAATGAGTTCAATTTTCTTATTAAAGAAATTCATAAAGTAATCTGCCGAGTGGGTGGAGCTACTGGGAGGAGTCCCTTGTTGGGCTAGTAATGCTACTGTACTAAACAAAAATTTAGGATCGTTTTTGTTGAGGCGGATGAGATTTGAGTAATATTTAGCTTTAGCTAAGGTAAGCATGCGTTTATAAGTTATTAAACTATCACTCCATGCTTGATGGAAAACCAAGTTTAGTCGCGCACCATTTGCGTTCCAGCTTTCTACATGATAATTTATGAGCTCTAGTTTCTTCTGTAAACCATGGGGCGCACCTTTTAGGGGCCCTTTTTTGCTTTAGCGGTGCTATACTATCAATGATTTCGCGAAGGGCACCGTCAAAGTTGTTAGTGAGGTTATCAATAGAGCCGACATAATTTGGGAATGGTGCCATTACTGAAGGCAGTAGGTCAGCAAGAGTCATCGCTGTGGCAGCATTGTCTGCTATAGCAGTCATTATTATTATTAGCTTGTTCACAATGAGTCAGAACTTCGAATTTTATAAGGTAATGATCGGACATTACTTTAGTATACAGGAGTATCATAACTTTGGAGGTGGTGACACCCCTGACAAGCACTAGATCTATCGTATTACCGTTGCGATGCGTGGGTTAATTTATTATTTGTGTAAGACCACAGCTATCAATTATAGTCTAGAGCGCCACGCACTGAGGGTCCGATGGGGTATTCATATGGATATTAAAGTCCCCCATTATGATTATATTGTCGGCGTGCGTCACTAGATCAGCAACGAACTCTGAGAATTCACTGATAAAGTCCGAATGGGGCCCAGGGGGGCGGTAGATAACAGCCAGGTCGAGAGGCAGCGGTGTGACAGACCTCATAGTAAGCACCTCAAACGATTTATATTATTTAGGTTAGGGGTAAGGTTAAAGTTTTCATTGTATATTAGTGCGACCCCCCCGCGCCTTTTAAGACGACTGGCAGTATGTGCATTCGTATAGGAGGAGATGCCTCATTTAGCGCAAAAAAATCATCTGGTTTGAGCCAGGTTTCGCTAAGACCAATGACGTTAAGATTGTGGTCTCTAATGACCTCAATAACTAATAACGTTTTGGGAGACAATGATCTCATGTTTAAAAAGCCCATATTATAGGTATTGGGCTGTTTTGAAGAGTTTTTGTTAAAATTATCCGTAGTAGCAATATTAATAATGTTTCGTTTATTGTGCGTAGTGCACTTGAAATAGTTTCGACCATATCTAGGAATTGATATGACGGGAATTTTCAGATTGTTTGCTTGGTGCTGCGATAAACTGAACGCATCATAATTTTCCACCTCATTAGAATGCATGTCCACCTCTGACACAGTCTCAACAGAAAAAACATTATGTGAGTTGTGTATTATTCTAAGAGAATTGCTATGCGTACAGGGATTATCCAGCCTGGCGCTGGCTAGTTCTAGCTTAACTGACTCCTCACCCGGACTAGCAGACTCTGTAATTGCCTGTGACCGGGCTTGCTCTAGTGTAGTTAGTCAAGTGTGACTCAAAGAGTAGTCTATGTTCTTAGACAGGATGATGGCGCCTTCCTGGTTGGGGGGAAGGACGTCTCTCATCAGCAAGCCTGGCTTGCCGCAGAAAGAGGGCCAATTATCAATAAACGTTAGTCCCTGTTGTCTACAGAAGCTAGCCAGCCACTTGTTAAGCGAGACTAATCTGCTATACCTCTCATCATTGCCTCTCGCAGACAGGGGGCCAGAGACAAGTACTCGATGCCTGGACATCTTTCTAGCGAGATCACAAGTCCTGGCTATGTTTCTCTTTGTAATCTCTGACTGTCTCATCCTAGTGTCATTGGAGCCAACGTGTACAACTATATTCGCATAACTAGTGGTGCGATTAGCCTGTCGTACGTGTTTATTAGGCCTGTTGCGAGTTAGATCCCTAAGATTAGCTTCAATGTCAGGTGCTCTGGCCCCGGGAATACACTTAATTGTGGCTGGTTTGCTAAGCTTTATGTTTCGGGTGATGGAGTCCACTATGACTAAGGTGTGGTGCGCGGTAGACTGGGGTGTAGGACTAGCTAAAGAGCTAAATCTATTATGCGTCTCGACCGGTACACCGTAGCTTATAGGCCGCTTAGGGCTGCTACAAGCTGGGCTAATTAGCTCGCTACAGCTAACGCTAACAGATGTGTCCGCAACATCTAAAGTTACAAGATTACTCTGCTCTAACTGGCGGACACGGCCCTCTAGCAGAGCCAGCCTCTCCATGAGTAAGGTGCACGACGCGCAAGAAGCCATACTCACGGTATTTTCTGTCACAGAGTGAAGTTCCTGCTGTCTTCCGGGAAGTCACGGTGTGCGGGGAGTAGCTTCCTTCCGACCGGCGCCGCCTTTCTCCACGCTAGCTTCGTTAGCTTAGCAGCTAGCTAGCTGCGGGATGGGTGGCGA
>NC_084736.1:35553051-35633051 GCF_033978785.1 Entelurus aequoreus | reverse complement strand
ATGAACACTAAGTCATCATGTGTACACTCAGGATGTAGGGATGAACACTAAGTCATCATGTGTACACTCAGGATGTAGGGATGAACACTAAGTCATCATGTGTACACTCAGGATGTAGGGATGAACACTAAGTCATCATGTGTACACTCAGGATGTAGGGATGAACACTAAGTCATCATGTGTACACTCAGGATGTAGGGATGAACACTAAGTCATCATGTGTACACTCAGGATGTAGGGATGAACACTAAGTCATCATGTGTACACTCAGGATGTAGGGATGAACACTAAGTCATCATGTGTACACTTAGGATGTAGGGATGAACACTAAGTCATCATGTGTACACTTAGGATGTAGGGATGAACACTAAGTCATCATGTGTACACTTAGGATGTAGGGATGAACACTAAGTCATCATGTGTACTAGGGCTGTAAATCTTTGGGTGTCCCACGATTCGATTCAATATCGATTTTTGGGGTCACGATTCGATTCAAAATCAATTTTTTTTCAATTCAACACGATTCTCGATTCAAAAACGATTTTTTCCCGATTCAAAAGGATTCTCTATTCATTCAATACATAGGATTTCAGCAGGATCTACCCCAGTCTGCTGACATGCAAGCAGAGTAGTAGATTTTTGTAAAAAGCTTTTATAATTGTAAACGACAATGTTTTATCAACTGATTGCAATAATGTAACACGTTTAACTATTAAATGAACCAAAAATATGACTTATTTTATCTTTGTGAAAATATTGGACACAGTGTGTTGTCAAGCTTATGAGATGCGATGCAAGTGTGAGCCACTGTGACACTATTGTTCTTTTTTTTTTTTTTTTATAAATGTCTAATGATAATGTCAATGAGGGATTTTTAATCACTACTATGTTGAAATTGTAACTAATATTGATACTGTTGTTGATAATATTAATTTTTGTTTCACTACTTTTTGTTTGTTCTGTGTCGTGTTTGTGTCTCCTTTCAATTGCTCTGTTTATTGCAGTTCTGAGTGTTGCTGGGTCGGGTTTGGTTTTGGAATTGGATTGCATTGTTATGGTATTGCTGCGTATTGTTTTGTTGGATTGATTAATAAAAATAAAAAAAATAATAAAAAAATAACAAAACAAAAAAAAATAGATTTTTTAAAAATGAGAATCGCGATTCGAATTCAAATCGATTTTTTCCCACACCCCTAATGTGTACACTTAGGATGTAGGGATGAACACTAAGTCATCATGTGTGTGTGCAGGACTGCTCAGATTATATCACCTCTCTACCAGGTGTGGGAATCAGACCATTCACAACTGATCCAGCAGGTAAATAACAACTATTTCAGCCATGTGTCCACAATCATCATCTTCTACTTCCTGTATGTCAACCAGCTGCTGTTGTAGGCAACATTTTTACTAACAACTATTTCACTTTGAATGTTGTATTAACAATGAAAAGTGTAAACATTGTCAAGTGACTTGTAGTGACTGACTGAATGGTTGAGTCATTGAAGACCTGCAGTCGTGACTAGTGTACTAAAGACCTCCATGTTGCAGTCCTGACTAGTGTATTACAGACCTCCATGTTGCAGTCCTGACTAGTGTACTGAAGACCTCCATGTTGCAGTCCTGACTAGTGTACTAAAGACTTCCATGTTGCAGTCCTGACTAGTGTACTAAAGACTTCCATGTTGCAGTCCTGACTAGTGTACTGAAGACCTCCATGTTGCAGTCCTGACTAGTGTACTGAAGACCTCCATGTTGCAGTCCTGACTAGTGTACTGAAGACCTCCATGTTGCATTCCTCACTAGTGTACTAAAGACCTCCATGTTGCAGTCCTGACTAGTGTGATTTGTGTTCAGGCCTCCAGGGAGGGGGACTATGACTTCCTGCAGGGTGAGACCCCCCAGGGTGATGGTATCACTGGGATGACACCAAGGTCCTGGGACTCGTGTGGTCCTTGCAGTGTCGGCTCACCGCCCGTTTGTTTCCAAAAACATTTTTAGTAACTTTTTATGTACAACATGAAAAGTGCACAACGTGGTTTCTTCTGCTGATATCACATGGATATTACCCGATACTCAAGGCAGCGTTATCGGTGTATCAGAAGTGAAAAGGTTGTATCTGCACATAAATAAAACAGCAAACATTCATTTTACAAACAGAGCTCTCTTAAAGCGATACGATGGTGTTGCTGAGATCAGTGGATGCTATTTATTACAACTTCAACATTTAATAAAGATTTCACTTCATTTTGATCAAGAGTTTTGACATTTATTTCCAAAGGAAACAAAGATAATGTTTGTTCCAGTGAGGAAATCAACTGCAATAATGCCTTTATTGAAGAAGTGCAAGAGAAGGAAGGAGTCCAGAGCAGATACAGATTGAAGAGCAGGACGATGAAGATGATATCACTGAGGTGACATCAATCCTGTGAACAAGACACGTAAGAGAAGAGGAATGTTGCGTTTTTATGAACACATGACTTATAACACAATGTTGTTTTCATGTTGTCACCTTCAGTGAAGAGAGGGATGTGCTTCAATAACCATTATGAACAAATTACCTATAACACAATGTTGTTTGCATGTTGTCACCTTCAGTTAAGAGAAGATTGTGCTTCAATAACCATTATGAACAAATTACTTATAACACAATGTTGTTTTCATGTTGTCACCTTCAGTCAAGGATGTGCTTCAATAACCATTATGAACACATGACTTATAACACTGTTGTTTTCATGTTGTCACCTTCAGTGAAGAGAAGGGTGTGCTTCTATAACCATTATGAACGCATGACTTATAACACAATGTTCACTTCAATAACCGTGACTAACACTGAGGACTTCACACAGACATTAAGTCAGGACTTGTGATGACATCACTCTCAGGACTTGTGGTGACATCACTCTCAAGACTTGGGAGTCAACAATTCCATGGTTTACAACTTCAGGTGAAGGTGAGCGTCCAAAGTGCAGCCATCTTTTAGTGTTGATGTTCACTGACAACTAAACCACTTTATGAACTATGTTCTCTCTTTTCTTGTAGGTGTGAACATGTAACATCTACTGCACTTTTTCACTTAAAAATGCACCACCTTGTGGTGCTTTTAGTGCGGTTCAACAAAGTGTATGATTTAGTTAAAAATGCACCACATTGTGGGTATTTTAGTGCAGTGCAACAAAGTGTATGATTTAGTTAAAATTACACCACCTTGTGGTGCTTTTAGTGCGGTGCAACAAAGTATGATTTAGTTAAAACTGCACCACCTTGTGGTGCTTTTAGTGCAGTGCAACAAAGTGTATGATTTAGTTCCGGTTCCGGTTTGCCCTGAGTGACTGCTCGCTGAACCGGTTGAGACTCATAATAGATTTAGCCCTTTAGCTAGTCCTACACCCCAGTTTACCGGGCACCACACTTTAGTCATGGGGACTCCATCCCCCGAAACCTAAAGCTTAGCAAACCAGCCACAATTAAGTGTATTCCCGGGGCCAGAGCACCTGACATTGAAGCTAATCTTAGGGAGCTAACTCGCAACAGGCCTAGTAAACACGTACGACAGGCTAATCGCACCACTAGTTATGCAAACATAGTTGTATACGTTGGCTTCAATGACACTAGGATGAGACAGTCAGAGATTACAAAGAGGAACATAGCTAGGACTTGTAATCTCGCTAGAAAGATGTCCAGACATCGAGTACTTGTCTCTGGCCCCCTGCATGTGAGAGGCAATGATGAGAGATATAGCAGGTTAGTCTCGCTTAACAAGTGGCTGGCTATGTTTTGTAGACAACAGGGACTAACGTTTATTGATAATTCGCCCTCTTTCTGGGGCAAACCGGGCTTGTTGATAAAGGACGGCCTTCACCCTAACCAGGAAGGCGCCATCATCCTGCCTGGGAACATAGATTATTGTTTGAGTCACACTTGACTAACCACACTAGAGCAAGCTCGGACACAGGCAATTACAGTGTCTGTTAGTCCGGGTGAGGAGTCAGTTAAGCTAGAATTAGCCAGCGCCAGGCTACAAAATCCCTGCACACATAGCATTTCTCCTTGAATAATACACAACTCACATCATGTTTTTTCTGCAGTGACTGTGCCAGAGGTGGACATGCATTCTACTGAGGTGGCAAATTATGACGCGCTCAGTGTATCGCAGCACAAAGCAAACAATCTGAAGATTCCCGTCATATCAATTCCTAGATATGGTTGAAATTATTTAAAGCACACTACGCAAAATAAACGCAACATTATTAATATTACTACTACGGATAACTTTAACAAAAATTGCTCAAAACAGCCCACTACCTATAATACAAGCTTTTTAAAAATAAGATCATTGTCTCCCAAAACGTTATTAGTTAATGAGGTCATTAGAGACAACAATCTTAACGTCATTGGCGCTGAATGAGGCATCTCCTACTAACTATACGAATGTGCAAATTGCCCGTCCCCTGAAAAGGGGCGGGGTTCTGACTCATTGCTAATAATAATAACTGCTTTAGCAGCCGCAACATTAATGCTGCCACAACGATGACTCTTGCTGGCCTTCTGCCTTCAGTAATGGCACCATTCCCAAATTATGTGGGCTCTATTGATAACCTCACTAACAACTTTAACGATGCCCTGCGCAAAACCATTGATAGTATAGCACCGCTAAAGCTAAAAAGGGCCCCTTAAAGGCGTACCCCATGGTTTACAGAAGAAACTAGAGCTCTTAAATGATCATGTAGAAAGCTGGAACGCAAATAGTGCGTGACTAAACTTGAGGTTTTCCATCAAGAATAGAGTGATACTTTAATAATTTATAAATGCATGCTTACCTTAGCTAAAGCTAAATACTACTCAAATCTCATTCGCCTCAACAAAAACGATCCTAAATATTTGTTCAGTACAGTAGCATTGCTAACCCAACAAGGGACTCCTCCCAGTACCTCCACCGACTGGGCAGATGACTTTATGAATTTCTTTAATAAGAACATTTTACTCATTAGAAAGGAGATTAAAGCTACAACTGGGTTCTATTAACACAGATAAGAATGTATATACGACGGATATTGCCCTCCAAAATAGTCTCTCTTTTTGATGAAATAACATTAGAGGAACTCCTACGGCGTGTAAATGTGATAAAACAAACAACATGTTTACTTGACCCACTTCCTGGGAAACTTACCAAGGAACTGTTTGTAATATTAGGACCATCAGTGCTAAATATTATAAACTTATCACATTCCTCTGGCACTGTTCCCCTAGCATTCAAAAAAGCGGTTATTCATCCTCTGCTCAAAAGACCTAACCTCGATCCTGACCTCATGCTAAACTACCGGCCGGTGTCCCACCTTCCGTTTATTTAGAAAATCCTCGAAAAAATTGTTGCACGGCAGGTAAATGTACACTTAGCGTCTAACAATCTCTGTGAACCCTTTCAAACCAGTTTCAGGGCAAATCACTCTACGGAGACAGCCCTCGCAAAAAATACTAATGATCTATTGCTAACGATGGATGCTGATGCATCATCCATGTTGCTGCTACTTGATCTTAGCGCTGCTTTTGATACCGTTGATCATAATATTTTATTAGAGCGTATCAAAACATGTATTGGTATGTCAGACTTAGCCTTGTCTTGGTTTAACTCCTATCTTACTGACAGGATGCAGTGTGTCTCCCATAACAATGTGACATCGGACTATGTTAATATAACGTGTGGAGTTCCCCAGGGTTCAGTTCTTGGCCCTGCACTCTTCAGCATCTACATGCTGCCGCTAGGTGACATCATACGCAAATACGGTGTTAGCTTTCACTGTTATGCTGACCAACACGCCAGATTGTAGTCAGCTGGAGGCGTGTCTTAATGAAATTAAACAATGGATGTCCGCTAACTTTTTGCAACTCAACGCTAAGAAAACGGAAATGCTGATTATCGGTCCTGCTAGACACCGACACTTATTTAATAATACCACCTTAACATGTGACAACCAAACAATTATACACCTATTTAATAATACCACCTTAACATTTGACAACCAAACAATTACACAAGGCGACTCGGTAAAGAATCTGGGTATTATCTTCGACCCAACTCTCGTTTGAGTCACACATTAAGAGTGTTACTAAAACAGCCTTCTTTTCATCTCTTCTTTCATCATAGACCCCCCTTTTAGATCAGTTGATCTGCCGTCTCTTTTCTGTTCTGCCCCACTATGGACTGGACTCTCACACTATTATATTAGATCCACTATGGACTGGACTCTCACATTATTATGTTAGATCCACTCGACGTCCATTGCACCGGTCGCCACATCTGCGGCCCCCTCCAAGGTTTCTAATTGTCATCCCATTGGGTTGAGTTTTTTTCTTGCCCTGATGTGGGATCTGAGCCGAGGATGTCGTTGTGGCTTGTGCAGCCCTTTGAGACACTCGTGATTTAGGGCTATATAGTTAAACATCGATTGATAGTTAAAACTGCACCACCTTGTGGTGCTTTTAGTGCTGTGCAACTAAGTGTATGATTTAGTTAAAACTGCACCACCTTGTGGTGCTTTTAGTGCGGTGCAGCAAAGTGTATGATTTAGTAAAACTGCACCACCTTGTGGTGCTTTTAGTGCGGTGCAACAAAGTGTATGATTTAGTCAAACTGCACCACCTTGTGGTGCTTTTAGTGCGGTGCAACGAAGTGTATGATTTAGTCAAACTGCACCACCTTGTGGTGATTTTAGTGCAGTGCAACAAAGTGTTTGTTGGCATTTGTAAGTCTCGGAAGACAATGGATTGGCGCCCCTTGGATATGTTTTAGTTGGTCATGCAGCGTCTGCTGTGGCTGTACAGACCCACACGGGAGTGACAGTCAATGTTGCACTTGGTGCATTTGTAGGTCAAGTCAGCTACAGGATGTAGTTGCTTGCTCTTTCTCTGAGCTCGCTTCTCATCTGTAAGCTGGCGGCGTTTTGCCTCGCCAGCTTTCAGTCCAGTGTTCACGGTGTGTCTCCAGCTGGATCTGTCCTGAGCAAGCTCTTCCCAGGTGTTCCGGTCCATGTCGAGCGCTTTCAGGGTGCAGACATCCTTGAAGCGGAGATGTGGCCGTCCCGTTGTCCTCTTGCCGGAGGCAAGCTCTGCGTAGAGGATGTCTTTGGGGATCCGGCCATCGTCCATTCAACGTACATGGCCCAGCCCTCGAAGGCGACGCTGACGGAGGAGAGTGACCATGCTGGGAATCTTGGCTTGCTTTAACAACTCGTTGTTTGTCACACGATCGCTCCATGTAATCCCGGGTATGCGACGGAGGCAGCGCATGTGAAAGACACTTAGCCTCTTCTCCTGCGAGTAGTACAGAGTCCTGGATTCACTGGCGTACAAGAGAGTGCTTAGCACGCAGCCACGATACACAGTGATCTTGGTGTTTATTGTCAGACTGCTGTTGTTCCACACTCTTTGCAACAACCTGGCCAAGGTTGTGGATGCCTTGCCGATCCTCTTGTTGATTTCTTCTTCCAGTGAGAGGTTGTCAGTGATGGTGGAGCCAAGGTATGTGAACTGGCTGACAACCTCTAGTTCATAGTCGTTGATGGTGATACAGGGTGGTTCAGCATCTTGGGCCATCACATTTGTCTTCTTCAGACTGATAGTCAGGCTGAACTCGTCGCATGCCTTTGCAAAGCATTCCATCAGGCTCTGTAGCTCTTCTTCGATGTTGGTGGCCAGAGCAGCGTCATTTGCAAACAGCATGTCTCTGATGGTTACCTCCCGGACCTTGCTCTTTGCTTTTAGGCGAGTCAGGTTGAACAGTCGGCCGTCTGACCGAGTGTGGAGGTTAACACCCTCGGTCGACGATCCGAAGGCGTGCTTCAGCAGAACGGTAAAGAAGATGCCAAAGAGAGTGGGAGCGAGGACACAGCCCTGTTTGACTCCACTACGGATGGGGAAGGCATCTGACGTCGAGCCGTCATATTGAATTGTGCCTTTCATGCCGTCATGGAACGACTTGATCGTGCTCAGGAGTCTCGGTGGGTAGCCAATCTTAGCTAGGACTGTGAAGAGCCCATCCCTGCTGACAAGGTCGAATGCTTTGGTCAGTTCTATGAAGGCCAGAAAGAGGGGCTTGTGCTGCTCTCTGCACTTTTCTTGCAGTTGCCTGATGGTGAAGACCATGTGTATGATTTAGTAAAACTGCACCACTTTGTGGTGCTTTTAGTGCAGTGCAACAAAATGTATGATTTAGTAAAACCTGCACCACCTTTTGGTGATTTTAGTGCAGTGCAACAAAATGTATGAATTAAAACCAGTTTAAAAACAGTTACTTTGTGGTCTGCACTTTGGACACGCCCTCTTTTGGAGGTTTTCCTCACGCTCACAAGACAAGTTGTTAGCATGTTAGCTAACTGTCACTTCAAGTTTCAAAGAGAAGGGCAGTGTTATTGCAGCTGGAACTGTTTAGCTAACATAATTCTTTGGGTGGGGGGCGGCATGTGCGTCATGAAAATGATTCACGGAGCAACCTATGTTGGTTATTCTCTGACTCTGATTATAGTTCACTTGGGATGAAGTCTGAATGGTGAAGTTCTGACTCTGATTATAGTTCATTTGGGATGAATGGTGAAGTTCTGACTCTGAACATAGTTCACATGGGATGAAGTCTAAATGGTGAAGTTCTGACTCTGAACATAGTTCACATGGGATGAAGTCTAAATGGTGAAGTTCTGACTCTGAATATAGTTCACTTGGGATGAAGTCTGAATGGTGAAGTTCTGACTCTGAATATAGTTCACTTGGGATGAAGTCTGAATGGTGAAGTTCTGACTCTGATTATAGTTCACTTCTTCTTGTTTGGTCCTCCATCACATCTTTGCTTCACATGAGGTCCAAGTCTTCTTCTGTTGGAGAACATTTTCAAACGTCATTCAGAGTTTGAACAAATATGACATTTATTTTGAAAACAAGTTTATTATAATAATGAATACTCAGTATGTGTGTACATGTGTATATATAGTGTAATCCTCAAAAAAATTGTTGCACAGCAGCTAAATGAACACTTAGCGTCTAACAATCTCTGTTAACCAGTGACGTGCAGTCACTGGAGGCAGGTGAGGCGGGTCCTAACGTGCCATAATGGGAAGAAAAAAAATGTAAAAAGAAAAAAAAAAAATTAAATTTTTATATGTATCCAGTGATTATACTATAAAGTTATTTTCCATTTAACTTCACCAGTTTTAGATTATTTTTATTCAAAATCGCTGAATTTTCACAATTGCCGTTCAAATACTGAGAAGAGACGGTGCGGTGATCAGCAGCCAGTTGAGGCACGTCACTGCGTTGTGCCTCAACATGGATTGCGGACTCGGCTAACTGCTGGCCTGCTGTGCAGTGAGACCGTATTGCTATATGAACTATATTATACATTTCCATAGTTTAGTTAGCTGAGGTATATAATGTACAGTGTATTTTGTCAACAACTCTATGTGTGTAAGTATTTCTTGTGCTGAGCAATCATAAAACTGCTGCGAAGACGAACTGGCTGAGGCTCGCAGTAATCCCGCCTCCTTGTGCCGGTTAATGCACCCCCGCCGTAGAATGCACCCCCTGGCAGGAGTGCCACATCAACCAAAGCCCACACCAAACCCTCCACGTGCAAGACCGAATCCACCCAAAAAAGTAATTCAACAAGAAGCCAAAAAGTGCAAAAACAACAATGTCCGCGCTGGAGGAGCCGCGAATGACTGCAGGGCCACAACATTAGGTACACCTGCAGACTGCAGCACGGATTTCATATTTCATTCATTTACAACTCCTCCAACACGAACACCACTGTTCCCGCACCCCCCCCAGCCTCCCACCAAACAACTTCTCTAAATAGATTCAATCCTGCACGTGGAAACTCCAAGTGTGGGCTCCAGTTGATACAACACTCGCGTCAGGGGGTGCACCCCACGGCAGGGGCGCACCAATCCAGCACAACAGCGGCGCATGGACTTCATTTATAAGTAAAGGTAAGACCATATTAATGTTTTTTTTTATTAAATGTGCTTTTTTTGTGTGCTACAGCTTGTATGTGTAAAGTTAAAGTTAAGTTAAAGTACCAATGATCGTCACACACACCCACTAGGTGTGGTGAAATTTGTCCTCTGCATTTGACCCATCCCTTGATCACCCCCTGGGAGGTGAGGGGAGCAGTGGGCAGCAGCGGCGCCACACCCGGGAATAATTTTTGGTGGTTTAACCCCCAATTCCAACCCTGGATGCTGAGTGCCAAGCAGGGAAGAATGCTGGTATGAGCTTTTAAACATAACCCGTTAACTGCAGCCAATAAAATGGTGAATAAGATACTCTTTAGGGTTCATATGTTTGTAAATCTGACTGTGATGAAGTCAGTGCCTCACCAGCCATGAACCTCACTGCAAGTCACTGCTGTGAACCCTTTCAATCTGGTTTCAGGGCAAATCACTCTATGGAGACAGCCCTCGCAAAAATGACTAATGATCTATTGCTAAAGATGGATTCTGATGCGTCATCCATGTTGCTGCTTCTTGATCTTAACGCTGCTTTCGATACCGTCGATCATAATATTTTATTAGAGCGTATCAAAACATGTATTGGTATGTCAGACTTAGCCTTGTCTTGGTTTAACTCTTATCTTACTGACAGGATGCAGTGCGTCTCCCATAACAATGTGACATCGGACTATGTTAAGGTAACGTGTGGAGTTCCCCAGGGTTCGGTTCTTGGCCCTGCAATCACTAGGCGGCGACATACGCAAATACGGTGTTAGCTTTCACTGTTATGCTGATTACACCCAACTCCATACTTGCCAACCCTAAGACCTCCGATTCCGGGAGGTGGGGGCTTGGGGGTGGGCTGGGGCGGGGGTGTGGTTGGGGCGGGGGGCGTGGTTAAGAGGGGAGGAGTATATTTACAGCTAGAATTCACCAACTCGAGTATTTCATATATATACAGTATGTATATGTATGTAATACTTGACTTTCAGTGAATTCTAGCTATATGTATATATATATATATATATATATATATATATTTATTTATTATTATACATATAAATAAAAGAAATACTTGAATTTCAGTGTTCCGGAGGCTATCCGGTAGATGGCAGTATTGTCCTGTTTAAGAGTGTCACAACATTGCTGTTTACGGCAGACAAACTGCTTAACGGTAGACGAAAACGTGACTGCTGTTGTTGTGTGTTGTTACCGCGCTAGGAGGACGTTAATGAAACTGCCTAACAATAAACCCACATAAGAAACCAAGAACTCGCCCTCGATCATTCTACAGTTATAACGTGATTGGGCAGGAACGCTGTTTATATCGTGGGAAAGCGGACGTGAAAACAGACTGTCGCCGCTGAAGTATGGAGCTGGAGGGGGCGTGGCCTCCAGCTCCGGCTGAATTCCGGGAGATTTTCGGGAGAGGCGCTGAATTCCGGGAGTTTCCTGTAAAATCCGGGAGGGTTGGCAAGTATGCCCAACTCTACATGCCCCTAAAGCTGACCAACACGCCGGATTGTAGTCAGCTGGAGGCGTGTCTTAATGAAATTAAACAATGGATGTCCGCTAACTTTTTGCAACTCAACGCTAAGAAAACGGAAATGCTGATTATCGGTCCTGCTTGACACCGACATTTATTTAATAATACCACCTTAACATTTGACAACCAAACAATTACACAAGGCGACTCGGTAAAGAATCTGGGTATTATCTTCGACCCAACTCTCTCGTTTGAGTCACACATCAAGAGTGTTACTAAAACGGCCTTCTTTCATCTTCGTAATATCGCTAAAATCTGTTCCATTTTGTTCACTAGCGACGCTGAGATCATTATTCATGCGTTCGTTACGTCTCGTCTCGATTACTGTAACGTATTGTTTTCGGGTCTCCCTATGCCTAGCATTAAAAGATTACAGTTGGTACAAAATGCGGCTGCTAGACTTTTGACAAAAACAAGAAAGTTTAATCATATTACGCCTATACTGGCTCACCTGCACTGGCTTCCTGTGCACTTAAGATGTGACTTCAAGGTTTTACTACTCACGTATAAAATACTACACGGTCAAGCTCCAGCCTATCTTGCCGATTGTATTGTGCCATATGTCCCGGCAAGAAATCTGCGTTCAAAGAACTCCGGCTTATTAGTGATTCCCAGAGCCCAAAAAAAGTCTGCGGGCTATATAGAGCGTTTTCTATTTGGGCTCCAGTACTATGGAATGCCCTCCCGGTAACAGTTAGAGATGCTACCTCAGTAGAAGCATTTAAGTCCCATCTTAAAACTCATTTGTATACTCTAGCCTTTAAATAGACCCCCCCTTTTAGACCAGTTGATCTGCTGTTTCTTTTCTGCTCTGCCCCCCTCTCCTTCGTGGAGGGGGGGGCACAGGTTCGGTGGCCACGGATGAAGTGCTGGCTGTCCAAAGTCGGGACCCGGGGTGGACCGCTCGTCTGTGCATCGATTGGGGACGTCTATGCCCTGCTGACCTGTGTCCACTCGGGATGGTCTCCTGCTGGCCCCACTATAGACTGGACTCTCACTATTATGTTAGATCCACTATGGACTGGACTCTCACAATATTATGCTAGATCCACTAGACGTCCATTGCATTGGTTGCCAACATCTGCGGTCCCCTCCAAGGTTTCTAATTGTCCCATTGGGTTGAGTTTTTCCTTGCCCTGATGTGGGATCTGAGCCGAGGATGTCGTTGTGGCTTGGGCAGCCCTTTGAGACACTCGTGATTTAGGGCTATATAAGTAAACATTGATTTATTTTGTATATATAGTATGTGTGTACATGTGTATATATAGTGTATATACAGTATGTGTGTATATACTATGTGTATATATAGTGCATATACAGTATGTGTGGACATGTGTATATATAGTGCATATACAGTATGTGTGCATGTGTATATATAGTGTATATACAGTATGTGTGTACATGTGTATGTATAGTGTATATATAGTATGTGTGTACATGTGTATATATAGTGTATGTATGTGTGTACATGTGTATATGTAACGGTCAATTATGTCTTGTAAATAATTTATTTTATAATGCTTTATTATTGTTATAATTACACAAAATGTGTAAGTTACATGTAAATACCTGGATATTGTTCGATGTTTTGTCTATGTGGAACCATTGTCTCGTTGTCCCTCCTACTGCAATAATTACTGTGACACCTGTCTTTTTATATGCGTTGGACACGCCTTCCAACTTCCCTTTTGTCCACGATAACGGGAGAGGTAGGCGTGCATGCGACGACAGAAATTGTATTGTCATGTTAAGAATTTAAGTTCACTATCTTTTTCTGTATTATATTTGTGTAGGGGCTCGACAATGGAAAAAAAGTTACTGACGACAAGTGTATATTGTGTATTATCAGGTATGTTTATTTCACTGTTGTACACTGCCCTTTTGTCCACGATAACGGGAGAGGGGCTCGACAATGGAAAAAAAGTTACTGACGACAAGTGTATATTGTGTATTATC
This sequence comes from Entelurus aequoreus, assembly GCF_033978785.1. Lineage (NCBI taxonomy): Eukaryota > Metazoa > Chordata > Actinopteri > Syngnathiformes > Syngnathidae > Entelurus > Entelurus aequoreus. Next base: position 35,619,572 of record NC_084736.1, on the reverse strand, counting down.
AGTAAAGTGCAGCTGAGCAATCCATGGTGTTGGTCGTGTTCCATTAAAGCCACACAACGCAGAGGAAAAGACCACCGGTTACATATATATAGTGTATATATAGAATGTGTGTATATATAGTGTGTATATAGAATGTGTGTACATGTGTATATATAGTGTGTATATAGCATGTGTACACATGTATGTATGGTGTGTATATAGAATGTGTGTACATGTGTATATATAGTGCATATACAGCATGTGTAGACATGTGTATATATAGTGCATATACAGCATGTGTAGACGTGTATATATAGTGCATATACAGTATGTGTGCATGTGTATGTATAGTGTATATATAGTATGTGTGTACAAGTGTACATAGTGTGTATACATTATGTGTGTACATGTGTATATATAGTGTATGTATGTGTGTACATGTGTATATATAGTGTGTATATAGAATGTGTATATATAGAATGTGTGTACATGTGTGTATATATAGTGTATATAGCATGTGTACACGTGTATGTATAGTGTGTATATAAAATGTGTGTACGTGTGTATATATAGCGTGTATACAGTATGTGTGTACATGTGTGTACACGTGTAGATATAGTGAATATAGCGCATATGTGTACATGTGTATATATAGTGTATACATAGTATGTGTGTACATGTATATATATAGTGTGTATATAGTATGTGTGTACATGTGTATATATAGTGCATATACAGTATGTGTGTACATGTGAGTTTATATAGTACATATACAGTATGTGTGTACATGTGAGTTTATATAGTACATATACAGTATGTGTGTATATATATAGTATGTGTGTATATATAGTATATACAGTATGTGTGTACATGTGTATATATAGTGTGTATACAGTATGTGTGTATATACAGTATACGTGTATATTAAGTGTGTATACAGAATGCGTGTATATAGTGTGTATACAGTATGTGTAGGAGCCAAATAGAGAGCCATACTTGAATCCATGTTTATTTTATTATTTTTGAGTGATTGATTTGTGTATGTCAGTGTGCACCGTTTGCAGGTGGTGAAAAGTTCCCACGCAGGCCTATAAGGGGCAGGAGTGCGCTGGGCGCGTGATTGACAGTCGGGCACCAGCATACCGTCTTTGACCTCGCCTGTCTTTGACCTCACCTGTCTGTAGACCTTAGCTTTATATAAGCTACTATTTATTTTGTTTCCCGAGTATTCTGTTACTTGATTATTGTAAATAAAACAATCTTCAATTGCGCTGCTGGATCAGTTTGAATTAGTGGATGGAAAGCGGGAAAGGAAGAATACGTGACAAGGAAGGCTGTGTATGGTGTGAGTCAGACAAGATGCCCGCGCCACAAGTGGAACAAACATTTGAAACAAAGGGGTTATAGGAACAATCACTTTCAGTGTTTTATGCCACTTCAGTATGTGTATATACTGTAAGTACTTTGAGTACATTCAACAATACCTCAATGATAATCATGACAAGTGTGATATTAAAGTTCCTATTGTGACATCCAAAATGTTTACACTGCAATGTAGTTCATTGTAGTACAAACAATTGACTTTATTATTAAAATAACTTATTATTATGATCATAACTTTATCTGGCAAGCTACTTCATGCTACAAAGTACAAAAGCAGTGAAGTTGTCAAGTTGTGTAAATGGTAAATAACAATGATTTGCAAATCCTTTTCAACTTATATTCAATTGAATAGACTGCAAAGACAAGATATTTCATGTTCACACTGAGAAACTTTATTTTTTTGCAAATATTAGCTCATTTGGAATTTGATGCCTTCAACATATTTCAAAAAAGCTGGCACAATTGGCAAAAAAGAGTGAGAAAGTTGAGGAATGCTCATCAAAGACTTATTTGGAACATCCCACAGGTCAACAGGCTAATTGGGAACAGGTGGGTGCCATGATTGGGTATAAAAGCAGCTTCCATGAAATGCTCAGTACAAACAAGGACGGGGCAAGGGTCACCACTTTGTCAACAAATGCCTGAGCAAATTGTTTAAGAACAACATTTCTCAAGCAGCTATTGCAAGGAATTTAGGGATTTCACCATCTACGCTCCGTAATATCATCAAAAGGTTCAGAGAATCTGGAGAAATCACTGCACGTAAGCCATGATATTACGCACCTTGGATCCCTCAGGCTGTACTGCATCTAAAAACTACATGAGTGTGTAAAGGATATCACCACATGGGCTCAGGAACACTTCAGAAAACCACTGTCAGTAACTACAGTTGGTCGCTACATCTGTAAGTGCAAGTTAAAACTCTACAATGCAAAGCCAAAGCCATTTATCAACAACACCCAGAAACGCTTCGCTGGGCCCGAGCTCATCTAAGATGGACTGATGCAAAGTGGAAAAGTCTTCTGCGGTCCACATTTCAAATTGTTTTTGGAAACTGTGGACCAAAGAGGAAAAGAACCATCCGGATTGTTCTAGGGTCAAAGTGTAAAAGGCAGCATCTGTGATGTTATGGGGGTGTATTAGTGCCCAAGGCATGGGTAACTTACACATCTGTGAAGGTACCATTAATGCTGAAAGGCACATACAGCTTTTGGAGCAACATATGTTGCCATCGTTGTCATGGACGCCCCTGCTTATTTCAGCAAGACAATGCCAAGCCACGTGTTACAACAAAAATAACAACGTTTCTCAGTGTGAACATGAAATATCTTGTTTTTGCAGTCTATTCAATTGAATATAAGTTAAAAAGGATTTGCAAATCATTGTATTCTCTTTTTATTTACCATTTACACAACGTGACAACTTCACTGCTTTTGTACTTTTTAGGACAAACATTTCCAAGATGAGAACAAATGATGGATGATCGAAGTAATCTCCAGTGGAAGACTAGTTAGTACAAGACTAGTTAGTGTAGATTACCTTCATCATCATTAGCAGTGCTGATGTCCTGCAGCAACACTTGGGCCTCCACAGCCAGCTGCAAGGCGTGGTCGGGAAGAGCTGGAGGAGTGTTTGCAGCTGGAGAGGATCCACTACTCCTGATGGCAATATGACATCAAACACCTGATCAATATGACATCTGATCAATATGACACCTGATCTATATGACACCTGATCAATATGACACCTGATCAACATGACACCTGATCAATATGACACCTGATCAATATGACATCTGATCAATATGACATCTGATCAACATGACACCTGATCAATATGACACCTGATCAACATGACATCTGATCAATATGACACCTGATCAATATGACATCTGATCAATATGACACCTGATCAATATGACACCCAACATAAACACTAAACAGAGTCTAATGATCACATGACTTACCCAAGTTGGTCTGCTAACAAGCTAGTTGTTGTTAGCACCTTGTGGACATTCTGAGGAAAAAAAACATTCATGAAAATATTATTGATGAACTTATTGATCATTCATGAAAATATTATTGATGAACTTATTGATCATTAAAAATACTCAGTTGGAACTCTTGAGCAAAAGTCTCTTTCTGGATGAACTTTGAGAAACGAAGTTTAGAATTTGTGTTTAAGTTGTTTATCTTTCTTAAACTCTTCAATTGTTTTGACAATCTTTGTCTGTTTCTCAGGTGTAATACACTTTTACACCATTGGTGGCAGTAATGACAACATCACACAAGTACTCAGGTGTAATACACTTTTACACCACTGGTGGCAGTAATGACAACATCACACAAGTACTCAGGTGTAATACACTTTTACACCACTTGTGGCAGTAATGACAACATCACACAAGTACTCAGGTGTAATACACTCTTACACCACTTGTGGCAGTAATGACAACATCACACAAACAGAAGAAGTCTGGCCTTAAAGCCTTAGAGAAGTTTCTTAAGTGCAAAAAATTATGAATAAAGTTGTAAAGCTGTATTTTCATTTGCACTTTAATTTTATATATAACTTGGTATGTGACACTTATTTGCTAGCAAGCAAACGTTAGCATGCTATCAAGATAACAATAGCATGCTAACTTTTCAGCTAATTCTACACTTTTTTCTCTACTTCCGCAGCCATACACCTTAGAGTCATATAACTTGGTATGTGAAACATGCTAACGCTATCAAACGTGCTAAGTGTTAGTATTTTATTGTTCGCTTGCTAATGTTTTAGGCCATCTCCGTAGCTCATTCTGTACGGTTAAACCTAAAACTTGCAGACTCAGACACTCGGTGCCATCTTAAAAGTATGGCGGCTTCCAATGACCCCCGACCAGAGGTCCAGAGGTCCAGGGCACAGATAGCAGGCCCATCAACATTTTCTAGTTAAGTGTTAATATTTCATTGGGCCCCGGGCCACTTCTGTAGTGGAAAAGTTGGGCTGTTCCTGGTGGAGGTTGCCATACCTGTGCAAAGTCCAGCAGTTTCTTGTTGGACATCTCCAGATGCTTCCTGTTCAGCTCCGACTTCCTGAGCTGGACGTGGACAGCAGTCAACTTCCTGTGCAGTTCTTCAACCACTTCCTGGCAGAAACATTGCATATTGATCAATAATACTAATGATCAATAATACTACAGTCATCTACTTCATCAATGATACTACACTCATCTACTGCATCAATAATACTACACTCATCTACTTCATCAATGATACTACACTCATCTACTGCATCAATAATAATACACTCATCTACTGCATCAATAATACTACAGTCATCTACTTCATCAATAATACTACAGTCATCTACTGCATCAATAATACTACACTCATCTACTGCATAAATAGTACTACAGTCATCTACTTCATCAATGATACTACACTCATCTACTGCATCAATAATACTACACTCATCTACTGCATCAATAATACTACACTCATCTACTGCATCAATAATACTACACTCATCTACTGCATCAATAATACTACACTCCTCTACTGCATCAATAATACTACACTCATCTACTTCATCAATGATACTACACTCATCTACTGCATCAATAATAATACACTCATCTACTGCATCAATAATACTACAGTCATCTACTTCATCAATAATACTACAGTCATCTAGTTCATCAATGATACTATACTCATCTACTGCATCAATAATACTACACTCATCTACTGCATAAATAGTACTACAGTCATCTACTTCATCAATGATACTACACTCATCTACTGCATCAATAATACTACACTCATCTACTGCATCAATAATACTACACTCATCTACTGCATCAATAATACTACACTCATCTACTGCATCAATAATACTACAGTCATCTACTGCATCAATAATACTACAGTCATCTACTTCATCAATGATACTACACTCATCTACTGCATCAATGATAATACACTCATCTACTGCATCAATAATACTACACTCATCTACTGCATCAATAATACTACACTCATCTACTGCATCAATAATACTACAGTCATCTACTTCATCAATGATACTACACTCATCTACTGCATCAATAATAATACACTCATCTACTGCATCAATAATACTACAGTCATCTACTTCATCAATAATACTACAGTCATCTAGTTCATCAATGATACTACACTCATCTACTGCATCAATAATACTACTCTCATCTACTGCATCAATAATACTACACTCATCTACTTGCTCAATGATACTACATTCATCTACTGCATCAATAATACTACACTTGTCTACTGCTTCAATGATACTACAGTCATCAACTGCATCAATAATACTACAGTCATCTACTTCATCAATGATAGTACACTCAACTACTGCATCAATAATACTACACTCATCTACTGCATCAATAATACTACACTCATCTACTTCATCAATGATACTACACTCATCTACTGCATCAATAATACTACACTCGTCCACTGCTTCAATGATACTACACTCATCTACTGCATCAATAATACTACAGTCATCTACTTCATCAATGATACTACACTCATCTACTGCATCAATAATACTACACTCATCTACTTCATCAATGATACTACACTCATCTACTGCATCAATAGTACTACACTCATCTACTGCATCAATGATACTACACTCAACTACTGCATCAATAATACTACAGTCATCTACTGCATCAATAATACTACACTCATCTACTTCATCAATGATACTACAGTCATCTACTGCATCAATGATACTACACTCATCTACTTCATCAATGATACTACAGTCATCTACTGCATCAATGATACTACACTCATCTACTGCATCAATAATACTACAGTCATCTACTGCATCAATGATACTACACTCATCTACTGCATCAATAATACTACACTCATCTACTGTATCAATAATACTACACTCATCTACTGCATCAATGATACTACACTCATCTACTTCATCAATGATACTACAGTCATCTACTGCATCAATGATACTACAGTCATCTACTTCATCAATAATACTGCACTCATCTACTTCATCAATGATACTACAGTCATCGACTACAGAGATTTACCCAAAGGTGGGGGTTTGTTGTGACCGCCTTTTTGATTCTCTTTATGTAAGAAGTCATTCAGTCTCGTCTTTGATGGAATAAACGGCACACGCGTTTTTGTGTGTCAAAGATACTTCAAGTTGTAACGCAACACTATATACAAAACCTACTATAGACAAAATCTACTGTAGACAAAACCTGCTATATACAAAACCTACTATACACAAAACCTACTATATACAAAACCTACTATAGACAAAACCTACTATAGACAAAACATACTATTTACAAAACCTACTATATTAAATACCTACTATAGACAAAACCTACTATACACAAAACATACTATTTACAAAACCTACTATATTAAATACCTACTATAGACAAAACCTACTATATACAAAACCTACTATACACAAAACCTACTATACACAAAACCTACTATAAACAAAACCTACTATACACGAAACCTACTATATACAAAACCTACTATATACAAAACCTACTATACACAAAACCTACTATACACAAAACCTACTATACACAAAACCTACTATATACAAAACCTACTATAGACAAAACCTACTATACACGAAACCTACTATATACAAAACCCTTTATATACAAAACCTACTATACACAAAACCTACTATATACAAAACCTACTATACACAAAACCTAATATTTACAAAACCTACTATATACAAAACCTACTATACACAAAACCTACTATATACAAAACCTACTATAAACAAAACCTACTATACACAAAACCTACTATATACAAAACCTACTATACACGAAACCTACTATATACAAAACCTACTATATACAAAACCTACTATACACAAAACCTACTATATACAAAACCTACTATATACAAAACATACTATACACAAAACCTACTATAAACAAAACCTACTATACACAAAACCTACTATATACAAAACCTACTATTTACAAAACCTACTATAGACAAAACCTACTATACACAAAACCTACTATATACAAAACCTACTATACACAAAACCTACTATATACAAAACCTACTGTACACAAAACCTACTGTACACAAAACCTACTATATACAAAACATACTATACACAAAACATACTATATACAAAACCTACTATAGACAAAACCTACTATACACGAAACCTACTATATACAAAACCTACTATATACAAAACCTACTATACACAAAACCTACTATATACAAAACCTACTATATACAAAACCTACTATAGACAAAACCTACTATACACAAAACATACTATTTACAAAACCTACTTTATTAAATACCTACTATAGACAAAACCTACTAGAGACAAAACCTACTATATACAAAACCTACTATACACAAAACCTACTATACACAAAACCTACTATACACAAAACCTACTATATACAAAACCTACTATAGACAAAACCTACTATACACGAAACCTACTATATACAAAACCTACTATATACAAAACCTACTATAGACAAAACCTACTATACACAAAACATACTATTTACAAAACCTACTATATTAAATACCTACTATAGACAAAACCTACTATATACAAAACCTACTATACACAAAACCTACTATATACAAAACCTACTATACACAAAACCTACTATATACAAAACCTACTATAGACAAAACCTACTATATACAAAACCTACTATAGACAAAACCTACTATACACGAAACCTACTATATACAAAACCTACTATATACAAAACCTACTATACACAAAACCTACTATATACAAAACTTACTATATACAAAACCTACTATACACAAAACCTACTATATACAAAACATACTATACACAAAACCTACTTTACACAAAACCTACTATATACAAAACCTACTATACACAAAACCTACTATATACAAAACCTACTACACACAAAACATACTATTTACAAAACCTACTATATTAAATACCTACTATAGACAAAACCTACTATATAAAAAACCTACTGTACACAAAACCTACTATACACAAAACCTACTATACACAAAACCTACTATATACAAAACCTACTATACACAAAACCTACTATATACAACACCTACTATCAACAAAACCTACTATACACGAAACCTACTATATACAAAACCTACTATATACAAAACCTATTATACACAAAACCTACTATATACAAAACCTACTATATACAAAACCTACTATACACAAAACCTAATATTTACAAAACCTACTATATACAAAACCTACTATACACAAAACCTACTATATACAAAACCTACTATACACAAAACCTACTATATACAAAACATACTGTACACAAAACCTACTTTACACAAAACCTACTATATACAAAACCTACTATACACAAAACCTACTATATACAAAACCTACTATACACAAAACCTACTATATACAAAACCTACTATATGCAAAACCTACTATAGACAAAACCTACTATACACAAAACATACTATTTACAAAACCTACTATATTAAATACCTACTATAGACAAAACCTACTAGAGACAAAACCTACTATATACAAAACCTACTATACACAAAACCTACTATACACAAAACCTAATATTTACAAAACCTACTATATACAAAACCTACTATACACAAAACCTACTATATACAAAACCTACTATACACAAAACATACTATTTACAAAACCTACTATATTAAATACCTACTATAGACAAAACCTACTATATAAAAAACCTACTGTACACAAAACCTACTATACACAAAACCTACTATATACAAAACCTACTATACACAAAACCTACTATATACAAAACCTACTATAGACAAAACCTACTATACACGAAACCTACTATATACAAAACCTACTATATACAAAACCTACTATACACAAAACCTAATATTTACAAAACCTACTATATACAAAACCTACTATACACAAAACCTACTATATACAAAACCTACTATACACAAAACCTACTATATACAAAACATACTATACACAAAACCTACTTTACACAAAACCTACTATATACAAAACCTACTATACACAAAACCTACTATATACAAAACCTACTATACACAAAACCTACTATATACAAAACCTACTATACACAAAAGCTACTATATACAAAACCTACTATATACAAAACCTACTATAGACAAAACCTACTATACACAAAACATACTATTTACAAAACCTACTATATTAAATACCTACTATAGACAAAACCTACTAGAGACAAAACCTACTATATACAAAACCTACTATACACAAAACCTACTATACACAAAACCTAATATTTACAAAACCTACTATATACAAAACCTACTATACACAAAACCTACTATATACAAAACCTACTATACACAAAACCTACTATATACAAAACCTACTATACACAAAACATACTATTTACAAAACCTACTATATTAAATACCTACTATAGACAAAAACTACTATATAAAAAACCTACTGTACACAAAACCTACTATACACAAAACCTACTATATACAAAACCTACTATACACAAAACCTACTATATACAAAACCTACTATAAACAAAACCTACTATACACAAAACCTACTATATACAAAACCTACTATATACAAAACCTACTATACACAAAACCTACTATATACAAAACCTACTATATACAAAACCTATTATACACAAAACCTAATATTTACAAAACCTACTATATACAAAACCTACTATACACAAAACCTACTATATACAAAACCTACTATACACAAAACCTACTATATACAAAACATACTATACACAAAACCTACTTTACACAAAACCTACTATATACAAAACCTACTATACACAAAACCTACTATATACAAAACCTACTATACACAAAACCTACTATATACAAAACCTACTATACACAAAACCTACTATATACAAAACCTACTATATACAAAACCTACTATAGACAAAACCTACTATACACAAAACATACTATTTACAAAACCTACTATATTAAATACCTACTATAGACAAAACCTACTAGAGACAAAACCTACTATATACAAAACCTACTATACACAAAACCTACTATACACAAAACCTAATATTTACAAAACCTACTTTATACAAAACCTACTATACACAAAACCTACTATATACAAAACCTACTATACACAAAACCTACTATATACAAAACCTACTATATACAAAACCTACTATAGACAAAACCTACTATACACAAAACATACTATTTACAAAACCTACTATATTAAATACCTACTATAGACAAAACCTACTATACACAAAACGTACTATATACAAAACCTACTATATACAAAACCTACTATACACAAAACTTAATATTTACAAAACCTACTATATACAAAACCTACTATACACAAAACCTACTATATACAAAACCTACTATATACAAAACATACTATACACAAAACCTACTTTACACAAAACCTACTATATACAAAACCTACTATACACAAAACCTACTATATACAAAACCTACTATACACAAAACCTACTATATACAAAACCTACTATACACAAAACCTACTATATACAAAACCTACTATATACAAAACCTACTATAGACAAAACCTACTATACACAAAACATACTATTTACAAAACCTACTATATTAAATACCTACTATAGACAAAACCTACTAGAGACAAAACCTACTATATACAAAACCTACTATATACAAAACCTACTATACACAAAACCTACTATACACAAAACCTACTATACACGAAACCTACTATATACAAAAACCTACTGTATACAAAACCTACTATAGACAAAACCTACTATACACGAAACCTACTATACACAAAACTTACTATACACAAAACATACTATACACAAAACCTACCTTACACAAAACCTACTATACACAAAACCTACTATACACAAAACCTACTATATACAAAACCTACTATACACAAAACCTACTATATACAAAACCTACTATAGACAAAACCTACTATATACAAAACCTACTATATACAAAACCTACTATAGACAAAACCTACTATACACAAAACATACTATTTACAAAACCTACTATAATAAATACCTACTATAGACAAAACCTACTATATACAAAACCTACTATACACAAAACCTACTATACACAAAACCTACTATATACAAAACCTACTATACACAAAACCTACTATATACAAAACCTACTATAGACAAAACCTACTATATACAAAACCTACTATATACAAAACCTACTATAGACAAAACCTACTATACACAAAACATACTATTTACAAAACCTACTATAATAAATACCTACTATAGACAAAACCTACTATATACAAAACCTACTATACACAAAACCTACTATACACAAAACCTACTATATACAAAACCTACTATACACAAAACCTACTATACACAAAACCTACTATACACAAAACCTCCTATATACAAAACCTACTATACACAAAACCTACTATACACAAAACCTACTATACACGAAACCTACTATATACAAAAACCTACTGTATACAAAACCTACTATAGACAAAACCTACTATACACGAAACCTACTATACACAAAACCTACTATACACAAAACATAATATACACAAAACCTACTTTACACAAAACCTACTATACACAAAACCTACTATACACAAAACCTACTATATACAAAACCTACTATACACGTAACCTACTATAGACAAGGTTTTTGTAATGATGGGGGCAGTAAAGTTAAACTTTTCACATGATTGCTGAATGTAAAACTGTTGTTGTCACCCAAAACTTTGGTCTGACAGGACTTAAGTCTGCTGCAACTAAGAGGACTTAAGTCCGCTGCTACTATGAGGACCTTAGTCTGCTGCTACTATGAGGACTCATGTCTGCTGCTACTATGAGGACGTAAGTCTGCTGCAACGATGAGTACTTAAGTCTGCTGCTACGATGAGAACTTTAGTCTGCTGCTACTATGAGGACTTAAGTCTGCTGCTACGATGAGTACTTAAGTCTGCTGCGACTATGAGGACTTACGTCTGCTGCTACTATGAGTACTTAAGTCTGCTGCTACGATGAGTACTTAAGTCTGCTGCAACTATGAGTACTTAAGTCTGCTGCTACGATAAGTACTTAAGTCTGCTGCTACGATGAGTACTTAAGTCTGCTGCAACTATGAGGACTTAACTCTGCTGGTACTATGAGGACTTAAGTCTGCTGCTACTATGAGGACTTAAGTCTGCTGCTATGATGAGTACTTAAGTCTGCTGCAACTATGAGGACTTAACTCTGCTGGTACTATGAGGACTTAAGTCTGCTGCTACTATGAGGACTTAAGTCTGCTGCAACTATGAGTACTTAAGTCTGCTGCTACGATGAGAACTTAAGTCTGCTGCTACTATGAGGACTTGAGTCTACTGCAACTATGAGTACTTAAGTCTGCTGCTACGATGAGAACTTAAGTCTGCTGCTACTATGAGGACTTAAGTCTACTGCAACTATGAGTACTTAAGTCTGCTGTTACTATGAGGACTTAAGTCTGCTGCTACTATGAGGATTCATGTCTGCTGCTACTATGAGGACTTAACTCTGCTGCAACTATGAGGACTTAAGTCTGCTGCTATGCTACGATGAGAACTTAAGTCTGCTGCTACTATGAGGACTTAAGTCTGCTGCTACTATGAGGACTTAAGTCCGCTGCTATGCTACGATGAGAACTAAAGTCTGCTGCTACTATGAGGACTTAAGTCTGCTGCTACTATGAGGACTTAAGTCTGTTGCTACTATGAGGACTCATGTCTGCTGCTACTATGAGGACTTAAGTCTGCTGCAACTATGAGGACTTAAGTCTGCTGCTACGATGAGAACTTAAGTCTGCTGCTACTATGAGGACTTAAGTCTGCTGCTACTATGAGGACTCATGTCTGCTGCTACTATGAGGACTTAAGTCTGCTGCTATGCTACGATGAGAACTTAAGTCTGCTGCTACTATGAGGACTTAAGTCTGCTGCTACTATGAGGATTTAAGTCCGCTGCTATGCTACGATGAGAACTTAAGTCTGCTGCTACTATGAGGACTTAAGTCTGCTGCTACTATGAGGACTTAAGTCTGCTGCTACTATGAGGACTCATGTCTGCTGCTACTATGAGGACTTAAGTCTGCTGCTACTATGAGGACTTAAGTCTGCTGCTACTATGAGGACTTAAGTCTGCTGCTACGATGAGTACTTAAGTCTGCTGCAACTATGAGTACTTAAGTCTGCTGCTACGATAAGTACTTAAGTCTGCTGCTACGATGAGTACTTAAGTCTGCTGCAACTATGAGGACTTAACTCTGCTGGTACTATGAGGACTTAAGTCTGCTGCTACTATGAGGACTTAAGTCTGCTGCTATGATGAGTACTTAAGTCTGCTGCAACTATGAGGACTTAACTCTGCTGCTACTATGAGGACTTAAGTCTGCTGCTACTATGAGGACTTAAGTCTGCTGCAACTATGAGTACTTAAGTCTGCTGCTACGATGAGAACTTAAGTCTGCTGCTACTATGAGGACTTGAGTCTACTGCAACTATCAGTACTTAAGTCTGCTGCTACGATGAGAACTTAAGTCTGCTGCTACTATGAGGACTTAAGTCTACTGCAACTATGAGTACTTAAGTCTGCTGTTACTATGAGGACTTAAGTCTGCTGCTACTATGAGGATTCATGTCTGCTGCTACTATGAGGACTTAAGTCTGCTGCTACTATGAGGACTTAAGTCTGCTGCTATGCTACGATGAGAACTTAAGTCTGCTGCTACTATGAGGACTTAAGTCTGCTGCTACTATGAGGACTTAAGTCCGCTGCTATGCTACGATGAGAACTTAAGTCTGCTGCTACTATGAGGACTTAAGTCTGCTGCTACTATGAGGACTTAAGTCTGTTGCTACTATGAGGACTCATGTCTGCTGCTACTATGAGGACTTAAGTCTGCTGCAACTATGAGGACTTAAGTCTGCTGCTACGATGAGAACTTAAGTCTGCTGCTACTATGAGGACTTAAGTCTGCTGCTACTATGAGGACTCATGTCTGCTGCTACTATGAGGACTTAAGTCTGCTGCTATGCTACGATGAGAACTTAAGTCTGCTGCTACTATGAGGACTTAAGTCTGCTGCTACTATGAGGACTTAAGTCCGCTGCTATGCTACGATGAGAACTTAAGTCTGCTGCTACTATGAGGACTTAAGTCTGCTGCTACTATGAGGACTTAAGTCTGCTGCTACTATGAGGACTCATGTCTGCTGCTACTATGAGGACTTAAGTCTGCTGCTACTATGAGGACTTAAGTCTGCTGCTACTATGAGGACTTAAGTCTGCTGCTACGATGAGTACTTAAGTCTGCTGCAACTATGAGTACTTAAGTCTGCTGCTACGATAAGTACTTAAGTCTGCTGCTACGATGAGTACTTAAGTCTGCTGCAACTATGAGGACTTAACTCTGCTGGTACTATGAGGACTTAAGTCTGCTGCTACTATGAGGACTTAAGTCTGCTGCTATGATGAGTACTTAAGTCTGCTGCAACTATGAGGACTTAACTCTGCTGCTACTATGAGGACTTAAGTCTGCTGCTACTATGAGGACTTAAGTCTGCTGCAACTATGAGTACTTAAGTCTGCTGCTACGATGAGAACTTAAGTCTGCTGCTACTATGAGGACTTGAGTCTACTGCAACTATCAGTACTTAAGTCTGCTGCTACGATGAGAACTTAAGTCTGCTGCTACTATGAGGACTTAAGTCTACTGCAACTATGAGTACTTAAGTCTGCTGTTACTATGAGGACTTAAGTCTGCTGCTACTATGAGGATTCATGTCTGCTGCTACTATGAGGACTTAACTCTGCTGCAACTATGAGGACTTAAGTCTGCTGCTATGCTACGATGAGAACTTAAGTCTGCTGCTACTATGAGGACTTAAGTCTGCTGCTACTATGAGGACTTAAGTCCGCTGCTATGCTACGATGAGAACTTAAGTCTGCTGCTACTATGAGGACTTAAGTCTGCTGCTACTATGAGGACTTAAGTCTGTTGCTACTATGAGGACTCATGTCTGCTGCTACTATGAGGACTTAAGTCTGCTGCAACTATGAGGACTTAAGTCTGCTGCTACGATGAGAACTTAAGTCTGCTGCTACTATGAGGACTTAAGTCTGCTGCTACTATGAGGACTCATGTCTGCTGCTACTATGAGGACTTAAGTCTGCTGCTATGCTACGATGAGAACTTAAGTCTGCTGCTACTATGAGGACTTAAGTCTGCTGCTACTATGAGGACTTAAGTCCGCTGCTATGCTACGATGAGAACTTAAGTCTGCTGCTACTATGAGGACTTAAGTCTGCTGCTACTATGAGGACTTAAGTCTGCTGCTACTATGAGGACTCATGTCTGCTGCTACTATGAGGACTTAAGTCTGCTGCTACTATGAGGACTTAAGTCTGCTGCTACTATGAGGACTTAAGTCTGCTGCTACGATAAGTACTTAAGTCTGCTGCTACTATGAGGACTTAAGTATGCTGCTACTATGAGGACTTAACTCTGCTGCTACTATGAGGACTTAAGTATGCTGCTACTATGAGGACTTAACTCTGCTGGTACTATGAGGACTTAAGTCTGCTGCTACTATGAGGACTTAACTCTGCTGCTACTATGAGGACTTAAGTATGCTGCTACTATGAGGACTTAACTCTGCTGGTACTATGAGGACTTAAGTCTGCTGCTACGATAAGTACTTAAGTCTGCTGCTACTATGAGGACTTAAGTATGCTGCTACTATGAGGACTTAACTCTGCTGCTACTATGAGGACTTAAGTATGCTGCTACTATGAGGACTTAACTCTGCTGCTACTATGAGGACTTAAGTATGCTGCTACTATGAGGACTTAACTCTGCTGCTACTATGAGGACTTAAGTATGCTGCTACTATGAGGACGTACGTCTGCTGCTACTATGAGTACTTAAGTCTGCTGCTACTATGAGGACTTAACTCTGCTGCTACTATGAGGACTTAAGTCTGCTGCTACTATGAGGATTTAAGTCTGCTGCTACTATGAGAACTTAAGTTTTGTAATGATGGGGCAGTAAAGTCTTCACGGACTTCGTAACCGGTCGAGCTTTAAGCTATGATCGATTTTTGATACCAGGATTATAATATCCATGTTTGCTGTGAATTGCACCTTGGCCAAAGACTTTCTAAGCCTAATAGACTTAATTTGACACAGTCGGTGTCGGGCTGGACACATGACAAAGGACACACACTGGACCTTGTCTTATCTTTTGGCTGCAATGTGTCTGAAGTTGAAACACATTTTGCTATATTGTAAGGTGCTTACAAAGCCAGGCAGCTCCGGGTACGCACAATTTACCCACAAACTGCATCATCGTTTTCCAAATCTATCACCTCATCTGAGATCCTTTCTCATTGGGATTTGCCTAACTCCACCCCAGATATTTAGTAACACCTGCATGGAGGTCCTGGCCCCCTTCAAACACACGCACCAAACCAATGACGCAGCCGTGCCTGATCGACAACACCCGCCAACTCACACGTGCGTGTCGACGCGCTGAGCGAAGTGGATAAAAGACAACCTTTCCGTCTCTCTACAAATATTAAGAGACAGTCTAGTAGAATATCAAATGGCAGCAAGGAGCACCTATTTTCCTAATCTTGTGTCTAACAAAAACCACTAAGTGCTATTTAACACTTTGAACTGGCTTATTAATCCACTGAACTCAAACAGTGTGGTGCCTTCTTCTACTCTTTGTCAACAATTGTTAACATTTTTCACAGATGATTAGACAATCCCTTCTTGCTGCTGCAGTCTCAGTAGAAACATGTCTTAGTGCCTTCCAGTGGTTTGAGCCAGTGACTTAACTAAATACAGTAGTTCAAACCCTCTGCATGTCCCACGTCAGCTTTTTCAAAATGTTTTTAACTCTATTGGCCGTTATATTGTCCATCTAGTCAATTCCTCCCTGAGGTGTGGATGCTTCCCAGCCTCCTTGTGGTCCAACCACTAATCAAAAACAATTATCTTGATCCCAATATTTTATCACATTGTAGACCACTCTCAAAGTTGCCATTGTTATCCTAGGTCCTAGAGAAGGTTATTGGTCAACTTCTTCCTTATCTGAACTCAAATGATATTGGGGAAACATTTCAGTCTGGTTTTAAATCACAACATAGCACAGAAACTGCCCTTTGAATGACTTGCTTTTATCTGTGAACTCAGGTCAATCTGCAGTTTTATCTGTGGACTCATGTCAATCTGCAGTTTTATCTGTGGACTCATGTCAATCTGCAGTTTTATCTGTGGACTCATGTCAATCTGCAGTTTTATCTGTGGACTCATGTCAATCTGCAGTTTTATCTGTGGACTCAGGTCAATCTGCAGTTCTTGTGATTTTACATTTCACTGCTGTGGACCACCGCATTCTTTCAATTGGCCTTGAGTCTTGTGTGGGTATTAAGTGTAGCGCTCTAAAATGGTTCTAGTCATTTTTCACCAGCAGGAGTTTCTCTGTAAACCTGGGCCAGTACTCCCCCTCTGAGTCTGCCCTTAAGTGTGGTGTACCCCAAGGTTCAAGTTTAGCACCTGTCCTCTTTTCTTTATACACGCTTCCCCTGGGTGCTGTTTTTAAAAAGCACAATTTCTCTTTTCACTGTTTCACAGACCATATTCAGATGTACTTTCACTGTTTCACAGACCATATTCAGATGTACTTTCACTGTTTCACAGACCATATTGAGATGTACTTTCACTGTTTCACAGATCATATCCAGATTTACTTTCACTGTTTCACAGACCATATTCAGATGTACTTTCACTGTTTCACAAACGATATTCAGATGTACTTTCACTGTTTTACAGACCATATCCAGATGTACTTTCACTGTTTCACAGACCATATCCAGATGTACTTTCACTGTTTCACAGACCATATCCAGATGTACTTTCACTGTTTCACAGACCATATTCAGATGTACTTTCACTGTTTCACAGACCATATTCAGATGTACTTTAACTGTTTCACAGACCATATTCAGATGTACTTTCACAGTTTCACAGACCATATTCAGATGTACTTTCACTGTTTCACAGACCATATTCAGAAGTACTTTCACTGTTTCACAGACCATATTTAGATGTACTTTCACTGTTTCACAGACCATATTCAGATGTACTTTCACTGTTTCACAGACCATATTCAGATATACTTTCACTGTTTCACAGACCATATTCAGATGTACTTTCACTGTTTCACAGACCATATTCAGATTAACTTTCACTGTTTCACACAGGATATTCAGATGTACTTTAATTGTTTCACAGACATTATTCAGATGTACGTTCACTGTTTCACAGAGGATATTCAGATGTACTTTAACTGTTTCACAGACAATATTCAGATGTACTTTCACTGTTTCACAGACCATATTCAGATGTACTTTCACTGTTTCACAGACCATATTCAGATGTACTTTCACTGTTTCACAGACCATATTCAGATTAACTTTCACTGTTTCACACAGGATATTCAGATGTACTTTAATTGTTTCACAGACATTATTCAGATGTACTTTCACTGTTTCACAGACCATATTCAGATGTACTTTCACTGTTTCACAGACCATATTCAGATGTACTTTCACTGTTTCACAGACCATATTCAGATGTACTTTCACTGTTTTCAGGTGCAAGCCTGGCTCAGGGAGGAGGACGCCCCTGCCATGCAGAGTCCCCAGGGATTGTACCAACTAGTCCTTTCAACAAATTTCACAGACAATATTCAGATGTAATTTCACTGTTTCACAGACAATATTCAGATGTATAGTATCTGCCTGTGACAATACCAATATGCAATTTGCCATGACTACTCTGCAGAACTGTTTGCATGATGTACAGGAATGGTTGGGGGCAAATTGTTTATACTTCAATAAAAATAAAAGAGAAATGGTGGAATTGGTCAAACAAAGCCGCTGCAAGGACATAACAGTGCTATGGTCCTCATGTGCTATGGTGCTATGGTCCTCATGTGCTATGGTCTTAATGTGCTATGGTCCTCATGTGATAGGGTCCTCATGTGCTACGGTGCTACAGACCTCATTTGCTATGGTCCTCATGTGCAATGGTCCTCATGTGCTAAGGTCCTCATGTTGCTAAGGTCCTCATGTGCTAAGGTCCTCATATGCTATGGTCCTCATGTGCTATGGTCTTCATGTGCTATGATCCTCATGTGCTACGATCCTCATGTGCTATGGTACTCATGTGCTATGGTCTTCATGTGCTATGGTGCTATGGTCCTCATGTGCTATGGTCCTCATGTTGCTATGGTCCTCATGTCCTCATTCAAGATTCAAGATTCAAGATGATTTATTGTCAATTCTTAACATGCACAAGACACATAAGAACTGAAAAGTACATTTTCGGCACAATCCCACTAAGAGCAGACATACGTTACAGGGAGACAAGACGAGACCGCCAACGGAGCAGCCATTTTTACGGCGCTCCTTAAAAAAAGGTGGGGAAAAGGTGATATTGGGAAAGGGGGGAAGAGTAAAAAAATATCAGTCAAAGGCTGGACCCACGCGAGGGGGTCCAGATGGACTCCAAGGGAAAAAACCTCATTTGCAATGCACATATAAACACGTTACATTTAATCACAACAAATGCGCAACAGAGGGAGGGGGGTTGGAGCAAACAAGCGGTGGTGAAGGCGTGGTGCGGGGAGGGGAGGTGCGTGCATGTATGCCCAATTGTCTTGGGTGTGATGTTGAAATGTTTTTGTGGACTGGGGCCGATATAAGTTCGACACCCGGTGTTGTTGAGAGAAAGGGAGGTCAAAAGCGTCCATCGTTGAGGTGTCCTCAGGGGTGTTTTTCAGAACAGCCTGTTCCTGATAACACAGCGTCAAGGCCATTCGAGGGAGTCAAATCGTAGATTAGGATATTGTTTTCCGCGAGCAGTCAGAAAAAAAAACAATGACTCGCCTGCTCTATTTGTCCATGCTGGTTTTTCTCAAATTCAATTCAGTTTTCCTCCTCAGCAAACTTCTCCATGATGTGATCCATCTTGCAATTCAGATCAGAAATCGCCACAGTCTGTGATCCCACAGCCCTGCCCAAACCTTCCATTGCGACGAACAGCCTTTGGGCTCCTTGAGTGGCTGCCATCGTCTTCCGAATTTGACGATACACCAGAGCAATGCCCAACCCAATCAGCAGGTGCCCCGTGATCACGGTTCCAAATAGGTAGATGTCTTCCACGTCCTCGATAGAAAGGACTGAGAGGCACATGATTCTCTATTCATCCCAGGAATCTCTCACATACCCCGCAGCAATGGTTCCATCAGGGCAGCCAGGCTCCCCCGAACCTCTTTTCCTTGTCGAAAAGACTTTGTCAATTGCGTCGAGAGTCCAGCTGATCATATCAATGTTTGATGTTTTGATTTGAGGACAGCGCAAAGAAAGAGGCTTCAAAAAAGTTCAAACAAGACAAAAACGAAGAGAGCAAGCTGGGAAGTAGGGAGCGGAGAAAGATGCGACCGCCCTCACCAGAGGCAAGACAGAAGAAAAAAAAAGTGCTATGGTCCTCATGTGCTATGGTCCTCATGTTGCCACCAGTCAGCAAGACGTCACATTGACAGCTTGCTTCAGATGGACAAACAAATGAACTCTGTCATTGAATCTAGCTTCTTTCAGCTAAGACTCCTGGCAAAAATAAACCAGTATCTTCCACAGACTTTGAAAGAGCTATCCAAGCATTTGTGACGTCACGCCTGGACTACTGTCATTGGTTGCACGTAGACCTGGATCAGGACTCTCTCCAGCGGCTGCAGAATTCTTCTGCTGGTCTTTGAACTTTTTAAAAACTTACATCAAAAAGCCCCGCCCTCTCTTTTGGAGCTGCTGCAGCCTTCTTGTCCCAGCAGGACTATGAGGTCTTCAGACCAGCTCCTACTCGCTGTCCCAAAAACTAGGCTAAAATCCAGAGGAGATGGAGCCTTCTCAGTGGCCCAGACTGTGGAACAACCTTCCATTATCTATTAGGTCCTCTCAGTCTCTGAGACAATTTAAAACTAGTCTAAAAACCAGAGGATATGGAGATTTTCAGTGGGCCAGACTGTGGAACAACCTTCCATTATCTATTAGGTCCTCTCAGTCTCTGAGAAAATTTAAAACTAGTCTAAAAACCAGAGGATATGGAGATTTTCAGTGGGCCAGACTGTGGAACAACCTTCCATTATCTATTAGGTCCTCCCAGTCTCTGAGACAATTTCAATCCAGGCTAAAACCAGAGGAGATGGAGCCTTTTCAGTGGTCCAGACTGTGGAACAACCATCCATTATCTATGAGGTCCTCCCAGTCTCTGAGACAATTTAAAACTAGTCTTAAAACCAGAGGAGATTGAGCCTTCTCAGTGGCCCAGACTGTGGAACAACCTTCCATGATCTATTAGGTCCTCCAAGTCTCTGAGACAATTTAAATCCAGGCTAAAACCAGAGGAGATGGAGCCTTTTCAGTGGCCCCGACTGTGGAACAACCTTCCATTATCTACTAGGTCCTCACAGTCTCTGAGACAATTTGGATTCAGGCTAAAGACATATTTTTCTCTCTGGCGTTCAAATCCAGTTAGACAGGATATCTTGGTTGTTTTTATTTATTGTTTTATCCTTTTATTTATTTATTACATTTGAGTATTTTAGGTGCTATATTCTGCACTTCTTTGAAGGTATATTTTACCACTGTATTTTGATTCATCCCTCTGTGTTAGCATGTCAACATGACACCGTGTGTCCCTTTTCTTATGTCTGTACATCACTTTGTTTGTGAATATGCTATATACCAACTGAACTGATCCATGCTTTTGGGGCACGTCATGCAGACGAGCGGGTGAAGTGTGCCGCCTTGATGAGAGGCTGAAGAGAGAGAAACCTGTCTGTTGGTCATTCTCTGGCTGGGGGTGTCACTCATAATGCAAACATATTTTTCTAATATTTTCGCCATCAACCTTCAGAGTCCCAAAGATCGACTGGTTGGCGACCCCTGGTATAGACTACGGTGTGTCAGGAAGTAGTCTTTGCCATTAAGTAAATGTGCCAGTCTTGCCTTTTGTTGAGTCCTACAAAGTGTTGATACTGTAAGTACCGTACTTTTTACACACCCGCTGTTTGTCTTCACAATAATGCTGTGACGCATGACGGTATCAAACAAAAACCTGTGTGTAGTTTGTTTTCTGGCGGGTCTGAAAATAAACGACATCTCCCAGAATCCTCTGCGGGACCGGCAAGGTGGGAGCGTGGAACGCCGCAAGCAGGAAGTGAATGTCCGCAGTAGACAGAGAAAATAGTTTCTTGGACATTTCCTAAACATTTTTTATGAAAATGTGCCCATGACTGTTTGAGATGTGTGGCAAAGTAACACAATCTCTTTGGCGGAGGTAAGAAAGTCTGCCTTCTGCAAAGCAAAGCGCTACATGCTAGTCCCGACGGAATTGGTGGCTGGGATCAAAAGTAGAGAATTTGACACCCGTCCCTAAGTCTGCTATCTTGGGGACTCACCTGTGTGGCATCCGCTTCTAGTGTTTGCCTTCTGCCCGCCACTTGGTTCTTCAGGTCTTGAATCTCAGTCTCCAGAAGCTGGATCACTTCTTCATAGTCCTGCTCGACGGTGCTAGCCTGACGCTGTCCCGCTTCCGTTTGGGCTGCCTGCAGACGACTCTTTAGACGGACGTTTTCCTCCACAGTCACGCACGCTTTCTTCAAGGACAGCAAGATATTCATTTTTAACCCGAAATATTGCTTTTTTACTTTGTCAGTTGCTATAATATGCCAGTGTGGACTTGTTTCTATATCTCATACCTCAGAGGTCTTCTGGAGCTCATCCTCAAGGGTGTTCTTACGGGTTTCCATGTCCTTAAGCACCACCTTTCAAAGTCAAATCCAGAAAACTAGTGAAACTAATGTATATATATGTATACTGTATATATTTATATATATATACACTATATTGCCAAAAGTATTTGGCCACCCATCCAAATGATGAGAATCAGGTGTCCTAATCACTAATCACAGGTGTATAAAATCAAGCACTTAGGCATGGAGACTGTTTCTACAAACATTTGTGAAAGAATGGGCCGCTCTCAGTGATTTCCAGCGTGGAACTGTCATAGGATGCCACCTGTGCAACAAATCCAGTCGTGAAATTTCCTCACTCGTAAATATTCCAAAGTCAACTTTATTCTAAGAAAAGTGAAGAGTTTGGGAACAACAGCAAGTCAGCCACCAAGTGGTAGGCCATGTAAACTGAAGAGTGCAAAGACTTTCTGCACAGTCACTTGCTACAGAGCTCCAAACTTCATGTGACCTTCCAATTAGCCCACGTACAGTACGCAGAGAGCTTCATGCAATGGGTTTCCATGGCCGAGCAGCTGCATCTAGGCCATACATCACCAAGTCCAATGCAGTGGTCTAAAGCACGTGGCCACTGGACTCTACAGCAATGGAGACGCCTTCTCTGGACTGATGAATCACGCTTTTCCATCTGACAATCTGATGGACCAGTCTGGGTTTGGAGGTTGCCAGGAGAACGCTACATTTCGGACTGCATTGTGCCCAGTGTGAAATTTGGAAGAGGAATTATGGTGTGGGGTTGTTTTTCAGGAGTTGGGCTTGGCCCCTTAGTTCCAGTGAAAGGAACTTTGTATGCTCCAGGATACCAAAACATTTTGGACAATTCCATGCTCTCAACCTTGTGGGAACAGTTTTGAGCGGGCCCCTTACTCTTCCAACAGGACTGTGCACCAGTGCACAAAGCAAGGTCCATAAAGACATGGTTGACAGAGTCTGGTGTGGATGAACTTGACTGGCCTGCACACAGTCCTGACCTGAACCCGATAGAACACCTTTGGGATACATTAGAAAGGAGACTGAGAGCCAGGCCTTCTCCACCAACATCAGTGTGTGACCTCACCAATAGGGATGATGTTCGAAATCGGTTCTCCCGGTTGTTCGATAAAAAAAAGAACCGATTCTATGGACTCGAATCCCTGAGAACTGGTTCCCGTTATCGAGGCCACTATAGTAAAGAAAAAGAGTTGGTTGTTTATTCGAGTCCCTGGGAATGAATCCCTTCCCACGTACAGGAAATGCCCTGTGGGACCTGCAATGTTATGCCCATTTGATTGTAGACTCTTACTGATACCCTGTGGCGATATGAAAATACTACGCGTCATTAGTTTGGGCACTTCCGGGTTGAGACAATTGAGAAGTAGACAAGTTGTGTTAGCTCTTACAAGCCTTGGAAAAGATAAGTCTGTAAGTAAACTGTTTAACTTGTTTATGTAACTCAATATTAAGGTGGAAAGTGTTTAAGTTTTATACAAAGATGTTTATTGAAAAACGATTTTTGTGCACTGTTTCAATGGATGTTTTGAGGACTTAAAATGGCTGCCAGTCGTGTATTTCCACCATTTAAATAGTTTCAACACTCAGAAGTATTTGTTTGATGATAGTACTGTATATTTGTGTGAAGCTAATATTTACATATTGTGTATTACATTTCAGTATGTTAATTGAATCACATCGCTTATACATTTGTCATTGTGTGTATTTCAGTTTAAAAAAAAAAAAATAACAGTCCAGTGCAAGAAAAAAGTAAAGATAGGAAAAGACAAAGCAAGATCAACAACAATAAAGAGCCTACATTGATTAATCTGCTTTGGATTGTTTGTTAGCTGTCTGCCAAGCTGTATAACCTCAACACATATAGTGAGGGCAGAACAGGCAATATGCAATTATTGCCAGGCTTCGCTCTCATGTAAGGGGGGAAGAATTGTTGATTGATAACAGTGGTGTTCTTAGTGTCATAGTGTGTGTAGTTAGTATGTTCCAATAGCAGCAGAAGTGCACTTTTTGGAGAGCTGTATTATTTTCAGTTTTGTGCCCAAGGGACTAATTTTATTTAACACTATATTATTATTTATACACCTATAGTGATCACAGAGACAGGTTTTTTTGTGTTACTGTATATATTTGTTTTTCTGAAAAATCCCACTTAATATACTTTGGGTAACAACAGTCAATATTTTATTTTTTATTTTTTTTAGGGGGGTAACAGTCAAATTTATTTATTTATTTTATTTAATTTTTTTCTTATAAAATAAAAGTGAGCTTTTGTTAAACCAAATATTGTGTTTTTTTTCCCATATACAAAAACCTATCTGGATTTGATAAGAGAATTGATAAGGAATCGGGTCGATAAGAGGATTCGATAATGGGCTCAGACACGATAATTTCTTATCAAACATCATCCCTACTCACCAATGCACTTTTGGAAGAATGGTGAAAAATTCCTGTAAACACACTCCACATCCTTGTGAACAGCCTTCCCAGAAGATATAAACACACTCCACATCCTTGTGAACAGCCTTCCCAAAAGATATAAACACACTCCACAACCTTGTGGACAGCCTTCCCAGAAGATATAAACACACTCCACAACATTGTGGACAGCCTTCCCAGAAGATATAGACACACTCCACAACCTTGTGGACAGCCTTCCCAGAAGATATAAACACACTCCACAACCTTGTGGACAGCCTTCCCAGAAGAGTTGAAGCTGTAATAGCTGCAAAAGGTCATATTGAATCCTATGGGTTAGGAATGGGATGGCACTTCAACTTCATATGTGAGTCAAGGCAGGTGGTCAAATACTTTTGGCAATATACAGTATATATAGCACAAACTGATATTTTGTCCATACTATTTTAAAAAAGGTGGTCGAATACCTTTGGCAATATAGTGTACAGTGGTGGTCAGAAGTGTACATACCTCAGTGGCCTAGTGGTTAGAGTGTCTGCCCTGAGATCGGTAGGTCGTGAGTTCAAACCCCGGCCGAGTCATACCAAAGACTATAAAAATGGGATCCATTACCTCCCTGCTTGGCACTCAGCATCAAGGGTTGGAATTGGGGGTTAAATCACCAAAAATGATTCCCGGCGTGGCCACCGCTGCTGCTCACTGCTCCCCTCACCTCCCAGGGGGTGATCAAGGGTGATGGGTCAAATGCAGAGAATAATTTTGCCACACCTAGTGTGTGTGTGACAATCATTGGTACTTTAACTTTAACTTTAATTTGTAAAGAACATAATGTCATGGCTGTCTTGAGTGTCCAATCATTTCTACAACTCTTATTTTTTTGTGATAGAGTGATTGGAGCACATACTTGTTGGTCACAAAAAACATTCATGAAGTTTGCTTCTATACTGAAAATGTGACCACATCTGCTGGGTCAAAAGTATACATACAGCAATGTTAATATTTGCTTACATGTCCCTTGGCAAGTTTCACTGCAATAAGGCGCTTTTGGTAGCCATCCACAAGCTTCTGCTTGAATTTTTGACCACTCCTCTTGACAAAATTGGTGCAATTAAGCTAAATGTGTTGGTTTTCTGACATGGATTTGTTTCTTCAGCATTGTCTACATGTTTAAGTCAGGACTTTGGGAAGGCCATACTAAAACCTTCATTCTAGCTTGATTTAGCCATTTCTTTACCACACGTGTGTTTGGGGTCATTGTCCTGTTGGAACACCCAAGCCCCCAAGACCCAACTTCCGGGCTGATGATTTTAGGTTGTCCTGAAGAATTTGGAGGTAATCCTGGAGGATTACCTCCAAATTCTTCAGGACAACCTAAAAAAAAAAGTAAAAAAGTATTTAGTCAGCCACCTATTGATTGTCAATGGGTGGCTGACTAAATACTTTTTTGCCCCACTGTATATATATATATATATATATATATATATATATATATATATATATATATATATATATATATATATATATATATATATATATATATATATATATATATATGTATATATATATATATATATATATATATATATATATATATATATATATATATAGCTAGAATTCACTGAAAGCCAAGTATTTCATATATATATATATATATATATATATAACCAATACATAACAAAATATGTTGTGTTTGCTGCACCTTGAGCTGCTTCATCTGCGTCTGCAGCTCCTTCACTTCTGTCTGGAAGTGCTCCATCTCCTCACCACTGTAGCTGCACTGTGACTCGTACGTCTGCAAGTGGAGAGCATCTTTTTTTAGCACACCCAAAGTGTTGAAAAGAAGATATTGTGTGTCAGGTGTCACCACCGTGGTTTCCTTTATAAGATGGAACCGTATCAAAATGATATCACAGTGCGATACTATTGTGGTCAAAACAAAAAGATGTTAGACTTAAACAAACCTTAATGATCCACAAAGGAAATTGTTCCACACAGTAGCTCAGTTACAAAGGATGGAAAGGGTAAGGATGGAAAGTATAATGCAGGTATAAAGTAGACTAAACATGTACCATAGTAGCAATATAAAATATATCAAAGATGTAATATTTACAAATTATATATACAGTATATACTGTAATTGTGAAAGTCTCCCTCTATGGTGAGTTCTCCTGGTGCCGATAGATCTTCTGGGAGCCCAGTTGTCAGGTTTGAACAAGTCTTTATTTGCAAGCGCCCACACACACGGATAGCCCGCTTTCCAGCAGTCTTCGCTCTCGTGACTTTTCAGTCTGCTCGTGTCTGCTCGCTCTCTTAGTCTCTCGCTCATGTGTCTCGCTCTGCTCCAACTCCCAACTTCCGGCTGCTGCTAATAAAGGCGACAGGTGATAAGATAACAAGGCCCAGCCGGGCAATCTACTCACCTGCCGCTGTCTTCGAGGCCGGTCCTTGCACACCCCGCTCTGCGGCAGGCCCGCTGGCCACACTCCCCTCCACAATAATATATACTGATATATTATATCATTATATTATATTTTATTTTTATATATATACAATATATAACAATGAGCATGTACAATATTACAGTATATGTAACAGCTGCAACATAAAATAGAGAGTAGATTACAAACATAATAAAGAAAGAGAGGTAGCTAACATGTCAGGTGTCAGGTAAGAGACAGATATCATCTATTGCTGTATGGCCAGTGTTTTATACAGCTGAATAGAGTGTGGAATGAAGGAGTTCTTGAATCCAACACTGTGGGAACCAAGCTGAAGGAGCCTGTTGGAGTATGAACTCCACTGTGCCTCAATTGTCTGGTGGAGTGGATTGTCCATGATGGCCAGCAGTTTGTCCACTGTCCTCCTGTCCCTCACTGACACAAACACTTTGTCCTCCTGTCCCCAACTGACACAAACACTTTGTCCTCCTGTCCCTCACGGACACAAACACTTTGTCCTCCTGTCCCTCACTGACACAAACGCCTCCAACTGCGTGCCATCAGTTTGGCCGGCTTTGCGGATCAATTTGTCAATCCGGTTTAAGTCTCTTTTGCTGGTGCTGCTCCCCAACAAACCACTGCAAAGTACAGGGCACTGGCCACAACAGACTGTACAGGGTGAACAGGAAAGGAGACAGGACGGTCCCCTGTGGAGCACCTACACCACTGACCACAGTATCCGACAGGGAGCTCCCCAGTCGCACAAACTGGGGCCTGTCAGACAAGTAATCAGTGACCCAGGAGACAATGGATGAACTGACACCTATCCTGAACAACTTGTCACTCATCAGAATTGGCTGAATGGTGTTAAAGACACTGGGTAAATCAAAGAACATGATCCTCACAGAGTCCCTCCCACCATCCAGGTGAGAGTGAGCACGATGCAGCAGGTAGATAACAGCATCATCCACTCCTACATGGGGCTGATATGCAAACTGTAGAGGGTTCAGGGTAGGAGCCACCAAGGGTATCAGCTGATCCAGCACAAGTCTCTCGAGGAACTTCATGACATGAGACGTCAGGGCAACCAGTCTGAAGTCATTCAAGCCCGATGGGATGGGCTTCTTGGGCACCGGCACTATGCAGGATGTTTTCCATAGCGCTGGTATCCTTTCTAACTTCAGACTCAGGGTGAAGATGAAGTGCAGGATCTCAGCCAGCTGAGCAGCACAAGTCTTCGGGACCCAGGGGTTGACTCAGTCAGGGCCTGCTGATTTTGGCTGGGTTGACTCTCTCCAGCTGTCGTCTCACATGGCCAGGTGTCAGACACACCAGGCTGGCTTTCTCAGTGGGGGTGGAAGTGGGGGGGATAAGAAACAGCAGTGGCAGGCAACAGTGAAGGAGTTTGTAGATTGATGGTCAGGGGAGGTGTGAGGACAGGAGTTGTGGGGGGAGGGCCAGTAAGGGGTGCATTGCTAAATCTATTGAAAAACAAATTCAGCTGGTTGGCTCTATCTACACCATACTTGCCAACCTTGAGACCTCCGATATTGGGAGGTGGGGGTGGGGGTGGGGGCGTGGTTGGGGCGGGGGCGTGTTTAAGGGTGTGGTTAAGAGGAGAGTATATTTACAGCTAGAATTCACCAACTCAAGTATTTCATACATATATATATATATATATATATATATATATATATATATATATATATATATATATATATATATATATATATATATATATATGAAATACTTGGCTTTCAGTGAATTCTAGCTATATATATATATATATAT
Organism: Entelurus aequoreus; assembly: GCF_033978785.1. NCBI lineage: Eukaryota > Metazoa > Chordata > Actinopteri > Syngnathiformes > Syngnathidae > Entelurus > Entelurus aequoreus. The sequence continues at coordinate 35,589,593 of NC_084736.1, read as the reverse complement.
ATATATATATATATATATATATATATATATATATATATATATATATATATATATATATATATATATATATATATATATATATATATATATATATATATTATTTTATTATACATATAAATAAAATAAATACTTGAATTTCAGTGTTCCGGAGGCTATCCAGTAGATGGCAGCATTGTCCTGTTTAACTTCTCCGTTCATGAATGAGTATATCATTTCGGCCACCGTGTTCAATGGAGAAGTCTGTTCTACAAAATGTACAGGCAACATACATACCTCTTCCCCTTCGAACTGTCCTGGATGAACTGAAATTCTTGTTTCCATTCGTTTTGGAACTTGCAAGCGTATTTCTTCATCTTGCTCGTCGACGGCGTCGCCATGTCTGTAACTTCCTCGTTCTTCTGCTTCGTCTCCTTGTTGTGTGCGCAGTTGTGCACTCTACTCTCTAAAAGCCATAGATGTTATGACGTCATTGGGCAGGCAAGCTGTTTATATTGTGGGAAAGCGGACGTGAGAACAGGCTGTCCCCACTCAGGTCCGCATTGAGCTGGAGGGGGCGTGGCCTCCAGCTCCGGCTGAATACCGGGAGTTTGTCGGGAGAAAATTTCTGCCGGGAGGTTATCGGGAGAGGCGCTGAATACCGGGAGTCTCCCGGTAAAAACGGGAGGGTTGGCAAGTATGATCTACACCCGTATCCAGCAGTTTGGCTTTGTTGTTGAAACCTGTGATGGTTTTCATGCCCTTCCACACATCCCGAGTGTTATTCTGCTGGAGTTTGACCTCGAGCTTCCTTCTGTAGGCCTCTTTTCCTTCTTGCAGCTGAACTTTAAGCTGCCACTGTATCCTCCTCAACTCATCTCGATCACCAGATCTGAAGGCTAGCTTCTTTTCATTCAGCAGCACCTTTAGCTGGCTGGTGATCCAGGGCTTGTTATTTGAATAACAGTGGACAGTTTTTGTAGGGATGATGGAGTCCTCACAGAAATGTATGTAGTCTGTGATGCAGTCTGTGATGCTGTCAATGTCTGTCCTGTGAGGCTTACAGAGCACGTTCCAGTCTGTGGTCTCAAAACAGTCCTGCAGGGCGAGACATGCTTCCTGGTTCCGCGTCCGCACTGATTTTGTTGAGACAGGCTGCCTCCTCACAGTAGGAACATATTGAGGTGTTAAAAGCACCAGATTGTGATCAGGCCATTCCAGGGGGGGCAGAGCAGTGGAACTGTATGCATCTTTTGAATTAGCATACATTAGGGCCAGAGTTGTATTGTCCCGTGTTGCACAGTGCACATATTGGTGGAAAGTGGGTAAAATTTAGTCTAAAGAAGCATGATTAAAGTCACCCGAAATGAGAATGAGGGCATCGGGGTGTTCGGTCTGTAGCCTAGCAACTGCTGCATGAATGGTGTCGCAAGCAGCAGCCTCGTCTGCAGAAGGAGGGATGTACCCGCCGATGAAGATTACAGAAGTGGGACAAGCGGTAGAAAATGGATGGATGGATGAATTCCAACAGCCAGAATTTCTGGCATACAAACACACTCCTTTACAGGAACATGTCCAGGATCACACCACCTCTCCTTCACCAAGATGACAATCGCACCGCCTTTTTTCTTACCGCTCAGGAGTGTGTCTCTATCCACCCGTGAGGTTGTGAAGCCGGGTAGAGACGCGCTGTGGTCCGGGAAGTCCGCATGTAGCCATGTCTCCGTAAAGCACATGATACTGCACATGGCGTACTCCTTTTGATTCGTCCATTTTATTCGCCATTTTATTCAAATGTTCTAATCATATTTATTACTACAAACATAATTTTAAGTGCAAATAATTGTGCAGGAACATTTACTGTTTGGAAAATATTAAAAATAACTTGTTAAATGTTTTTAAATTGACAATGTAAACATCCAGTGTAAAACAATAATGTTCACTTTAGTGTCTTTCAGCTTTTACTTGAAATTCAGAGCAATAGGTCGCTACTGGTTGGCAAGATGGTGGCGTATGGTATGCTGCGGCTATGCTAACGCTCTTGGGAGTGTAGAGCGATTTGGCAAAAAACACCCGTCATTTCTGTCAATTTCATGGCTGGCTCAAAGCGTGAACACTCTGTGATCACATACGACCGACAGACAATTCTGGATGTGGATGGATCGGGTCTTTATAGACTGAAAGATGCATGTACGGTGGACCTCCTCGCTAGCATGGGAATACTTCGTGGGCTACATCGAGCGGCCTTTGTAGCAGCGGAGTCAAGTGCTAGCGGTGACCGCCAATGGAGACAACATATGCGGTGCGAGCGGAAGCAGAAGCGGGGATGCCGAGCTGGGCTAACAACAAAGACAAAAGCTAACCAAAGAAGCGTGGAGTCTCCGGGTAAGAAGCCATTTAAACTAGAACTAGCCGGCGTCAGGCTGGATAATCCCTGCACACATAGCAATTCTCTTAGAATAAAACACAACTCACATAATGTTTTTTCTTTTGTGACCGTGTCAGAGGCAGACATACATTGTACTGAGGTAGTTAACTATGATGCGTTCAGTTTATCGCAACATCAAGCAAACAATCTGAATATCCCCGTCGTATCAATTCCTAGATATAGTCGAAACTATTTAAAGTGCAATACGCATAATAAACGCAACATTATTAATATTGCTACTTCGGATAATTTCAACAAACAATCCTCAAAACAGCCCACTACCTATAATATGGGCTTTTTAAACATAAGATCATTATCTTCCAAAACGTTATTAGTTAATGAAGTCATTAGAGACAACAAACTTGACTTGGCTCAAACCAGACGATTTTTTTGCGCTAAATGAGGCATCTCCTCCTAACTATACCAATACACATGTTGCCCGACCTCTTAAAAGGGGAGGGGGTGTCGCACTAATATACAATGAAAACTATAATCTTACACCTAACCTAAATAATAAATATAACTCGTTTGAAGTGCTCACTTTGAGGTTTGTCACACCGCTGCCTCTCCACCTGGCTATTATCTACCGCCCCCCTGGGCCCTATTCGGACTTCATCAGTGAATTCTCAGAGTTTGTTGCTGATCTAGTGACGCACGCCGACAATATAATCATAATGGGGGACTTTAATATCCATATGAATACCCCATCGGACCCTCCATGCGTGGCGCTCCAGACTATAATTGATAGCTGTGGTCTTACACAAATAATAAATGAACCCACGCATCGCAACGGTAATACGATAGATCTAGTGCTTGTCAGGGGTGTCACCACCTCTAAAGTTACGATACTCCCGTACACTAAAGTAATGTCCGATCATTACCTTATAAAATTCGAAGTTCTGACTCATTGTCAACAAACTAATAATAATAATAATAACTACTATAGCAGCCGCAACATTAATGCTGCCACAACGACGACTCTTACTGACCTACTGCCTTCGGTAATGGCACCATTCCCAAATTATGTGGGCTCTATTGATAACCTCACTAACAACTTTAATGACGCCCTGCGCGACACCATTGATATTGTAGCACCGCTAAAGCTAAAAAGGGCCCCTAAAAGGCGTACCCCATGGTTTACAGAAGAAACTAAAGCCCAGAAATTATCATGTAGAAAGCTGGAACGCAAGTGGCGTGCGACTAAACTTGAGGTTTTCCATCAAGCATGGTGTGATAGTTTAATAACTTATAAACGCATGCTTACCTCAGCTAAAGCTAAATATTACTCAAATCTCATCCACCTCAACAAAAATGATCCTAAATTTCTGTTTAGTACAGTAGCATCGCTAACCCAACAAGGGACTCCTCCCAGTAGCTCCACCCACTCAGCAGATGACTTAATGAATTTCTTTAATAAGAAAATTGAAGTCATTAGAAAAGAGATTAAAGACAATGCATCTCAGCTACAACTGGGTTCTATTAACACAGATACGACTGTATATACGACGGATACCGCCCTCCAAAATAGTTTCTCTCTCTTTGATGAAATAATATTGGAGGAATTGTCAAAATGTGTAAATGGGACAAAACAAACAACATGTTTACTTGACCCAATTCCTGGGAAACTTATCAAGGAGCTTTTTGTATTACTAGGTCCATCAGTGTTAAATAATATAAACTTATCACTTTCCTCTGGCACTGTTCCCCTAGCATTCAAAAAAGCGGTTATTCATCCTCTACTCAAAAGACCTAACCTCGATCCTGATCTCCTGGTAAACTACCGGCCGGTGTCCCACCTTCCGTTTATCTCGAAAATCCTTGAAAAAATTGTAGCACAGCAGCTAAATGAACACTTAGCGTCTAACAATCTCTGTGAACCTTTTCAGTCCGGTTTCAGGGCAAATCACTCTACGGAGACAGCCCTCGCAAAAATGACTAATGATCTATTGCTAACGATGGATTCTGATGCTTCATCTATGTTGCTGCTTCTTGATCTTAGCGCCGCTTTCGATACTGTTGATCATAATATTTTATTAGAGCGTATCAAAACGCCTATTGGGATGACAGACTTAGCCTTGTCTTGGTTTAACTCTTATCTTACTGACAGGATGCAGTGTGTCTCCCATAACAATGTGACCTCGGACTATGTTAAGGTAACGTGCGGAGTTCCCCAGGGTTCGGTTCTTGGCCCTGCACTCTTTAGTATTTACATGCTGCCGCTAGGTGACATCATACGCAAATACGGTGTTAACTTTCACTGTTATGCTGATGACACCCAACTCTACATGCCCCTAAAGCTGACCAACACGCCGGATTGTAGTCAGCTGGAGGCGTGTCTTAATGAAATTAAACAATGGATGTCCGCTAACTTTTTGCAACTCAACGCTAAGAAAACGGAAATGCTGATTATCGGTCCTGCTCAACACCGACATCTATTTAATAATACCACCTTAACATTTGACAACCAAACAATTAAACAAGGTGACTCGGTAAAGAATCTGGGTATTATCTTTGACCCAACTCTCTCGTTTGAGTCACACATTAAGAGTGTTACTAAAACGGCCTCCTTTCATCTCCGTAATATCGCTAAAATTCGTCCCATTTTGTCCACAAGCGATGCTGAGATCATTATCCATGCGTTCGTTACATCTCGTCTCGATTACTGTAACGTTTTATTTTCGGGCCTCCCTATGTCTAGCATTAAAAGATTACAGATGGTACAAAATGCGGCTGCTAGACTTTTGACAAAAACAAGAAAGTTTGATCATATTACGCCTATACTGGCTCACTTGCACTGGCTTCCTGTGCACCTAAGATGCGACTTTAAGGTTTTACTACTTACGTATAAAATACTACACGGTCAAGCTCCTGCCTATCTTGCCGATTGTATTGTACCATATGTCCCGGCAAGAAATCTGCGTTCAAAGAACTCCGGCTTATTAGTGATTCCCAGAGCCCAAAAAAAGTCTGCGGTCTATAGAGCGTTTTCTATTCGGGCTCCAATACTATGGAATGCCCTCCCGGTAAAAGTTAGAGATGCTACCTCAGTAGAAGCATTTAAGTCTCATCTTAAAACTCATTTGTATACTCTAGCCTTTAAATAGACTCCCTTTTTAGACCAGTTGATCTGCCGTTTCTTTTCTTTTCTTTTCTACTCTGCTCCCAACCCGGGGTGGACCGCTAGCCTGTCCATCAGATGGGGACATCTCTACGCTGCTGACCCGTCTCCACTCGGGATGGTTCCTGCTGGCCCCACTATGGACTGGACTTTCGCTGATGTGTTGGACTTTCACAATATTATGTCAGACCCACTCGACATCCATTGCTTTCGGTCTCCCCTAGAGGGGGGGGGGGGGGGGGGGGGTTACCCACATATGCGGTCCTTTCCAAGGTTTCTCATAGTCATTCACATTGACGTCCCACTGGGGTGAGTTTTCCTTGCCCGTATGTGGGCTCTGTACCGAGGATGTCGTTGTGGCTTGTACAGCCCTTTGAGACAACTTGTGATTTAGGGCTATATAAATAAACATTCATTGATTGATTGATTGATTGTGCAGCCCTTTGAGACACTTGTGATTTAGGGCTATATAAATAAACATTGATTGATTGATTGATTGATACTTTTTTCCACACCTTGAACACTGCGGCTTATAAAACGGTGAAGCAAATAATGCAGACGGCCATAATGCAGATCTATTCTAAAAAAAGTAAAAGAAAATACAGTAAATATGCGTTTTATTGTTTGTGCTATGGCACCATATTTTGGATCACATTTAGTGCTTTGAACTGGAAGTACAAGTGTCGTTCCATGTTTAGATATCCATAGCGATTCTACTCGTAAGGATTCTTCATTCGTCACTCCAAGCAACGTATGTAAGTTTTACAATATAACTAAAACAATTCTTAGTTACTAAAGTGTCCCATGTATGATGTCTGTAGCAGTGTTTTAATGCATATTTGTACGTGCTATCGTATTGTAATCAAGCTAGCGTCATTAGCATTAGCTAATATGCTAACACGTTTATAAGTTTCTGTGTTAGTATTATTAACTTACATTCTTTTTGTATTTTTTCAGTTTCACAAATTCAGCAAAACGTCTCTGTAGAGTTATTGAGTCTGTTTAGCTGATTGTAGAGCTAGCTTGCGCAGCTAGTGGGTCCATGACCATGACTTTTGTTTTGTTTGATCATCCGTTTTACTGCCCTGTTACAGACACCATTTGGAAACAATTAAGGTATGTAAATAAACATTTGCAGAATATTTCTGTGTAGCTAACTCATTTCACAACATATAGATCTGCGACTTATAGTGGGGTGCGGCTTATATATGGAAAACTATTTTTTTCCTTCTTAACTTTAGTGGGTGTGGCTTATATACACCGGTATATAAGCCGCACCCACTAAAGTTAAGAAGCACCACTAAAGCGCTCTATTGTCAGAATAATACAGTAGTTTAAGGAAATAAAAGATAATCCATTCTAATGTCGTAGAGACACCAAAGTACAACAAATGCTGACTTTGCCAGGTTTCAATATTGATTTTCATATCATGTGCAGAGAAATAAAGGGAAATAATATTGATTGATCCCAATGGTAACAAATACAGTGAACACAATGGGACTCAGTGTTGAGCCTTGAGGGACGCCACAGCTGAAGGGCACTGTGTGTTTCACAGAAGAGTCAACAATTAAAATAAGATCATTAAATCAATCAATGTTTATTTATATAGCCCTAAATCACAAGTGTCTCAAAGGGCTGTACAAGCCACAACGACATCCTCGGTACAGAGCCCACATACGGGCAAGGAAAAACTCACCCCAGTGGGACGTCGGTGAATGACTATGAGAAACCTTGGAGAGGACCGCATATGTGGGTAACCCCCCCCCCCCTCTAGGGGAGACCGAAAGCAATGGATGTCGAGTGGGTCTGACATAACATTGTGAAAGTCCAGTCCACAGTGGATCCAACACATCAGCGGGAGTCCAGTCCACAGCGGGGCCAACAGGAAACCATCCCGAGCGGAGACGGGTCAGCAGCGCAGAGATGTCCCCAACCGATGCACAGGCTAGTGGTCCACCCGGGGTCCCGACTCTGGACAGCCAGCACTTCATCCATGGCCACCGGACCTATGCAACTCCCCCTCGCAAGGGACAGGGGAGAAGAGGAGAGAAGAAAAGAAACGGCAGATCAACTGGTCTAAAAAAAGGGGGTCTATTTAAAGGCTAGATTATACAAATGAGTTTTAAGATGGGACTTAAATGCTTCTACTGAGGTAGCATCTCTAACTGTTACCGGGAGGGCATTCCATAGTACTGGAGCCCGAATAGAAAACGCTCTATAGCCCGCAGACTTTTTTTTGGCTCTGGGAATCACTAATAAGCCGGAGTTCTTTGAACGCAGATTTCTTGTCGGGACATATGGTACAATACAATCGGCGAGCTAGGCTGGAGCTAAACCGTGTAGTATTTTATACGTAAGTAGTAAAACCTTAAAGTCGCATCTTAAGTGCACAGGAAGCCAGTGCAGGTGAGCCAGTATAGGCGTAATATGATCAAACTTTCTTGTTTTTGTCAAAAGCCTTGCAGCCGCATTTTGTACCAACTGTAATCTTTTAATGCTAGACATAGGGAGACCCGAAAATAATACGTTACAGTAATCGAGACGAGACGTAACGAACGCATGAATAATGATCTCAGCGTCGCTAGTGGACAAGATGGAACAAATTTTAGCGATATTACGGAGATGAAAGAAGGCCGTTTTAGTAACACTCTTAATGTGTGACTCAAACGAGAGAGTTGGGTCGAAGATAATACCCAGATTCTTTACCGAGTCGCCTTGTGTAATTGTTTGGTTGTCAAATGTTAAGGTGGTATTATTAAATAGATGTTGGTGTCTAGCAGGACCGATAATCAGCATTTCCGTTTTCTTAGCGTTGAGTTGCAAAAAGTTAGCGGACATCCATTGTTTAATTTCATTAAAACACGCCTCCAGCTGACTACAATCCGGCGTGTTGGTCAGCTTTAGGGGCATGTAGAGTTGAGTGTCATCAGCATAACAGTGAAAGCTAACACTGTACTTGCGTATGATGTCACCCAGCGGCAGCATGTAAATACTAAAGAGTGCAGGGCCAAGAACCGAACCCTGGGGAACTCCGCACGTTACCTTAAAGGCCTACTGAAACCCACTACTACCGACCACGCAGTCTGATAGTTTATATATCAATGATGAAATCTTAACGTTATAACACATGCCAATACGGCCGGGTTAACTTATAAAGTGACATTTTAAATTTGCCGCTAAACTTCCGGTTCGAAACGCCTCTGAGGATGACGTATGCGCGTGACGTAGACCGGCGAACACGGGTATGCCTTCCACATTGAAGCCAATGCGAAAAAGCTCTGTTTTCATTTCATAATTCCACAGTATTCTGGACATCTGTGTTCGTGAATCTGTTTCAATCATGTTCATTGCATTATGAAGAAGGAAGCTGAGCAAGCAAAGAAGAAAGTTGTCGGTGCGAAATGGACGTATTTTTCGAACGTAGTCAGCCACAACAGTACACAGCCGGCGCTTCTTTGTTTACATTCCCGAAAGATGCAGTCAAGATGGAAGAACTCGGATAACAGAGACTCTAACCAGGAGGACATTTGACTTGGATACACAGACGCCTGTAGAGAACTGGGACAACACAGACTCTTACCAGGATTACTTTGATTTGGATGACAAAGACGCAGACGTGCTACTGTGAGTATGCAGCTTTGGCTTTTTTTTGCGTATGTACGTAACTTTTTTAAAATATATAAGCTTTATGAACCTTGGGTTAGGTGAACGGTCTTTTGGGCTGAGTGATTGTGTGTGTTGATCATGTGTTTGAATTGTATTGGCGTGTTCTATGGAGCTAGGAGCTAGCAGAGGAGCTAGGAGCTAGCATAACACGTACCGTACCGTACGTGCGCGTCACGTACGTAACTTTTTAAAAATATATAAGCTTTATGAACCTTGGGTTAGGTGAACGGTCTTTTGGGCTGAGTGATTGTGTGTGTTGATCAGGTGTTTGAATTGTATTGGCGTGTTCTATGGAGCTAGGAGCTAGCAGAGGAGCTAGGAGCTAGCATAACAAACACGCAGGTGTTATTATGCAGGATTAATTTGTGGCATATTAAATATAAGCCTGGTTGTGTTGTGGCTAATAGAGTATATATATGTCTTGTGTTTATTTACTGTTGTAGTCATTCCCAGCTGAATATCAGGTACCGTGAGTATGCAGCCTTGGCTGCTAAACATTCGATAACTTGACCGTATGTGCGCGTCACGTACGTAACTTTTTAAAAATATATAAGCTTTATGAACCTTGGGTTAGGTAAACGGTCTTTTGGGCTGAGTGATTGTGTGTGTTGATCAGGTGTTTGAATTGTATTGGCGTGTTCTATGGAGCTAGGAGCTAGCAGAGGAGCTAGGAGCTAGCATAACAAACACGCAGGTGTTTTTATGCAGGATTAATTTGTGGCATATTAAATATAAGCCTGGTTGTGTTGTGGCTAATAGAGTATATATATGTCTTGTGTTTATTTACTGTTGTAGTCATTCCCAGCTGAATATCAGGTCACCCCCGGCTCTCACAGCATCTTCCCTATCTGAATAGCTTCAACTCCCCACTAGTCCTTCACTTGCACTTTACTCATCCACAAATCTTTCATCCTCGCTCAAATTAATGGGGAAATTGTCGCTTTCTCGGTCCGAATCTCTCTCACTTCATGCGGCCATCATTGTAAACAATAGGGAACTTTGCGTATATGTTCAACTGACTACGTCACGCTACTTCCGGTAGGGGCAAGCCTTTTTTTTATCAGATACCAAAAGTTGCAATCTTTATCGTCGTTGTTCTATACTAAATCCTTTCAGCAAAAATATGGCAATATCGCGAAATGATCAAGTATGACACATAGAATAGATCTGCTATCCCCGTTTAAATAAAAAAAATTCATTTCAGTAGGCCTTTAACATAGTCCGAGGTCACATTGTTATGGGAGACGCACTACATCCTGTCAGTAAGATAAGAGTTAAACCAAGACAAGGCTAAGTCTGACATACCAATACGTGTTTTGATACGCTCTAATAAAATATTATGATCGACGGTATCGAAAGCGGCGCTAAGATCAAGAAGCAGCAACATAGATGACGCATCAGAATCCATCGTTAGCAATAGTCATTAGTCATTTTTGCGAGGGCTGTTTCCGTAGAGTGATTTGCCCTGAAACCGGATTGAAAAGGTTCACAGAGATTGTTAGTCACTAAGTGTTCATTTAGCTGCTGTGCAACAATTTTTTCGAGAATTTTGGAAATAAACGGAAGGTGGGAGACCGGTCGGTAGTTTACCATGAGGTCAGGATCGAGGTTAGGTCTTTTGAGCAGAGGATGAATAACCGCTTTTTTGAATGCTAGGGGAACAGTGCCGGAGGAAAGTGATAAGTTTATAATATTTAACACTGATGGACCTAATAATACAAACAGTTCCTTGATAAGTTTCCCAGGAAGTGGGTCAAGTAAACATGTTGTTTGTTTTATCCCACTTACACGCTGTAATAATTCCTCTAATGTTATTTCATCAAAAATAGAGAGACTATTTTGGAGGGCAGTGTCCGTCGTATATACAGTCATATTTGTGTTAATAGAACCCAGTTGTAGCTGGGATGCATTGTCTTTAATCTCCTTTCTAATGAGTTCAATTTTCTTATTAAAGAAATTCATAAAATCATCTGCCGAGTGGGTGGAGCTACTGGGAGGAGTCCCTTGTTGGGTTAGCGATGCTACTGTACTAAACAGAAATTTAGGATCGTTTTTGTTGAGGCGGATGAGATTTGAGTAATATTTAGCTTTAGCTAAGGTAAGCATGCGTTTATAAGTTATTAAACTATCACTCCATGCTTGATGGAAAACCTCAAGTTTAGTCGCGCGCCATTTGCGTTCCAGTTTTCTACATGATAATGAAATAGTAGGTTAAAACCTTTCAATGTCGTTCAAATTCAAGTAAAACTACAGATTAATAAAATAATTTTTTCAAAAACTTTTGATAGAAATGTATACACACACACACGCACACACACACACACACACACACACACACACACACACACACACACACACACACACACACACACACACACACACACACACACACACACACACACACACACACACACACACTTACCGGGGAGTGAAAGGCTGATGTGTCCATCAGACTGGCGGCTTGGTGACAGGAAAACATGAAGGGTGCGTCTCCTAAACTGAGTTCCTCCAGGTTATCCTGGAAAATGGTCCGTGTGGCGGCCACAAAGTCTGGTGACCGACAAATGAGAAGAAACGCTCATCAATCATTATCACACAAACTCAAACTTGATTCTGTTATTTTCTACGTCCTTAGTCCTCATTAGTGTCAGCTCCACCTTATCTCAGCTGTCTTCAGGTGAGACACCTTGGACTGGTAGCCAGCCAATCACAAGACACAAGCATCTGTCATTTTCTATGTCCCTGATTCTAATAAGTGTCAGCGCCACCTTTTCTCAGCTGTCTTCAGGTGAGACACCTTGGACTGTCAGCCAGCCAATCACAAGACACACACATCTGTTATTCTCTATTTCCTTGGTTCTTATTAGTGTCAGCTCCACCTTATCTCAGCTGTCTTCAGGTGAGACACCTTGGACTGTCAGCCAGCCAATCACAAGACACAAACATCTGTTATTTTCTACGTCCCTGGTCCTCATTAGTGTCAGCTCCACCTTATCTCAGCTGTCTTCAGGTGAGACACCTTGGACTGGTAGCCAGCTAATCACAAGACAAACACATCTGTTATTTTCTATTTCCCTGGTTCTTATTAGTGTCAGCTCCACCTTTTTTCAGCTGTCTTCAGGTGAGACACCTTGGACTGTCAGCCAGCCAATTACAAGACACAAGCATCTGTTATTTTCTATGTCCTTGGTCCTCATTGGTGTCAGCTCCACCTTTTCTCAGCTGTCTTCAGGTGAGACACCTTGGACTGGTAGCCAGCCAATCACAAGACACAAACATCTGTTATTTTCTGCGTCCCTGGTCCTCATTAGTGTCAGCTCCACCTTATCTCAGCTGTCTTCAGGTGAGACACCTTGGACTGTCAGCCAGCCAATCACAAGACACAAACATCTGTTATTTTCTGCGTCCCTGGTCCTCATTAGTGTCAGCTCCACCTTATCTCAGCTGTCTTCAGGTGAGACACCTTGGACTGTCAGCCAGCCAATCACAAGACACAAACATCTGTTATTTTCTACGTCCCTGGTCCTCATTAGTGTCAGCTCCACCTTATCTCGGCTGTCTTCAGGTGAGACACCTTGGACTGATAGCCAGCCAATCACAAGACAAACACATCTGTTATTTTCTATTTCCCTGGTTCTTATTAGTGTCAGCTCCACCTTTTCTCAGCTGTCTTCAGATGAGACACCTTGGACTGTCAGCCAGCCAATCACAAGACACAAACATATGTTATTTTCTACGTCCCTGGTCCTCATTAGTGTCAGCTACACCTTTTCTCAGCTGTCTTCAGGTGAGACACCTTGGACTGGTAGCCAGCCAATCACAAGACAAACACATCTGTTATTTTCTATTTCCCTGGTTCTTATTAGTGTCAGCTCCACCTTTTTTCAGCTGTCTTCAGGTGAGACACCTTGGACTGTCAGCCAGCCAATTACAAGACACAAGCATCTGTTATTTTCTATGTCCTTGGTCCTCATTGGTGTCAGCTCCACCTTATCTCAGCTGTCTTCAGGTGAGACACCTTGGACTGGTAGCCAGCCAATCACAAGACACAATCATCTGTTATTTTCTATGTCCCTGGTTCTAATTTGTGTCAGCTCCACCTTTTCTCAGCTGTCTTCAGGTGAGACACCTTGGACTGGTAGCCAGCCAATCACAAGACGCAAACATCTGTTATTTTCTACGTCCCTGGTCCTCATTAGTGTCAGCTCCACCTTATCTCAGCTGTCTTCAGGTGAGACACCTTGGACTGGTAGCCAGCCAATCACAAGACACAAACATCTGTTATTTTTTATGTCCTTGGTTCTTATTAGTGTAAGCTCCACCTTTTCTCAGCTGTCTTCAGATGAAATCCTTACTGGTAGCCAGCCAAGCACAAGACACAATTATCTGTTATTTTCTATGTCCCTGGTTCTAATTAGTGTCAGCTCCACTTTATCTCAGCTGTCTTCAGGTGAGACACCTTGGACTGGTAGCCAGCCAATCACAAGACACAAGCATCTGTTATTTTCTATGTCCTTGGTTCTTATTAGTTTCAGCTCCACTTTTTTTCAGCTGTCTCCAGGTGAAATCCTTGGACTGGTAGCCAGCCAAGCACAAGACACAATCATCTGTTATTTTCTATGTCCCTGGTTCTAATTAGTGTCAGCTCCACTTTATCTCAGCTGTCTTCAGGTGAAACACCTTGGACAGGTAGCCAGCCAGTCACAAGACACAAACATCTGTTTTTTTTTCTATGTCCCTGGTCCTCATTAGTGTCAGCTCCACCTTATCTCAGTTGTCTTCAGGTGAGACACCTTGGACTGGTAGCCAGCCAATCACAAGACAAAAACATAGACAAACAATTATCCACACACATTTACAATCGGTCTCAACGGCTCTTTGGGGAGTGACTAAAGAGTGGGACCCGCGAGTGGCAGTCATGGTTGCACTTGGTGCACACGTATGTGGTTGACACTGTCTCTCCTTCTCCGGTGGATCTACATGGCCTGGGCATGGAATTATGGAGGTCAAGCTGTTGTCCAGGCAGTGGATCTACATGGCCTGGGCATGGAACTATGAAGGACAAGCTGTTGTCCAGGCAGTGGATCTACATGGCCTGGGCATGGAACCATGGAGGGCAAGCTGTTGTCCAGGCAGTGGATCTACATGGCCTGGGCATGGAACTATGGAGGGAAAGCTGTTGTCCAGGCAGTGGATCTACATGGCCTGGGCATGGAACTATGGAGGGCAAGCTGTTGTCTAGGCAGTGGATCTACAGGGCCTGGGAATGGAACTATGAAGGGCAAGCTGTTGTCCAGGCAGTGGATCCAAGAAAGTGTCGACACAGCTTGGCACCAGCGATGCAGTACATGTGTATGCTGTATATATACACATATATGTATGTGTATATATAATGAGAGAGAAAAGAAAGTATTAAATGATGGCAGAAGTGTTGCAACAGCGCCTGCTGCTGGTGAGAAGTGGCATCAGAATTGTGAATGTTTTTGCACGGTTGACTTTTTAATGAATCTTGCCTGTTTATATTTTGTGTCCTTCGCTAATTGTTATCAACCAAAAGTGTATCTGAGAGGGATATTTTGGAGGACAAAAATGCACTTTTACCGTGTTAAACTTGCGATTGATGATGTGTTATTTAGAGTTTGAGTTGCAGGTAATACTATTTCTCATGCCAAATTGTCAATAAAACTTGTTACTGGGATGCTAATGTTAGCTCGGCTCGGCCGCAGCCTGATTCATCAACCACATGGTTTGAAGCAGCCATCTTGGATATGCCAGGACACTGTAATACAAGGAATCCATGATACATACGCCCGATGTCAGTGATATCAGTGTGGAGCTAAATTTTACCACTTGAAGTTGTAGACCGTCATATATATATATATATATATATATATATATATATATATATACATTTGCCCGCCATATATATATATATATATATATATATATATATATATATATATATATATATATATATATATATATATATATATATATATATATATATATATATATATATATATATAATTTGTAGTGCTTTGTGGGTCTTTGGTCAGACTCTGTTGTAACTTCAAGTGTGTGAGTGTGTGTGTGCACATACCGCCATAGGCCACGGTGCCTTGTGGGTCTGTGGTCAGACTCTGTTGCAACTTCTTCCTTTTCTCATCTGTCACATCCAAACCAAGGAAGGAGAGAGCCTGCAACAGACCAACAGATTCTTACATTCCTTTGCAACCTGTCCAGGTGAAATGCAGATATTCAGGTTGTGTATCTAACACAGAAAAAGTCAGCAGTTTTCTGACTTAAAGGGGCTCAAGTTCCTCGCGGACGACAGAGCTTGTGACTTGATCTCCTGCGGCTCTTTGACCACTCCGATGCGGCTCAGCTGCATACTTGCCAACCCTCCGGATTTTTCCGGGAGACTTCCGGATTTCAGTGCCTTTCCCGGATAACTCCCGGGGCCAACATATTCTCCGATTTTCACCTGGACAACAATATGAAGGGCGTCCCGTGATGGCACTGCCTTTATTAGCGTCCTCTACAATCCGCTTTTTCACTATACTATCTGCGTGCCGGCCCAGTCACATGTTGTATGCGGCCTCTGCTTACACACGTAAGTGACTGCAAGGCATACTTGGTCAACAGCCATACAGGTCACACTGAGGGTGGCCGTATAAACAACTTTAACACTCTTACTAATATGCGCCACACTGTGAACCCACACCAAACAAGAATGACAAACACGTTCCCCCCCCCCCCCTCCCCCCCCCAACCCTGCCCACCTCAACCGACGCACGGAGGTCCTCTGTGTATTTAATTTATATTTGCATGTCACATTATCTGTATGTAATATTGGCTGCATTTTTGATTGTGTGCCATGTTGTTCCAGACCACAGCAAACATTACAGAGCTTGCAAAGATTGTAATGAATCCATTAGAATTTATTGCCAATTCCTTTAACTTGGGCACATAACTTTGGCAGTTTTAAGCCAGTCATTTCCAAGAGTTATCTCACCCTCTGAGATACGTACTTAATGTGCTGCCTGCATTATAACACTTACTTTTTTACTTTTTGCGGCTCTAGACAGATTTGTTTTTTGTATTTTTGGTCCAATATGTTGGGTTGCTGACCCCTGCCATAGGTGAAGGTAGGACCCATAAATGGAGAGCTTTGCCTTCCGGCACGACTCCCTCCAAACCACAACGGACCAATTCAGAGTCCACACCAAGACATTCCGGAGGAAAACCTGCTACAGAAGACTTGCGACCCCGGATTGGGACGGTGGTTCACCATTCAGCAGCAGTGATCCTATACACACAGCCAAGATATCAAAGTCTTTTGGACAAAGTGTGTGAATGTCTGGAAGTGGTGTGGAGAATGCGTATATTTTTGATACACTTTGATGCTTTAGTGTAACATTGTATTGTGTGATCATGCTATTGGTACTTTTCCACTTTGGAGATGTTCGTGCGGCCGCTATACTTCCGTTGTCTTATTATCTGTTGTTGATTTCCATATTTGGTCCTGGAGCGTCCAGTGTCTTGCACAAACATGATCAATCACTCATCAAAAGGGAGGTTTGATTCAGTTCCGTTCCATTAAGGACACGGTCCCTCTTCTTATCAACAGGTGCATCCCTCTCTGTAAGGGGGGGGGGGGGGGGGGGGGGCTGCCTTCTCACTATAAGAGACTTCTTTTGTCTTACTTTTAGACCTCTCTGGGCGATGCTATGGTTGTGTTGTGAGGACTGGTCTCCTAAAGCTTTGTAAAACTTGCCCAAGTACTATACTGTCTCAGTGGTCCTTTTTACTCAACATATATGTCATCAAAAAGAACTTGGGTGTGCGTTTTATTCCCTGAGAGGAAGACTGGTCAAGCGCAACAGTGGCCTCTCAGATATTTGATGAAT
The DNA here is from genome assembly GCF_033978785.1 of Entelurus aequoreus. NCBI lineage: Eukaryota > Metazoa > Chordata > Actinopteri > Syngnathiformes > Syngnathidae > Entelurus > Entelurus aequoreus. Next base: position 35,572,495 of record NC_084736.1, on the reverse strand, counting down.
TGTATTGAAAATTTCTGGAGATGGGTCTGTCCATAGTCCAATACTTTTCCTTCAACCTGATGGAGCTTGAGAGGTGTTGCTGCGTGAAACTGCCCAAAGACTATAATTGAAGCCAAAGGTGCATCAACAAAGTATCAAGCAAAGGCTGTGAATACTTATGTTTTTCTTAGTTTTTTTCATTGGTAAACAGTCAAAGACCTGTGTTGGAGCGGGAACTAGACACGGCAACAACAATCACAGAGTGCTGAGACATGCAGACGGACAACAAGGTAGGAGTGAAAGTGGAGACCCGTGAGAGAAAAGAGCTGACACCATGTGGTGCAAAATACCAAAGTAATAGAACAGGCAGAGTCAGATTGCAAGATCAATAATTCAATGAGACGGGCCCTCGGGGCTGAGGGTGAAAACCAAGCCGCAAAAGTCTTCATTCTTTTTTCTTCGTCAGAAGGAGGAAACATATGTGAATCCATGAGATGAGGACTTAACACCAGAACTATCAAGCAATTAAAATGTGCAATATCACAAAATTCAAAGTTGAGATCAATCGAATGGGGGTGGGGTTATGTTCTGTTGAACTACAACATGTTTTTCCACATGGTAACAACAGAAGAGCAGAGAATTGGCTGACATTATTATTGTTCAATTGGAATAACTGAATCAGGAGAACAAAAGAGTACTTGGTACTTACAACCTACAGATTGAACTCTTTCAAAGAAGGGATTATTGACGTCATAGGAGTTGAAAGCTTCATGAACAGGTGACAGTAATGTCCTCTTCTTAAGTGACAAAGAACACCAGGTGAATGTGGCGTGATGACACCAACTCCTTCAGAGAACACCAGTCCAAGAACAGTTGAATGATCATTCCAGGAACAATACCTTAGTCTCCACAAAGTTCAAATGATTGAAGTCACTTTTCAACCTTCATAAAGTATTTCCATAACATTTGGGATGACACAACTAGGTGAATGACACCTGTGTCCTGGCCTGAGGGCTCTCACTGGCACTTACTGACTTTGAGGAGGGTGCAGGAACTCTGCCACACAAAAATCTACCATTCGTTAAAAAGACGGAAGTTGACATGAACGCCTAAAAGAAGAAGAAGAACGCCTACGTGCAATAACTGGCCGAAGCTCCAAAACAAAAAAAGAAACAACGTTTTGTCTAAAGGAGAACAGAAAAAAAGAAAAAGGACAGTCAGGATCAACATTGTCCCGGCTTTCACTCGCTGGTGTGAACTCAAAGATGAGGAGGGATTTCAGATCGATGCTGCCTTGGCTCTGTTCCTGCTAAATTAGTGGGTGACTTTCTATGCTTAAATCAAAATGATAATGCTAATGTTAGCTATCAGAATTTTGTGTGGTAGCAGTAAATAGCCACCAGCCTGATAGTTTGCAGTTCCACACTACTTCCTTCAAAATAACTCTTTCCTTCCTTCGGATACATTCATGTTTGTAGAACAATCCAAGATCACTTCTTGATAGTGTCTGCTATTTAACATCAGCATGGAGACTAATATTTGTGACAATATTACAAATATATATATATATATATATATATATATATATATATATATATATATATATATATATATATATATATATATATATATATATATATATATATATATATATATATATATATATACACATATACATATACAGTATATATGTATATATATATATATATATATATATATATATATATATATATATATATATATATATATATATATATATATATATATATATATATATATATATATATATATATATATATATATGTATGTATATATGTATATATATATGGCACCACCTACTTGTACTTTATTTTACTATATGCTCTTTGAGTTTTTTATACTTTATAATCTATTTTTCTTGCTTTCTGAAGTTGTCTTAGTACTGGGTACTATGTTTCCTGAGGGAATATATTGCAGTTTTGATGCACTTTAAAATGTTCTGACTCAGTTGGAGCCAATCTGTTGTTCTCGGGAGGTGGAAAAACCGGAAGCCGATATGGGTACGTCCATGCAGGCGCAAGGACAGCGCACTGCTGTGAAAAAGACACTCAAGGTTCAGTTTCGACAATGGGGTTCTCAGGTCCTGGGACGATGGCCCTGCAGGTGGTTGCCAGGTTTAACCCACCTAGCATTGTTGTATGTTGTTGTGTCTGCGAGTATGTGTGTGAGTCTGCTGTGTTTTCTATATGTATGTGTGTTTATTGGTTTGTTTATCTCCTCATTCCTTCCTCTCACGCTTCTGTTTCATCCCCTCTTCTTACCAGTACACTCTGCAGTTCCCAGTTATCGTGCATCAGCCCCCCTCCTGACCTGCTTGTACACATCAGCCCGTTCTGCTCTCCTAGTTGGACATGGTGAGATATGACAAGCACCAGTAATACACTTAGATTTGTTTCATGGAACGTGAGGGGAGTGGGAAGCGCCACTAAAATTGGGAGGGTCTTGACCCATTTGCAACACCTCAAAGGAGATATATTTTTATTCAGGAGACCCACCTTCACAACAGAGAGATTTCACGACTTAAAAGAGGCTGCATCAGCCATATTTTTAATTCAAAATTCAACGAAAGGGCCAGGGGTACGGCTATCCTTATTCGTAAAAATATTTCATTCGGACTCAACAAACTGTAGCAGACCCTGCTGGCCGTTATATTATTGTGTCTGGAAAGCTGCAAGGCACCCCAGTCATGCTCGATAGCGTTTATGGACCCAACTGGGATGACAATTCTTATGTGACTAAATTGTTTACATCATTTCCGAACACTGGAAACCATTTTATCATTAAGGGCGTGGACTTTAACCTGGTGCAGGATCCTGTACTGGATCGATCATTTAACAAACTGGCTCCCTTATCTAATTCAGCTAAAACGCTGGATACTCTCGCTAAACAGTTGGGTCTTACAGACCCGTGGAGCCATGCCTCCCCTACAATTAAACAATTCTCCTATTTCTCCCATGTACATCACACTTACACTCGGATAGACTTCTTTCTTCTCAACAATAGACTACTTTCCAAAACCAAAACATGTAATTACCATAGTATTGTAATCTCTGACCATGTCCCCACCTCAGTCGACATCAAAATGGACACTTAACCTAGAACCCTTAAACAATGGCGATTCAACTCAGCCTCACTAGCAGAAGACCGTTATAGGAATTTCCTACACGATCAAATTAAGTGTTTTTTCGAACTGAACGACTCACCAGAAATTGGAGGAGGTTTACTATGGGAGGCATCTGAAGCCTATATTAGAGATAAACTTATATCTTTTGTTTCAAACCTAAATAAGACAGAAACCATTCAAATCACTGGGCTGCTCCGCAAGATTAAGGATCTTGACAATAAGTACGCTTCAAACCCAGACCCGACACTATATAAAGAACGCCTTCGCCTACAAGCTGACTTTGACCTTATGTCTGTCAATAGAGCAAAATTACAACTACTCAAATCCAGACAACGATTTTTTGAATCTGGGGAAAAAGCTGGCAAGTTCTTAGCCCACCGGGTCAGGGAGGAAGCATCTTCGAGGCTAATCACATCTATTCGCTCTAACACAGGAGACCTACATACTGATTAATGAAACATTTGCTGCATTTTATACAACATTATATACTTCAGACTGCCCCCCTTCCTCAGATAAACTGTTTAGCGATAAAACATTCCCCCAGATAGAACGTGGGGCTGCGAGGGGCCTGGGCCAGCCCATTAGTGTCATTGAGATCACAGAAGCCATCAAATCCTTACAGAGCAATAAGTCACCCGGCCCGGATGGCTTCAGTGCAGAATATTACAAGACTTTCTCCAGTGTTCTTGCTCCGGCTCTAAGAGACATGTATAATGAAGCTTTCCTGCACCATCGCCTCCCAGAAACCTTATCGAGGGCCACCATTTCTCTCATGCTAAAAAAAGAGAAAGACCCCCTGCTTTGCAGCAGCTATAGACCAATTTCGCTCTTAAATGTAGATCTAAAAATTCTATCCAAGGTTCTCGCTCTCCGGCTCCAAAGGGTGATGCCTTCCATCATCTCATTGTATCAAACAGGTTTTATGCTAGGCCGGCAATCCTCACTCACACAACACTCGGCGCCTCCTAAACATTATCCATTCGCCAAACCCCTCGACCCCGGCGGTGGTAGTGTCCCTCGATGCGGAGAAAGCCTTTGACAGGGTTGAATGAGAATATCTATTTGAAGTGATGGGTCGGTTTGGTTTTAATGAAGATTTCATTCTCTGGGTTAAACTTTTGTACTCGTCCCCAGTAGCTTCGGTACGTACAAATAATACACTATCCGTCCCAATTTTTCTTAAAAGAGGCACTAGACAAGGTTGCCCGTTGTCTCCATTATTGTTTGCTATTGCGATAGAACTCCTTGCTCTTTGGCTGCCCGCAGAGGCGGGCTTTAAGGGTATCACCCGGTCGGACACGTTGCACAAAGTCTCGCTTTATGCGGACGACCTGCTCTTGTACATCTCGGATCCTGCTAGCTTACTCCCGGTAATATTTGACATTCTGGAGCGGTTTGGCACACACTCTGGTTACAAACTTAACTACCAAAAATGTGAGCTGTTTCTGATTAATTCCTTAGCTAAACAGTTACCACGATCTTTAGCAGCATTCAAATGAGCACATGACGGGATTCATTACTTGGGAATCCTTATTACTCCGGCTATGTCTGATATGCTCCGGGCAAATTTTTTACCTCTAATTGAAAAGATGGAGAAGAACTTTGCCTGCTGGTCTGTTTTACCATTATCTCTCGCTGGCTGGATCAATCTGATCAAGATGATCACTCTGCCTAAATTCCTTTACCTTTTTCAACATATCCCCATATTTATTACTAAATAATTTTTCGATAAATTAGACAAATCAATATCCACATTTTTATGGGGGGCCAGATCGGCCCGAATCCGCAAGTCGGTCCTACAATCTCCCAAATCTGAAGGAGGGCTTGCACTCCCCAATTTTAGACAATATTATTGGGCGGCTAATGTACAGAAACTCCTATACTGGATGGATGGAGGCTCTCAGACCCTCCCGGCCTGGGTATCCCTTGAAACGACAATCCCACACTTCTCATTACATTCTTGTTTATGCTCATCACTCCCTTTTCCATTTAAACTTGAAGGCGCAAACACCATTGTATCGATCTCCATTAAAATATGGAACCAGCTACGGAAACACTTGGGTTTTCAGGGCCCATCTATATTGACCCCGCTACTTAAAAAACAATTATTTAAACCTTCCCGTACTGACCCCGCATTCATGACTTGGCACGATCATGGTATCACCACTGTGAAAGACCTCTATGCAGACGGAGTGTTCTCATCCTTTACTGAACTCTCTTCCAAATACGATTTGCCGAACTCCCACCTTTTTCGTTTTTTTCAGGCGAGGGACTTCGTAAAGAAGCAGTTCCCACACTTTCCAAATCGTCCTCCGGAAACTCTTATAGATACATTGTTATCTTTGAGCCCTAATCATAAAAAATGTATCTCTGTGCTATATACCTCCTTAAGTTCAGGTGCTCCAAACTCTCTATCAGTGATAAGAGCCTCGTGGGAGAGCGATCTTAATACCAACATATCCGATCAACACTGGAACTCTGCCCTGAAACTGGTCCACTCCTCCTCAATATGTGCCCGTCATAGTCTCATCCAATGCAAAGTAATCCATAAAATTCACTACACTAATTCAAAACTATCCAAAATCTACCCCACTGTTAGCAATACCTGCAATAGATGTCCATATGTTCTGTTAAACTATGTTCCTTTTGGGAGGACATTTTTGACACAATCGGAAAGGGAAAGGGTGTGAATAATTTACTGACTTTAGAATTGTACTGTTTCGACTTGCACTTTTTTCTGTTTATTTGAAAATGCCAATAAAAAAAGTTGGATGAAAACTGAAAGTTCTTAATTTGGGTTAGGGGTTCTTCATTTGGGGTCTAAAGCGGACCTATGAGGCAAAACAAACTTTTCTACTGCTTATGTACGTACTTATGTGTATTCGGATCAGTGGGATATGCGTGTATATATATATATATATATATATATATATATATATATATATATATATATATATATATATATAATGATAAATGGGCTATACTTGTATAGCGCTTTTCTACCTTCAAGGTACTCAAAGCGCTTTGACAGTATTTCCACATTTACCCATTCACACACACATTCACACACTGATGGTGGGAGCTGCCATGCAAGGCGCTAACCAGCAGCCATCAGAGGCAAAGGGTGAAGTGTCTTGCCCAAGGACACAACGGACGTGACTCGGAAGGTAGAAGGTGGGAATTGAACCCCAGTAACCAGCAACACTCCGATTGCTGGCACAGCCACTCTACCAACTTCGCCACGCCGTCCGTATATATATATATATATATATATATATATATATATATATATATATATATGTATATATATATATATATATATATATATATATATATATATATATATATATATACATATATATATATATATATATATATATATATATATATATATATATATATATATATAATGGTTGTGCTTACCGACCTCGAAGCTATTTTATTTGGTACATGGTGTAATGATAAGTGTGACCAGTAGATGGCAGTCACACATAAGAGAAAAGTGTAGATGCAATTTTAAGTGCACAAAGTATGTGTGTCTATACCTTCCAGGTGTAAAAGACATATTTTAATCCTATGAAATGTGTTTTCATAGTTAGCGCCCCCAAGGCATCTGTGGTACAACACTTTGCACCATTCACACAGATGCCTAGAGGACGCTAACTATGTGTCACCACAACACTTTGCACCATTCACACAGATGCCTAGAGGGCGCTAACTATGTGTCACTACATCACTTTGCACCATTCACACAGATGCCTAGAGGGCGCTAACTATGTGTCACTACAACACTTTGCACCATTCACACAGATGCCTAGGGGGCGCTAACTACGTGTCACCACAACACTTTGCACCATTCACACAGATGCCTAGAGGGCGCTAACTATGTGTCACTACATCACTTTGCACATTCACACAGATGCCTAGAGGGCGCTAACTATGTGTCACTACAACACTTTGCAACCATTCACACAGATGCCTAGGGGGCGCTAACTACGTGTCACCACAACACTTTGCACCATTCAAACAGATGCCTAGAGGGCGCTAACTACGTGTCACCACAACACTTTGCACCATTCACACCACGATGCCCTAGAGGGCGCTAACTACGTGTCACCACAACACTTTGCACCATTCACAACAGATGCCTGGAGGGCGCTAACTATGTGTCACCACAACACTTTGCACCATTCACAAAGATGCCTAGAGGGCGCTAACTATGTGTCACCACAACACTTTGCACCATTCACACAGATGCCTAGAGGGCGCTAACTACGTGTCACCAAAACACTGTGCACTAATCACACAGATGCCTAGGGGCCGCTAACTACGTGTCACCACAACACTTTGCACCAATCACACAGATGCTTAGAGGGCGCTAACTATGTGTCACCACAACACTTTGCACCATTCACACAGATGCTTAGAGGGCGCTAACTATGTGTCACCACAACACTTTGCACCATTCACAAAGATGCCTAGAGGGCGCTAACTATGTGTCACCACAACACTTTGGACCATTCACACAGATGCCTAGAGGGGCGCTAACTATGTGTCACCAACAACACTTTGCACCATTCACACAGATGCCTAGAGGGCGCTAACTACGTGTCACCAAAACACTGTGCACTAATCACACAGATGCCTAGGGGCCGCTAACTACGTGTCACCACAACACTTTGCACCAATCACACAGATGCTTAGAGGGCGGCTAACTACGTGTCCACCACAACACTTTGCACTCATTCACACAGATGCTTAGAGGGCGCTAACTATGTGTCACCACAACACTTTGCACCATTCACACAGATGCTTAGAGGGCGCTAACTATGTGTCACCACAACACTTTGCACACCATTCACACAGATGCTTAGAGGGCGCTAACTACGTGTCACCACAACACTTTGCACCATTTCACCACAGATGCTTAGAGGGCGCTAACTACGTGTCACCACAACACTTTGCACCATTCACACAGATGCATAGAGGGTGCTAACTATGTGTCACCACAACACTTTGCACCATTCACACAGATGCCCAGAGGGCGCTAACTATGTGTCACCAAAACACTTTGCACCATTCACACAGATGCCTAGAGGGCGCTAACTACGTGTCACCAAAACACTTTGCAACCATTCACACAGATGCCTAGAGGACACTAACTACGTGTCACCACAACACTTTGCACCATTCACACAGATGCTTAGAGGGCGCTAACTATGTGTCACCACAACACTTTGCACCATTCACACAGATGCTTAGAGGGCGCTAACTATGTGTCACCACAACACTTTGCACCATTCACACAGATGCTTATAGGGGCGCTAACTATGTGCATACTTGCCAACCCTCCCGTTTTTAGCGGGAGAATCCCGATATTCAGCGCCTCTCCCGACAACCTCCCGACAGAGATTTTCTCCCGACAAACTCCCGGTATTCAGCCGGAGCTGGAGGCCCCCCCCCCCCCAAAAAAAAGTCTACCGCAGCTGCGATTGGACCTGACCAGCCTCCGGGAAGAAGTACTAGAGTACCAATTGCTTGCCAGGGAAGATTTTCCCAGGAAGCAAGGATTGACCGGTTTTGGGCCATGCTAGGGAGCAGGGGCGCGAAAAGGGGGGGGGGGGGGGGGTAAAGGAGACGGATTCTAGGGGCCCATGATAGAGAGGCCCCTAATGATGATGAAATTATAATACAGAAAAATGACACTAAGTTATTAACTAACATATAATCACACATGTTTTATTTTCCATGTCCTGGTAACAATACCTTTATTTGTTTTGGAAGCATCAACACCTGCAGGCCCCCCCCCCCCCCCCCCCCCCCATGTAAAATGGTTCAGTCCGACTGGATCAGCTGCAGGTAGAGCACCGGCGATTTGTCACAGACAGCGCCACAGCGGGCAAAGCGGAGGAGACAGCAGTATGCCTCAAAAATCAGGCAGCCAAAAAAGAAAGGAAAAGAAAATAAGAGAGGAGAAGGAGTTGAAGGGTTGACAATATGTCACCCAATATTTCCAAAAATAAAGGTGGGTTTGTTAGTTGTGGTGGAAAGTTATGCATATTAACTTTGTCCCTGTCTGTTGTAATAAGCTAGCTCACTTTTCTCACCATGTTAGCTCAAGAAAACTCTGGATTTTTACATTTTATTGCTATATTAGTTAAATAATCAATCCAGTCAATTGAGAGTCAGTTGGCTAGAAAGCTGGACTTCAAAGACCTGATAAGTGATTTTGCACGTGAGAAGGCTCGGCGTTGGGCTTTTGGTGAGAAAAGTTGAGCAAGGACCAGTGATTGAAAGGTTGCAAAAGGAAGCTTGACTCAGTCTGCAACGTTATATTATATATATATTTACCATTCTTTCATATATTAAGTTCTACTTAAATTATGAGAAATCATATCAGAATTTTGTATTCTGATGGCATTTTTGTTTTTTGCTGAGATTTTTTTCTCTCCACTGATTATAATTGCTATTTTTTCATGGAAGAGTTTATTTCCAGTTTAAGAATCAGTGGTGCAGCAAATAAATGACTCAAGATGAATTCCATTGTATTCAGAGTGCTCAGTTCTTCCCCTACTGTACATGTCAACTGTGATGCTGTTCTTCTTTCAAAAATATTGTAATGATAGTCAAAAATACCATTAAAATGCATAATTGTATGTAAAATAGCATCAAAAAATGTGTTGGGGGCCTGTAAAGATTCTTTTCATGGGGGCTCAAAATCCCTAGCGGCACCCCTGCTAGGGAGAGATGGAAGATTCCACACTCTCGTGCATTTGATGAAAGCACTTTTGTGCGTGCCACACAGCAATGCATCATCAGAGAGGGTGTTCAGCATGGTTAGAAAAATAGTGACAGAGAATAGAAAGAGGATGGACAATTCAACCCTTAACAAAGCATTGTACTTTCAAGTACAACAATGAGTAGATGAGTGTTGTGTGTGTGTGTGTATATGTGTAAATAAATGAACACTAAAATTGAAGTATTTATTTTATTTATATATATGATAAAATAAATAATTATATATATATATATATATATATATATAATATAATATATATATATATAATATATATAATATATATATATATATATATATATATATATATATATAGCTAGAATTCACTGAAAGTCAAGTATTTATATATATATATATATATATATATATATATATATATATATATATATGAAATACTTCAGTTGGTGAATTCTAGCTGTAAATATACTCTCCTCTTAACCACGCCCCCGACCACGCCCCCCCCCCCCCCCCCCCCCCCCGATATTGGAGGTCTCAAGGTTGGCAAGTATGACTATGTGTCACCACAACACTTTGCACCATTCACACAGATACCTAGAGGGCGCTAACTATGTTACACACTTTATCATGGCTTCTCCAACGTAATTACCTACGTACGCAAACCCAAAGCTTTGGGTGTTAGCTAATAATAGCAGTTTGGTTAGCTTACGTTAGCTGTCACATGACTGCAAATTGTCCCTTGCTTCTCTTGGACTGATTTTCTATGTGTTGACCGCCAATGGTTTTATTTGGGCCCGTAAAAAAAATGTTACATCAACTTTGCAATTGTAGGAAAATATAAACAGTTGTCAAACTAATTTAACATAACATTTATAATTTTTGCATGAAAAAATTTGACTGTGAGGAAGTTGCAAACAGACAAATGTCAGGGCCTGCAAGTCAGCACGCTGGGCAGACTTCCCCTACACAACACAAAGATGCTGCTTCTCCTGAGGCACATTTCAATACTTTCTCTTTCAAATCCTATCCTAATTCTTCATTTTCTTCCTCTCCCAGCCTGCTAACTACTATTGGGATTAGATTTGTGCACTTGGTAGTGACTCACCAGATGTAACATGTCTGACTGGTAGTGACTCACCAGATGTAACCTGTCTGACTTGAGACGGATGTCGGGGTCCAGCGTGATCTTGGCTTTGGATCTCTGCTGGAGCCAACCTGGACAGAAGTGAAAGTGAAAGTGATCATCACTTGCATGACTTGGAGAGGGCGGGGGAGGGGATGATGAGGATTATTTAAATTAATGTTTTGGTCTTCTTTTAGTATCTTCCATGTTATTAACATGAATGTTTTGGTCTTCTTGTAGTATCTTCCATGTTATTAACATGAATGTTTTGGTCTTCTTGTAGTATCTTCCATGTTATTAACATGATGAGAGTGTGGAAATACGACCACATCACACCGGTTCTCAAATCCCTTCACTAGCTTCCTGTTCCACTCAGGATTGAATACAAAGTCTCCCTACTAACTCACCAGTGCCTCCATGGAAATGCCCCTCTCTACATCAAAGAACTGCTCACCCCCAAATCCGCTCCGGACAGGCTAACCTCCTCCAACCTCCGAGGACAAAGCTCCAAACCATGGGAGACCGGGCTTTCTGCTCCGCCGGCCCCAGTCTGTGGGACACTCTCCCTGACCACCTGAAGGCAATCTTTTAAAAAAGGCTTAAAAACCCTTTTTTTAAAAAAAGCCTTTTGATAGATTTATGTGTGCTAGTTCTAGCTATTAGGCTGTTCTAGTTTTTATTTAATTTTACTATTTATTTTACTCGTTGGGGGCAGCTATTTGTTGTTCTAGCTTTGTTTTTGTTTTTTTTAAATGCACTGTAGCACTTTGAGATTGTGTGTTCAATGTAAAGTGCTTTTACAAATAAAATCTATTATTATTATAATTATTATGAATGTTTTGGTCTTCTTGTAGTATCTTCCATGTTATTTAATTTAATGTTTTGTTCTTCTTTTAGTATCTTCCTTGTTATTCACATGTATGTTTTGGTCTTCTTTTAGTATCTTCCATGTTATTAAAATGTATCTCATTAGTTGTATTTTAGAAAAATAAACATCAATGTCTTTGTGTTCCACCTGCATTTTACTTTAAAGCAGAGTATTATCCTTATGTAAGACAAAAACACATACGGTTTTCTTATTTTTTGCATTGTAAGTCGTAAAATATGGCAAGTAAGAGGTGGCTAACAATGTAGCTAATGTAGTCTTCTAAAACCATCTAAACAGCGCCAACAAAACTCCATTTACATGTGGTAACCTGAATATTAACAAGTATTAGTGAATCAGAATCAGAAATACTTTATTAAGCCCCAAAATTAAGATCTTCAGCACAATCCCGTTCAAGATCAGACAAACATTACAGGTAGACAGAACAGGATCGCTGAAGGGTCTGCCAACTTCCTGCGCCCCTTACAAAAAGATGAGAAACAGGTAAACACTTGGGGTGGAGGGGGGCGGGGGGGGTGGACCCTTCCATCCATCCATTTTCTACTACTTGTCCCTTTCAGGGTCGCACAGGGTGCTGGAGCCTATCTCAGCTGCATTCCGACAAGTCGCCACCTCATCGCAGGGCCAACATTGATAGACAGATTCACACTCACATTCAACATTAAACAAAAAACATTAAAAGAGCAGAGCTGATGCAACCAGCCACTACTACACACAGCTACAAAAGTAAAAATACAACAACAAAATAGCATATACACTGTGCGGTGTTCCATGCCATTGTCTGCTGGGGTGGAGGGAGCATGGCCAGAGACAGGAGCAGACCCAACAAAGTAACCAAGAGAGCCGACTCCACCCTCAGCCGCCCACTAACTCTCGGCCAGTGTCCAGTCCGCATGGATGAGCGAGATTCCGATACCTGCTCATTCAGCCAAGACACTGTGAAGCTTGTCCAGCTCCGCAGCTCTGTCTCTTCATTCACATCTCCTCCAGTCTCTCCAAACTCTGCAGCCCTGTCTCTTCATCCACATCTCCTCCAATCTCTCCAAACTCTAGAGCCCTGTCTCTTCATCCACATCTCCTCCAGTCTCTCCAAACTCTGCAGCCCTGTCTCTTCATCCGCATCTCCTCCAGTCTCTCCAAACTCTGCACCCCTGTCTCTTCATCCTCATCTCCTCCAGTCTCTCCAAACTCTGCACCCCTGTCTCTTCATCCACATCTCCTCCAGTCTCTCCAAACTCTGCAGCCCTGTCTTTTCATCCACATCTCCTCCAGTCTCTCCAAACTCTGCAGCCCTGTCTCTTCATCCACATCTCCTCCAGTCTCTCCAAACTTTGCAGCCCTGTCTCTTCATCCACATCTCCTCCAGTCTCTCCAAACTCTGCAGCCCTGTCTCTTCATCCACATCTCATCCAGTCTCTCCAAACTCTGCAGCTGTCTCTTCATCCACATCTCCTCCAGTCTCTCCAAACTCTGTAGCCCTGTCTCCTTCATCCACATCTCCTCCAGTCTCTCCAAACTCTGCACCCCTGTCTCTTCATCCACATCTCCTCCAGTCTCTCCAAACTCTGCACCCCTGTCTCTTCATCCACATCTCCTCCAGTCTCTCCAAACTCTGCAGCCCTGTCTTTTCATCCACATCTCCTCCAGTCTCTCCAAACTCTGCAGCCCTGTCTCTTCATCCACATCTCCTCCAGTCTCTCCAAACTCTGCAGCCCTGTCTCTTCATCTACATCTCCTCCAATCTCTCCAAACTCTAGAGCCCTGTCTCTTCATCCACATCTCCTCCAGTCTCTCCAAACTCTGCAGCCCTGTCTTTTCATCCACATCTCCTCCAGTCTCTCCAAACTCTGCAGCCCTGTCTCTTCATCCACATCTCCTCCAGTCTCTCCAAACTTTGCAGCCCTGTCTCTTCATCCACATCTCCTCCAGTCTCTCCAAACTCTGCAGCCCTGTCTCTTCATCCACATCTCATCCAGTCTCTCCAAACTCTGCAGCTGTCTCTTCATCCACATCTCCTCCAGTCTCTCCAAACTCTGTAGCCCTGTCTCCTTCATCCACATCTCCTCCAGTCTCTCCAAACTCTGCACCCCTGTCTCTTCATCCACATCTCCTCCAGTCTCTCCAAACTCTGCACCCCTGTCTCTTCATCCACATCTCCTCCAGTCTCTCCAAACTCTGCAGCCCTGTCTTTTCATCCACATCTCCTCCAGTCTCTCCAAACTCTGCAGCCCTGTCTCTTCATCCACATCTCCTCCAGTCTCTCCAAACTCTGCAGCCCTGTCTCTTCATCTACATCTCCTCCAGTCTCTCCAAACTCTGCAGCCCTGTCTCTTCATCAACATCTCATCCAGTCTCTCCAAACTCTGCAGCTCTGTCTCTTCATCCACATCTCCTCCAGTCTCTCCAAACTCTGCAGCCCTGTCTCCTTCATCCACATCTCCTCCAGTCTCTCCAAACTCTGCAGCCCTGTCTCTTCATCCACATCACCTCTCATCTCTCCAAACTCTGCAGCCCTGTCTCTTCTTCCGCATCTCCTCCAGTCTCTCCAAACTCTGCAGCCCTGTCTCTTCATCCGCATCTCCTCCAGTCTTTCCAAATTCTGTAGCCCTGTCTCCATCCACCTCTCCTCGAGTCTCTCCAAACTCTGCAGCCCTGTCTCTTCATCCGCATCTCCTCCAGTCTCTCCAAACGGATTCTGGTGTGGCAGAGACCCAGCAGCTGGTCTCCATGGCCAAAAGGCTCCCGGGAGGCAGATCCAGAACTTCACAAAAAAGCACTGCAGAAGTCAGGAAAGTGCCACCCCTTGTCACAAGGGTCCCAAACCAAAAGACAAAAAAAACCACATGAAAACAAAAGGGAAACATCAGGAACACGAAAGGATGACACAAGAGCACAGAGCTCCTGCCACCAGCAGCCACTACATGACATACATACTTACATCATGTATAGATTACATGTTATTATGAATGTTACTAAATTACATATATACTTACATCCTGTATATATTACATGTTATTATGAATGTTACTACATTACATATACACTTACATCATGTATATATTACATGTTAATATAAATGTTACTACATGACATATATACCAAAAATGATTCCCAGGCGTGGCCACCGCTGCTGCTCACTGCTCCCCTCACCTCCCAGGGGGTGATCAAGGGTGATGGGTTAAATGCAGAGAATGATTTTGCCACACCTAGTGTGTGTGTGACAATCATTGGTACTTAACTAATATACTTACATCATTTCCAAAGCAGGACCTCCACCCAGACAAACAATACAAGTACACAGTTCATGAAAAACAATATTTTTTGTTATTGTCATTGTAAGTGGGCCTAAACACTTATATTAGAAAATCATTCATGGAAATGACTTGATTTGATTATAATAATAAGAGAATGTTGTCTGTCTATCTGTGTTGGCCCTGCGATGAGGTGGGGACTTGTCCAGGGTGTACCCCGCCTTCCACCCGAATGCAGCTGAGATAGGCTCCAGCGACCCCGAAAGGGACAAGCGGTAGAAAATGGATTGATGGATGGAGATTAAAGATTAAAGATTAAAGATTAAAGTACCAATGATTGTCACTCCCCTTGGGGAGCAGTGGGCAGCAGCGGCGCCGCTGGTGTAACCACAGTGTGCACGTCTGATGTTGCTCACATGGGCTCCACTGAATGCTCAGGGAGTTTTTGCGTTTGCTCACACACATGAAAAATTAGAGGGAACATTGCTTACATCATGTATATATTACATGTTATTATGAATGTTACTACATTACATCTATACTTACATCATGTATATATTAAATGTTATTATGAATGTTACTACATTACATATATACTTACATCATGTATATATTAAATGTTATTATGCATGTTACTAGATACTACATCTATACTTACATCATGTATATATTAAATGTTATTATGCATGTTACCAGATACTACATCCATACTTACATCATGTATATATTAAATGTTATTATGCATGTTACTAGATACTTGCAGTGTGTATATACAACCTTGATGGATGTTTTATAAGCGAAATAGAGCGACCCACATTAGCTCCATTGTTAGCTTACTCTTGCTAGCGTTTATTTATGATTTAGAATGTATAAAAAAGAAAAATGTGTTTGTCTTACATAAGGATTGTGAACGCAAAATAAAAAAAAGTTTTAAAACCATTGGATCTGGGTTCTTATGGGTCATGGCAGAAACCTGAAACATGGTCATCCGGTGGACAGATGTCAGGAGAAGAGGAGGACACGGAGGACGGCTCCTCTGCACAGATCTGCAAAGGAATGAAACACTTTTGACTCATCGCAAGACGGTTCAACTGAAAACGAGTTCAGTTTTTTCTTAGTTTAGCAATCACACTTTCTAATCATTGCAGGAGACGTCAACCATGCAGACCTGAAGGTTTATATTAGGGCTGAAAAGTCTGTGTTCCATATCGCTCCATATTGATAATTATTGCTATTTTTTATGAGAGTAAGGAGCAGAGGAACAAACATCTAACCTTTTTATTTAAAAAGTAACTTCAGCTGTTCTCTAAAGGGTGAGCGCGGCTAAGGTGGTGTGGTATGAGTGGTCTTGGCGAGGTGGATAATTACTGCCAAAAGTTTTACCTCGACCAAATTTTTTTTTTTACTTGCGAATCCTTGGGTGTGAGTAAAAAACATTTTTGTGTTTTCGTGGTGTTTTGGCAGTATTTCCACTCCAAACTATCTTTAAAAGCTTTTCACTTGTACTTCTTCTTTTTCTTTCTTCTTGAAAATGGAGAGAGATGGGTTCGTTGGCTTCTCCTCAACAAACTCTTTGAATGAAATTCAAGTGTGATTCTTCACACAAAACACCAACAGATGCGTCTTCAATATAGCTTGCGAGACGTCATGCTCATAAGGAATTTGGCGTTTTCCAATACATTTTAAATATCTGACAAGTTTCTTGCTACAACCGTGTTGCCGTTTTGTGGACAAAGTAAGTAAATCCGTAAATCAATGACCCCGAATTGTCATTTGAATTGAACACAGCACAGCATTTACTTATTTGACCCAATCTAAACAATCTTCAATCTTTTGGAATTGGATTGCATTATTATGGTATTGCTGTGTATTGTTTTGTTGGATCGATTAATTTAAAAAAAATAAATATAAATAAATTAAATAAATAAAAAAATAATAAATAAAAAATAGATTTTTTAAAAATGAGAATCGATTCTGAATCGCACAACGTGAGAATCGCGATTCGAATTCGAATCGATTTTTTCCCACACCTCTAATATATATATACATATATATACATACATATATATATATATATATATATATACATATATATATATATATATATATATATATATATATATATATATATATATATATATATATATATATATATATATATATATATATATATATATATATATATATATATATATGTATATATATATATATATATATATATATATATATACATATATATACTGGCAGGTGCTCATGGAGCCTCATGGAGAGGACATTGGCGGGCTCACGGAGTGCATCACAGACTATATCAACTTCTGTGTTGACTCAAATGTCCCATTAAGGACGGTCACCTGCTACCCAAACAACAAGCCGTGGGTGACCAAGGACATCAAAGCCCTACTGAATGAGAAGAAGAGAGCATTCAATACTGGTAACAGGGAGGAGGTGAAAAGAGTTCAGGGGCTGCTGAAGACCAAACTCAGGGAGGCCAAGGAGAACTACAGGAGGAAGCTGGAAGGGAAGCTGAAAGACAACAACATGAAGGCGGTTTGGAGAGGTATGCAGACCATCACCGGCCTCAAACCGTCAGGGGGTAGGGGGGTGGACGGAGACAAAGAGAGGGCCAATGAACTAAACCAGTTCTTTAACAGGTTTGACACAGTGGCTCCGACAAGCTCCTGCCCCCCCCCCTCCCAAGACATGCCAGCCGGCCCCCTGACAACTTCAGCGAACCAATCCACCCCCCCCCCTCACAGCCCCCCAACTCCCCCCACTTAACACCTCACCCTCAGTTTGATGAACCCCCCTCCCCCTATCACCTGAGACCCCCCCCAGTGTGTTTGTCTGCAGAACAGGTGAATGCACAGCTTAATAAGTTACACACAGGCAAGGCCGCGGGTCCTGACGGTGTGAGCCCCAGGGTGCTCAAAGCCTGCGCCCCACAGCTGTGTGGTGTGCTCCAGCACATCTTCAACATGAGTCTTAGGCTGCTGAAAGTCCCCACACTGTGGAAAACCTCATGCGTGGTCCCCATCCCCAAGTGCACGCGACCCAGCACGTCGAAGGACTACAGGCCGGTAGCTCTAACCTCCCATATCATTAAGACCATGGAGAGGTTGGTCCTGGAACAATTCCGCCCTACAGTCAAGCCCCACCTGGACCCACTCCAATTCGCCTACCAGCCCCGACTGGGAGTGGAGGACGCAGTCATCTACCTGCTGAACCGAGCCCACACCCACCTAGACAAGCCTGCGAGCAGTGTGAGGGTCATGTTTTTTGACTTCTCCAGTGCTTTTAATACCATACGGCCTGGACTACTGGGTGTAAAGTTGGAGACAATGCAGGTGGAGCCCCCCTTAGTGTCCTGGGTTGTTGATTACCTGACTGACAGACCACAGTACGTGCGACTGCAGGACTGTGTGTCTGACAGGCTGGTCAGCAACACCGGGGCCCCGCAGGGCACAGTCATCTCCCCCTTCCTCTTCACCATCTACACCACCGATTTCCACTATCAGTCAGAGTCCTGCCACCTTCAGAAGTTTTCTGATGACTCTGCGATAGTGGGGTGTATTGAAGATGATGACGATGAGGAATACAGGGCACTGGTGGAGGACTTTGTCACATGGTGTGGAAAGAACCACCTCCAGCTTAATGTGACGAAGACCAAAGAGCTGGTTGTGGACCTGGGAAGGAGGAGGAGTACTCCGGCGACCCCTGTTTCCATCAGGGGGGTCGATGTGGACATGGTTGAGGATTATAAATATCTCGGTGTACACATCGACAACAAGCTGAATGGGTCAAAACATGCGGAGGCAATCTACAAGAAGGGACAGAGCCACCTCTACTTCCCCAGGAGGCTAGGATCCTTCAACGTCTGTACAAAGATGTTGAAGATGTTCTACGAGTCGGTGGTGGCGGGCGCCTTCTTGTACGCCGTGGCCTGCTGGGGCAGCGGGCTGAGAGCGAGGGACACAAACAGACTGGACAAGTTGGTAGAGAAGGCCAGTAACGTGGTGGGAGTGGAGCTAGACTCTCTGGCGGTGGTGTCAGAGAGGAGAAGTCTAGCAAAACTCCTAGCCATTATGGACAACACCTCCCACCTACTGCACTCGGACCTTGCAGAGAGAATGAGCACGTTCAGTGGAAGGCTCAGACTCCCAAAATGCAACACGGAACGACACAGGAGGTCCTTCATACCGACAGCCATCAGACTGTATATGTAGAATATATTTATATTATTTATATATTATATATATAATATATTATATATATTATATTATTTATTATT
>NC_084736.1:35503051-35548051 GCF_033978785.1 Entelurus aequoreus | reverse complement strand
TCCATCCTATACAACCAAGACAAACATACAAAGACTTAAAGGAGCCATATGTCAAATGGCCCTGATACATTATTAATAAATCATCTTCTTTTCTAATACCTCTATAACTGATAACAGTAGTTCATATGATCATTTTAAAATTTGATTTACAGCCCTGAAATATTGTTATTGTTTTCATTTTGATGTCACGTTCTCTACCATTTGACCAATTAGAAAGTCTGTGAGTGTGTCACATCCAGGTTGCCACCTTGGTCTGGCTACTGCAACTGGGAAAGTTACTAAACATGTCAGACCGTAGTCCATCTAAAAGTTACCATTCTCAACTTATTCATGACAAAGCCAGGAACAAAACCAGGATTTGTATCGGAGATGCCTTTGAAAGACGGAGACCATTTTTTCATGTGACGCCAAACTTGCTCATTTCCTCCTAGATAGGTAAGTTAAGTTAAAGTTAAAGTTAAAGTTCCAATGATTGTCACACACACACTAGGTGCGGTGAAATTACTCTCTGCATTTGACCAATCCCCATGTTCACCCCCTGGGAGGTGAGGGGAGCAGTGAGCAGCAGCAGTGGCCGTGCCCGGGAATCATTTTGGTGATTTAACCCCCAATCAGGCATTTACCTTTTCTTATGACTTGTAATTAATGGAAATGTACATTTGGTATGTCAACTATATTGTCCACAAAGATAGTATGTTCCTGCAACCAATGTTAGCATGCTCGCCCGGTCAATGACACATGGTTACATGCTAACGGGGGAAATATATGCTAGTTAGCATGTATTTCCATGTGTCATCCAACTGACAGGACAACATATAGTTAGTACAAATAAAAGCTATGTGGATATGGGTAGTGTGAGTGCCTATTTCCTTCTCAATATGCTGATACGCTGAGGAAATGGTTTCCAACATTAGTCATCATGATAATGTGACACGTATGGAGACAGCCAAATCACACGATAAAATAATTCCTCATGGGTGTTTGCATATTGTGGACTACATGTACCAAGTTATATGGCAATCTGAAAGGTTTGAAACAGTAGCCTACAGTCATACCTTGGTAAAATGTCTCTTTTTAGTTTTGGGCGTACATTAGGCTGCTAAGCATGCTCTACTTATTTTCACCAGTATAACCATTGCTAGCGTTGGTTGTAGTTGGTTTTAGTCTTTGTTTTTTGATAGTGCTGACAATAACCATATGATTGTTGTGATATTGTACGCAGGCATGACCTACTTCTTCCTGAAAATAGCCTCATTTCTGTTGTTTAGAGATTTGTTATCGACAAAACTTCTACTATCCTGGTCACGTCCGTTGTGTCCTTGGGCAAGACACTTCACCCTTGCTCCTGATGGCTGCTGGTTAGTGCCTTGCATGGCAGCTCCCGCCATCAGTGTGTGAATGTGTGTGTGAATGGGTGAATGTGGAAATACTGTCAAAGCGCTTTGAGTACCTTGAAGGTAAAAAAGCGCTATACAAGTATAACCCATTTATCATTTATTTATTTAAAAGGCTTGTCTATTCAGCTTTTAAGGTCCCAGACCTCAACCCCTCAACCCCTTGTAAGAGGAAGTGGAAGTTTGAAGTTCCTTGGAGTAGCCCAGTCCATCCAGCTGGATTCGGCTGCGTATCTGGCAACCTCAGTCAGGGAAAGTGGGAGGGGACTACAGAATTTTGACCGTGACCCGATTGTAGCTGAGATAGGCTCAAGCGCCACCTGCCACCCCGAAGGGAATAAGCGGTAAAAATGGATGGATGGATGGATTGTAGTACCCTTTCTGGCCACATTATTACATACGGCTCCATTA
This sequence comes from Entelurus aequoreus, assembly GCF_033978785.1. Lineage (NCBI taxonomy): Eukaryota > Metazoa > Chordata > Actinopteri > Syngnathiformes > Syngnathidae > Entelurus > Entelurus aequoreus. The sequence continues at coordinate 35,546,246 of NC_084736.1, read as the reverse complement.
AGTCTTGGTCTGTCTAAAGGAACAGGCCTTGGAGAGCCAACAACCAATAAAATGGTTTGAATTGATGGGCCAGGCTTTAGGCCAGGTGTATCTAAATGCATCTGCCAGACTTTTGACCAGTGCACCCAGAACAGTCTATATCACCCCCATTTTATCCATTCTTCATTGGCTTCCAGTCAAATTCCGTATTGACTTTCCATGCGTTGCATGGTGGGGCCCCTCAGTACATCAATGACTTCTTATGCCCCTACGCTTAAGGGCGCAGCCTCCGGTCTTCAGGCCAGGGTCTCCTAAAGATTCCAAAAACCCATTTTAAAACTTGTGGAGACCTGGCATTCCAGGCTATAGCTCCCACACTCTGGAACAACTTGCACCAGTCCCTCCGTGATCTTGACTGTGTTGACACTTGTAAGAAACATTTGAAAACTTCTCTTTTTAGTAAAGCTTTTAGTAAAAGCACCTTTTAACTATCATGTTTAATCCACTTGTTGTCTTTTTTATGATGTTGCTCTGTAGTTTTAATTGAATTGTTGTTTTACTTCACCTATGTTTTGTACAGCGCTTTGTGATTTGATCTGTGAAAAGCGCTTTATGAATCAAATGTAGTTACTAGTAATAATTAGTACAGGGTGTTCAAGAACCGCTTTTAGGTATCATTGGGACAGACGTGAGGCCATCAGCATTTGCCAGCTTTGGCTTTGCAGTTTCTGTAAGCGCATCAGTCCTTTGCTCTTAGCTCGCTGATTGACGCTGGAGCAGCCTTGCAAATGTGCTGCCTGCCTAGAGATTTTCGGTCCCTGACTGCAGTTCAGCGCCAGTTTGAGAAGCTCTATGCTCACTTGGTTTCTTTCATTACAGCATAGATAGTTCAAAAAGTTCAGAAATGGGAACAAGTGATTTAAATCAATCAAAGTTGATTTATATAGCCCTTAATCACAAACGTCTCAAAGGGCTGCACAAGCCATCCTTGGCTCAGAACCCACATCAGGGCAAGAAAAAACTCAACCCAATGGGAACAACCAGAAACCTTGGAGGGGACCGCAGATGTGGGGACCCCTTGGGTGACCGGTGCTAATATTCTTTACAGCATATTACAATGAATTATCATTATATTATATATTATATATTACTATAAGTTGAAAAAAAAACCTGTAACACTTTTTTTTTTAATAATGCAATTTTTTTGACAGAGATTCTGTCAAATCTATAGTTGTTGTTTTTAGGGTCTACTACTGTAAATGGAAAAGTGGTACCACATTTTTTTACAGTAAAAATGGCAGCTCAGTTGCCAGAATAAAAAAAAAACTTGGCAGTGGGCCACCAGGCCAAGTGTCCCCGAAACAACCGGGGACGAGTCAGGTGGCAGCAGCGAGTTGAACGCCGCCGCAAGTGGGGAGACGGGCGACCACAGAACGGCCATATTTGTGGCCGTCGAGAACGCGGACGTGAGTGGCACCAGAACCTCAGTAGCCTGTGAGTCCTACGCCCAAAACCTGGGCGTCGCTCCTGTTGGCGCAAAGGGCTTCCATGAATTGGTCACTGAGGGAGCCGCGTGCGGGCACCTGATGGCCGCTTGTGCGGCAAGCCGGATGAAGGTCGCGGTGGCGATGATGCTGGAGACGAGGACAGCGCTGTGGGACGGCCCGCCGTGGGATGGCCCGCCGGAGACGATGAGAGCGGTGCCATGGTACAGCCCGCCTGAGACCAGGATGACGATGTTGTCTGCCGGTGTGGGCGGAGCCAGAGCAGCAAGCGGAGCAAGAGCAGCAGGTGGCTTGTCTGCCAGCCTGGGCGGAGCCAGAGGAGGAGGCGGCTCGTCTGCCGGCGTGGGCAGAGCCAAAGGAGCAGGCGGCTTGTATGCCGGCGTGGGCAGAGCCAGAGCGGCAGGTGGCTCTGCTGTCGTCATGGGAGGGGCCAGAGGAGTAGGCGGCTCGGCTGTCGTCATGGAAGGAGCAGAGGAGCAGGCGGCTCGGCTGTCGCCATCGGAGGAGCCAGAGGAGCAGGCGGCTCGGCTGTCGGTGTGGAAGGAGCCAGAGGAGCAGGCGGCTGCAGGCCCACTACCAAACAGGATTATTCCTCAATCTCTAGCTCCCTCAGCACCCTTTGGTACATTCATCCATCCACGCTGCGCTGTGCTTCGCTGGAGGGTCCCCTTTGCTTTGCGGGGCTGGAGCAGGAAAAGGGGCCGAAGCCAACAGCGCCCCCGTTGGTGGAGAGGCAGGCAGAAACCTCGGTGGAAGGAGCTCTACTTGGCCCGCTGACACACTGCACCCACCTCAGGAAGCAGATTCCACATGCCAGTTGGAGCTGGTGGGAGGAGCTGTTCTATGAGTCCAGCGGGAGCAGAGGACACGGGTGGATGGGCTATAGGAAGCCTGGGAACTGGCCTTGGTGGGGAACTAGGGAGTGCAGGAGCTTGAAACTTGGCGTCTTGCTGCGGCTGACTGACTGCCCAAGTCATAGAAAAGTTGTCCATCCTTGCAGAGATGAGCGTGTCACTTTTGCGCATGTGCGCCACTCGCGCCTTTCCGGACAAATGCCTGCAAACGATGTCAGAGGGGCGGAGAATCCGCACAGGAAGAGATTGGTAGTCATTGTTGGGGGAAAGTGTCCGTCTTGCACCCCTCATAGGCACGCGCAGCTGCGCCGGTCCCCTTCCCCGGTCCGCTGCCCGAGCCCTCACGTACCGGGTGGTGTGATGTCATCATGGTGCGACGAGTCACTTTTGCCATAAGCTGCCCCCATGCCACCATAGCGTCGGAAGGGAGATCGTCTTCTGACAGCTCTGCTTCGTCCTCGCACTCCCACGGCTGGGTGTTTGCTTTGAGCTCCAGGGGGATCCTTTGCTTGTCCTTATTGGAAAGGAACACTTCGTCTGGCTGGGTCAATCTGTTACGTCGGGAAGGCATGGTTGCGATGGTGGTGTTCCCTCCAATGCAGAAAGAAAGCAGAAGCAGCGTGCAGGTAGGATTGAGCTTTCATTATTTAAGGCAGGACAAAAATACAAAAGCTCAGACGTTAAACAAGCGTGGAGCAGCAAATCAAATAGTCCCCAAGGGTGAACAGCGAGGAATACTAGAGTGTGGAAAAAAAACTTGAACGAGATGAAAAAGCAGAAGAAACATAAATGCGAGCATTGACCCAGAAACTAAACTAAAACACCTGGTGGGAACACTAATTACTAAACAAAGGCAGGTGTGGAGACTTAGTGCCCATGGAAACCAACAGTAAACGAAAGGAAAGTGGGTGCAGCCAGGAAATAGACTAAAACATAGGAAACAAGCTACTAAACATAAATCACGCCATGACCCGGGGTAACGGATCATGAGAAATATATTGTAAAATTTTACAGAAAAATTCTGGCGACTAAGCTGCTATTTTTTCCCGTAAAAAAAAAACACTGGTACTGTTTTTCCGTTTACAGTGATATGTTGTAAAAAAAAAAAAAAAATTACAGTAAAATTCTGGCGACTAAGCTGCGATTTTTTCCCATAAAAAACAGTGGTACTGTTTTTCCATTTATAGAAATATGTAAAAAAATAAAAATACAGTAAAATTCTGGTGACTGAGTTGAGAGCCCACGCACACTGAGACTGCTACAACTGGCGCCCAATTAATCTGTGGCTGGAGATGACGGCACCGAGTCCCCTGACAGCACTGGGACAAGTGCTGGCGGACGTGGCAGAGGCGAGCCAACACCAGCTGGAGGCGGTCCGCCAGCAAGTGGCACAGCAGAGCCAAATCCTGCAGGCGATAGCGGGCCGGGTAGGAGCGGCACCGCCAACCACATCAGCGGTCTCTGTGCAACGCATGGCGGAGACCGAAGACCCCCAGGAATTCGTCGACATCTTTGAAGCCACGGCGGCAGCATGCGGGTGACCGGAAGAAGAATGGGGTGTGCGCCTACTGCCGCTGCTGGCGGGGGAGGCGCAGCGGGTGGCGCTTAACCTACCGGCGGCCTCCCGCGTGCACTTCCCGGACCTGAGGAGGGCGGTGCTGGACCGAACCGGGTGCACCGCTGAGGACCACCGACGCCTGTTCCGGGCACTGCGTCTGGGGAAGGAAGACTCCGGGACACGGCGACACGTTGGTTGCAGCCAAGGGACGGCGACAACCGGGTGGTGGAACTCGTGGTCCTTGAGCAATTCTTGGAGGCCATCCCAGCGCGGACATCAGCCTGGGTCCGATATCACCGCTCACGTGACCTGGCAGCAGCCATGACCCTGACGGGGGACCACCGTGAAGCGCGGCGGGAGGAGAGGGCCACCAAGGCAGCCGAGCACCCAGGGACAGTCCTGCGCATAAAGCGCGTGCAGCGGGAGGAGGCATGCATGACTGACTTGTCTTCTGCTCTCTACAAGGTCCCGACGCGCCCCGTGACTGCGCCGCGTCGGCCGTGCACGCGCTGCCGAGGGGGAACCGGCGGGGGCTTCGCGGGAAGCCCCCCGGGCCCCCAAATGGCACCCCGTGGAGGACTTCCCCCTTTAGCAGTCGCGGAATGACACTCTGCGCTCGGCCTGGGACCAAGTGATATCAATTGACGGTCAGCGGGTGCGCCCGGGAATAGCGTGGGTATTCCCTCACTTTGCATTAATCAGGGACAGATTGTACAGAGTGAGTCGTGACACTCAAACAGGAGAAGAAATCACCCAGTTGTTGGTGCCGAAACGCCGTCGGGAAATGATTTTTCAGGCGGCGCACGTTAACCCCATGGCTGGCCACATGGGGTATGATAAGACACTCAATCGGGTAATGGTCCGGTTCTATTGGCCGGGCATCCGGGCAGACGTGCGCCGCTGGTGCGGGTCTTGCCCGGACTTCCAGCTAGTCAATCCCGCGGGCACCCCCGAGACGCCCTTGCGCCCATTACCACTCATGGAGGTCCCATTTGAAAGGATTGGCATGGACCTCATCGGACCATTCCACCCAGGCACTCGGGGATATCGTTTTGTGTGGACTGGTGGCCTACGCAACTCGATATCCTGAAGCAGTGCCGCTGCGGTCCATCTCGGCAAAGAGTGTGGCGCAAGTACTATTTCAGGTCATCTCCTGAGTAGGAATCCCGAAAGAGATTCTGACTGACCAGGGCACGTCCTTTATGTCACGCACGATAAAGGAACTATACGGATTATTGGGAATTAAGGCTATTCGAACCAGCGTCTACCACCCGCAAACCGACGGGCTGGTGGAGCGGCTAAATAAGACGCTGAAAACCATGATCCGTAAGTTTACGCACGAGGACAAACCAAATTGGGATAAATGGTTGGATCCCTGCTGTTTGCAATGCGGGCGGTACCCCAGGCCTCCACAGGGTTTTCCACTTTTGAATTGTTGTTCGGCAGGAAGCCGCGCTGGGTTTTGGACATAGTTAAGGAAAGCTGGGAGGAAGGTCCAAGCCCCAGCAAAAATTCAATTCAATACGTCATGGACCTGAGAGCAAAACTCCACACATTTGGTCACTTATCACGTGAGAATTTGCTCCAGGCCCAGGAACGTTAGCAGCGCCTGTATAACAGGGGGACGCAGCTAAGAAAAAGTGCTTGTATTACTCCCGACGTCCAGCTTGAAATTACTCGCCAAGTGGCAAGGACCCTTTGTGGTCACACAGCGAGTGAGTGATGTGGATTATGAGACACCCAAATTTACCATCTCAACCTCCTGAAAGCATGGAAGGAGGCGGAGCCTGTTTCCATGGTGACGTGGTGGAGGAGGAGTTTGGGCCGGAGATCCCGTGCTCTGCCCCGCCCTCCCTCCTCCTCTGTGATAATCAGCTCATGTTAACGCAGAAAGCAGATGTTGCCAAGCTGCAGCAGCGCTTTTCTGATGTGTTCAACCCTCGGCCCGGCCGCACGAACCTCCTACAACATCACATTGAGACCAACCCGGGTGTTACGGTGCTGTCTCTGCCCTACAGGCTCCCCGAACACAGACGCAAAGTGGTTCGGGAGGAATTAGAATCTATGCTGGAGTTAGGGGTAATAGAAGAATCCCACAGTGCGTGGTGCAGCCCCATCGTTCTGGTAGGGAAGAAGGAAGGGTCTGTACGGTTCCTTGTGGATTACTTTAAGGTAAATGAAGTGTCATGTTTTGACGCCTACCCAATGCCCCGGGTCGACGAGCTCCTGGATCGGCTAAGCACTGCTCGTTTTTTCACGACACTGGATTTGACCAAGGGCTACTGGCAGATTCCCTTGTCGCCAGAGCCCAAGGAAATAACGGCATTTTCCACTCCGGAAAGATTGTACCAATTTGTGACACTTCCGTTCGGCTTGTTTGGTACGCCCGCCACATTCCAGCGCCTCATGGACCGGGTGCTGCGCCCTCACGCTGCATAAGCGGCCGCCTATCTGGATGACGTCATCATCCATAACGGCGGCTGGGAAGAAGACATGCAGCGGGTGGGGCTTACTGCCAACCCGGCGAAGTGTGCGGTTGGCCTCTGGGGTACCACTTGGGAGGAGGGCAGGTGCGCCCGCAAGTAGACAAGACAGCGGCAATTGCGGCCTGCCCACCCACCAAGACGAAAAAAGAGGTAAGGCAGTTTTTGGGACTGGCAGGCTACTACCGGAGGTTTATCCCCCGGTTTGCGGACCTGACCAGCCCACTGTCTGACCTCCCCCGAAAGGGTGCTCCAGATTTGGTCCGGTGGACGGAGCAGTGCCAGCAGGTGTTCGAGAGGGTGAAAACGGCCCTCTGCGAGGAGCCGGTCCTGCACATGCCTAACCTTTCCATCCCGTTCTGTCTGCAGGCGGACGCCTCGGGCAGAGGGCTGGGAGCGGTGCTGGGGGCGTTGACCAGGTGGGGGGCGTCGACCGGCCCGTACTGTACAGCAGCCGGAAGCTCTCGGACCGGGAGGCGAGGTACAGCACGGTGGAGAGGAAGTGGCTCGCCATCCGGTGAGCGGTCGGGGCCCTCTGGTATTACCTGCTGGGGCGCTCCTTCAGCCTCTGCTCGGACCACAAATCCCTCCAGTGGCTCCACCGCATGAAGGATGCCAACGCGCGGATCACCCGTTGGTATCTCGCGTTGCAACTCTACAACTTTCGAGTGGTCCACAGACCAGGGGCGCAGATGGCTGTGGCCGACTTCCTCTCCCGCTCTCCTACAAAGGGGGGGAGTGGGCGCGGCCGGACGGCTAACCGGCTTGAGTCTGGCGGTGGAGGCTTGTGGAGGGGGGCGTGGTCGGCGCGCCTCTTGCGGGAAGGGCATTTGTATGGACCGGCTTCGAAGCAGCTGACAGGTGAGTGGATTGCCCAGCTGAGGCGGGTTATCTAATCACCTGTCCCCTTTATCAGCAGGGGCCGAGGCCATGAGAGGGGGAAAGAGGAGAGCAGGCACACGAGAGAGCCGATACGCACGAGAGAGCAGGAGGCCGCGAGCAAAAGAACACTGAGCTTAAAAGATAAAAATAATAAAATACTTTGTTGAGCCCTGGACTGCGGGTCCCGTCGATTCTCTACGACCACAGAGAGCCCACGCACACTGTGACTTCTACACTCACATTGTCCACTAGATGGTGACATAACAGCAGCAGCAAAATTGTCAAACTATTAAAATAACTCTAATCTTCCGTGGGTAAGATTCCCTATTAGACTCAGGGCGTCTCGTGGGCCACATTTGGCCCGCTGGCTGTAGTTTGGACACCCCTGGCTTAAGCAGTCGGCTTCTGTTCCAAAAGTCACAGCCTGATTGAACAACTTTGGCGTCGTATCGTGACCAATCTCAACATTTCTAAATGAAAAGTCCTTCTGCTACGTTATTTCTCTATGATTACTATCTGGGAGAACGAGAAGGGCTTACAAAATATATTTTAAGGCGCACACAAACACAGAAATGAGCAGCAGACAGTAATTTCTCTATGCTTTCAGTTGTCTTCTGTCAGTTTTATGCTATAATGTGTCTATTGTGTGCAGCGTTCACGTGAAATAACCCAAGTAGGCAGATCAGGACCATCAAGTGATTTTAGTGCACACACCAGGGTTGGGAGGATAGTGTTCACACTAGCAGGGCAACATGAAACAACAGACCTGCACAAAAAATGCAAGCAAGTTTGAAGTAGGGGTTGCTTGGTCATACATTTTGAAGTGTGGCAGAAGCTGACAGTACAATAATGTAAGTCCCTTTCCACCACTTAACCCAAAAAGTGGGTCAGTAGCCTGTGATCTTAATGTGTTGTCGCTCTATGTTACGCTAATCTGAGTGGCAAAGCTGCAAAGGTCTGCACATGCACAATCTCACTCCCTTCTTCCTCACTTGGCAGACAACATTGTGTTGGCCCAATCCCTGCTCAGTCTTTTGAAATGACTGTTGTGTCAGTGTACATCACATAAAGTTCAGCTGCCAAGGCCTATTGAACTGGCTTTGTTTATCATCATCTTCCACTTCCATTTATGAGGCGCTTAAAATAAGAAAACAAAAGCCCCTACACCCAGTTTCACGTGTCGTCTTGAACATCTAAACAATGGAATTGATCAACTCAATCAATCATCAATCAATGTTTATTTATATAGCCCTAAATCACAAGTGTCTCAAAGGGCTGTACAAGCCACAACGACATCCTCGGTACAGAGCCCACATACGGGCAAGGAAAAACTCACCCCAGTGGGACGTCGGTGAATGACTATGAGAAACCTTGGAGAGGACCGCATATGTGGTACCCTCTCAACGAAGTTGACAAGATCTGGAGCTCGGGTGAACCTGCCTGTTGACGGAAGGGTTGTTGCTGGACACACGACGGACTCTTAGGAAAGAAGAGTGCCTGGCGACCCATTCTGTCAACAACGTTAAAGATATCTACCTATTGGGAACCATGGCAACAGGACATCTGCTGACTGGAGTAAGCGTTGCACTGGTCTATCCACAAATTGGAAGAGGCTGGCAGATGTTCAAAGTACCTAAATTTGCCACAAATGATTGGAAAATGTGACAAGAACTGTGGACTCTCAGACTTTTGCGATTTTAGACTATATTGCAAACTTTGGCCACATCTTGGAGACGCCGGTTGCTCTGATGATTAAGTTTTATGAATTGGAGGACCAAAAATAGACAATTAAGAGTGAAAAGTTTATATTTGTTTCATTCTAATATGGATTGTTTTCCCTGGCTGCAAGCGACTTGGGAAGGTCTCTACTTTGAGACTCTCCCAGAGGACAGTGCAGTGAAGACACAACACACTCTTTCCTGTCTCTCATGGACACACACCTGTTGTTGTTTTTGTTGTTGTTGTTGTTGTTGTTGTTGTTGTTGTCGCTCATGGACACACACCTGTTGTTGTTGACTTCTGTTGGACTGACTGGTTGTGTTATCGTGTTTGAGAGCACCAAGGTCACTACCTTGAGACTCCTAGAGGACAGTGTAGTGAAGACACAACACACTCCTTCCTGTCTCTCATGGACACACACTTGTTGTTGTTGTTTTCTCTCATGGACACACACCTGTTATTGTTGTTGTTGTTGTTGTTGTCTCTCATGGACACACACCTGTTGTTGTGGACTTCTGTTGGACTGACTGGTTGTGTTATCGTGTTTGAGAGCACCAAGGTCACTACTTTGAAGTGAAGTGAAGTGAAGTGAATTATATTTATATAGCGCTTTTCTTTAGTGACTCAAAGCGCTTTACATTGTGAAACCCAATACCTAAGTTACATTTTAAAACCAGTGTGGGTGGCACTGGGAGCAGGTGGGTAAAGTGTATTGCCCAGGGACACAACAGCAGTGACTAGGATGGCAGAAGCGGGGATCGAACCTCGAACCCTCAAATTACTGGCACAGCAACTCTACCAACCGAGCTATGTTGTCCCACAACAAACTCCTTCCTGTCTCTAATGGACACACACCTGTTGTTGACTTCTGTTGGACTGACTGGTTGTGTTATCGTGTTTGAGAGCACCAAGGTCACTACTTTGAGACTCTCCTCGAGGTTAGTGTAGTGAAGACACAACAAACTATTTCCTGTCTCTCATGGACACAAACCTGTTGTTGTGGACTTCTGTTGGACTGACTGGTTGTGTTATCGTGTTGGAGAGCACCAAGGTCACTACTTTGAGACTTTCCTAGAGGACAGTGCAGTAAAGACACAACAAACTCCTTCCTGTCTCTCATGGACACACACCTGTTGTTGTGGACTTCTGTTGGACTGACTGGTTGTGTTATCGTGTGTGAGAGTACCAAGGTCACTACTTTGACACTCTCCCAGAGGACAGTGCAGTGAAGACAGAACAAACTCCTTCCTGTCCTTATCCTTCGGGTAAGAACAAACCTTCTTACCCGGTGACAGTCTCCCCCTGAAAGAACCTCCTGAATGAAGACTGCAGGGCCATCAGGGCGGTTGGAGCCTCCTCCCAGGGTGATGCCCAAACTCTTGGATCCAGTCACAGAAATGAGCTGAATGACTCCTTCACCGGGGTGACTGAGAAGAAGAAAACATCCACATTGAAGTATCTTCAAAGGAAGTGAGGATACTAATCTGACCTGAGGGAGCGCAGCATGGACCCGCTGCTGTTGGACGTGTTCTGGCAGCCAGCTGGGCTCAGCAGCAATGGACTCTGGGAGCGAGATGAGGACCCAGACGAAGTACTTTCCAGGCAACGACTTCCTTCCGATTGGAACAAAGAAGGAAATATAGTTTGTGCTCTGAGTGTGATTAACTAACTCTCCTAAGCAGCAGTTACACACTATGTGTTCCATCTGCTGCCATGTTGACACATGTGACCTATTCACACAAATATGTGACTATTCACACAAATATGTGACCTATTCACACAAACATGTGACCTATTCACACAAATATATGACCTATTCACACAAATATGTGACCTAATCACACAAAAATATGACCTATTCACACAAACATGTGACCTATTCACACAAATTTATGACCTATTCACACAAATATGTGACCTATTCACACAAATATGTGACCTATTCACACAAACATGTGACTATTCACACAAACATGTGACTTATTCACACAAACATGTGACCTATTCACACAAACATGTGACCTATTCACACAAATATATGACCTTATCACACAAACATGTGACCTATTCACACAAACATGTGACTATTCACACAAACATGTGACCTATTCACACAAATATGTGACCATCTATCCATCCGTCTTCAACCGCTTATCCGGAATCGGGTCCCGAGGACAACAGCTTCAGCTGAGACCCCCAGACTTCCCTCTCCAGAGCCACAATAGCAACGTCCTCCTGGGGGATCCCAAAGCGTTCCCAGGCCAGAGAGGAGATGTAATCCCCCCATCTAGTCCTTGGGCTGCCCCGGGGTCTCCTCCCAGTGGGACGTGCAACAAGGACCTCCCTAGAGAGACGCTCATGAAGCATCCGCACAAGATGCCTGAACCACCTAAGCTGACTCCTTTCCAAGTGAAGGAGCTACTCCGAGTCTCTCTCGTTTGACTGAACTTCTCACCCGATCTCTAAGGGAGATGCCAGCCACCCTTCTGAGGAAACTCATTTCGGCCGCTTGTATCCGTGATCTTATTCTTTCGGTCATGACCCACACTTCATGACCATAGGTAAGAGTAGGAATGTACATAGCTCGGTAGACCGAGAGCTTTGCCTTCTGGCTCAGCTCTCGTTTCGTCATAACAGTGCGACAGAGAGACTTTAATACTGCCCAGCTGCTCCGATTCTCTGGCTGATTTCCTTCACCATCTTTCCCTCACTCGTGAACAAGACCCCAAGATACTTAAACTCCTCCACCTGGGACAGAGTCTCGTTCTCTACCTGGACTGTACAAACCATCGGTTTTCTGCTGAGAACCATGGCCTCAGATTTGGAGATGCTGATCTTCATTCCAGCTGCTGAACACTTGGCTGCGAACCGCCTCAGTGAGAGTTGAAGGTCACGAACCGAAGGTGCCATCAGGACCACATCATCTGCAAATTGCAGTGACGCAACCTTTAGTCACCCGAGACGTATACCCTCTCCGCCATGGTCACGACTTTGCCTAGAAATCCTGTCCATGAAAATCACAAACAGGATAGGTGACAGAGCGCAGCCCTGGCGAAGACCAACCCCCACTGGAAACGGATCCGACCTACACCTAAGCACCTGGACACAACTCTTGCTTTGGTTTTACAGAGATTGGATGGCCCTCAGCAGGGTCCCCTCACCTCGCACTCCCTCAGCACCTCCCACAAGATCCCCCGGGGGACCCGGTCATACGCCTTCTCCAAATCCACAAAGCACATGTAGACTGGATAGGCATACTACCAAGCCTTGTCCAGGATTCCAGCAAGAGTAAAGAGCTGGTCAGTTGTTCCATGACCAGGACGGAATCCACATTGCTCCTCTTGAATCTGAGGTTTGACTATCAGCCGGACCCTCCTTTCCAGTAGTGTGATACCCCTGTAATTAGCACACAACCTCTGGTCCCCCTTTTTGAATAGGAGAACCACCACCACAGTCTGCCACTCCCTCAGCACTGTCCCAGACTTCCACACAATGTTGAAAAGGCGTATCAACCAAGACAGTCCCTCAACACTCAGAGCCTCTCTAACCCTAAAGTCTCTCTCATGGTTTCATGAGCACAAGAGAGATAACATTTGGCCTACCTTGCTGAATGGGAGAGTTGCGAGTGGATCCTGTGCTACCATTGGAGCCATACTTCTCCAGCAGCTCAGCAAATTCTTTCCTTTCAAGGGGAAGAAAGGGTGAAATGTCACTGTGAGGACATCAAGGAGCGTGCATGACTGGCCTGGTAAAGAAGATCAGCAAAGGTTGAAATGATTTGGCAGCTGACTGCAAATACTGGCAGAGCCTTATCAGACTTTAAATGTCAAACATTGGTCACCGTGCTGCATTCACTTGTCTCAAAACATGAAAATGTGGCCTTTTTCACAATGATTTGGCTTGTTTGAACGTCAACGATGTCCTCACCCCCTGCACCCTGGCCTCGTCTTAGTTAATTAATTAATGTCCTCACCCCTGCATCTCCACTGTTTTCTCTTCCGTCTTCTCTATTTGTATCTCTTCTACATCTATCGCTTCTCATCTCTCTTCCCCTTCCAGTGTTGCCAACTCCTCAGTAAGGACAGTAGCTATTGGTTGTCGTAAAAGCTGGTTGGTGACATCATGGCTCATTTGCATAATTCATTACAATGGCCGCTGTGGGAGAGAGGGATAACGTACATTGTTAATTGTGATCAAGGGTTGTGATATTCAAGTCATTCATGAACATGTTTTATTTGAAGAGTCAGCGGCAGCTTTGCAATGGATGTGAGTTTCCTCTCTGCTCTGACTGGATTGCAACTTTGCTGTCATTGCGCTTAAAAGTACAACCAGGGCTGTGCAGTGCGACAAATTCACTCACAAATGCGCCTAAAAATAGACAGTGCAACTTGGAAAAAAAACCTAAACCTGTCGCACATGCGCGAAAAGGGATTTCAACCCTATCATCCCATTTTGCTCCTACAAGAAATCCATCCAAATGTGATCAAACTCTAATAAAATGTTGGCCCACCTGTACATCATCTTTGAAATAAACTTAAACCAACAAATATCACACAAATAGGCTTGACAAACTCGGGTTGGTCATGTACGCAGTACTCCTGCCACCCTGCAGGGGCAACAGTGAGGCATATGTGTCACAATGAAGCAGCAGTGGGGTGAGTAGAAGAAGATTACTCATTCAAACTAAAATTTTAACTATCGACCCTGAAAAAAAAATCTAAATAAATGGCAAATATCCAAAATGTTGTGCATGAAGACATTTAGGTTGTTTTGTATTGACATTGCTGACTTTGTGAAGTCTTTTGTTTTCATGGTCGTAACTCTCTGCCGATCAAAGCTCGTTTAACACAAGCAGCGCTAAATTTGACCAGTAGAGGGTGATAACGCTACGCCTCAGGGTTTTAATTGTGTTGAGCCACTTTCCTTGTGTGCAATGTTTGCTGTGGATGTTGTTGAATTTCTATATACATAAACTTCTGTAGTTTTTTGCGTAAATGTATTAACACTAAACCTATTTTACTTATGTAAATCACACAATGGACATTATAGTTCTGTTATGTTTATTTTATGTTTGCATTTCCAGTCTCACAAACTTAAATGAAGAACTAAGTGCTAAGAAGGAAGGAAAATAATTCAAAAGAAAATGAGCATCAATCCTCAACAAAACTTCTGGAGCTTCTGTTTCTTCATGCTAACTATCTGTCTAGCTGCACACGAGTAGCGAAGGCAGAATAATGAAGTTATTGACAGTGCAGTGTGGAAGCCGATGTGTTTACTTTGTAAATAAGTAAAACAAGGTGTCAAAGAAATCCAAGCTGTGGTAGCACTTTCTGACCAAACATCCAAACTTCTGGCCTCTGAGCCCTTAGACTCTTGAAACTGCGGCCCTCTGATGTCGTTGAATAGCCCTGACTTAAACCATAACGAAATGGACAAGTGTCACTAAGCACTCTGTGTATATATACAAGAGTTTGAACGTGGTAGTTGAATGTCCGCAAAGTAAGAAAACCGCACTTTTGAGGGTTTGCTCAACCTCGACGATCCTTGTGTGTGACCATACACACATTTATTACTGCCAAACTCCACAAACACACACAAATGTTTTTACTCATGCCCAATAGTTTGCAGGTTAAAAACAATTTTCTTCAATTTAAAAAGATTTTCAATTTAAAAAAGATGTGTAAATATAAAAACGATTTTATTCAATTAAAAAAAAAGATTTACATGTATAACAACTATTTTCTTCAATTTAAAAAAAGAATTGCAAGTATAAAAACAATTTTCTTCAATTTAAAAAAGATTTACAAGTATAACAACTATTTTATTCAATTTTTAAAAAAATATTTAAATGTTTAAAAACAATTTTCTTCAATTTAAAAAATATTTCCAAGTATAGCAACAGTTTTGTTCAATTTAAAAAAGATTTAAAAGTTTAAAAATGTCACGACGTTTGTTTTCCCGAGATGCAATAAAAGTTGGAGTGGACATGGCGTGAAGGTAAGGACATATTTTATTTTAACACTAACAAAAGGTACAAACTAAAGGCACGCACAAAGGCGGAGGTACAAACTTGGCTAATCAAAACAAAAGACTACCACAAAAGCAAAAACTATGAACATGAAATATACAACACTTACTGTGGCATGAAAAACGCGCATGGAACAATGGCTTGGAATGAACGCATGGGTGACAAGGGTAGCAGAAGCAATGTCGCCAGACACACTACTGAAAAGGACAGGCTTAAATACTAGTGACATGATTGATGACAGGTGTGTGAGTCCGAACGTGAAAACAGGTGCAACTAATGGGTTGACATGGTAACAAAGCAAGGGAGTGAAAACAGGAACTAAAAAGAGTCCAAAAACCAAACAGAACATAACTAAAACAAAACATGATCACAGACATGACAGAGCCCCCTCCTTAAGGACAGATACTAGATGTCCAAAAAAAAAAAACAATGATCAAGAGTCATGGGAGGGCGGGAGGGGGACTTGGCGGTGGGTCACCAGACCAAGTGTCCCCGTATCCACCGGGGCAGAGTTAGGGGGCGGCGACTCTTAGAACGCCACTGCACCTGACGAAGTGGGTGAACCGGGAACGGCCATGTCCGTGGCCGACGAGAAGGTTGACGCACTTGGCGCGGCGGACACCCAGGGAATGGCCACATCCGTGGCCGACGAGGAGGTGGACGCACTTGGCGTGGCGGACGCCCAGGAAATGACCACATCCGTGGCCGACGAGGAGGTGGGCGCGTCGTCGTCGTGGCAGGCGTGGATGCGCGTGTCCTCGTCGTGGCAGGCCGCGAAGCTTGGCGTGGTGCGGCAGGCGGTGAAGCATGGCGTGGTGCGGCAGACGAAGCAGGCGTGGAAGCAGCAGACGAAGCAGGCGCGGGTGCAGCAGCCGAAGCAGGCGGGTCTTGGCGTGGCGGGTCTTGGCTTGGCGGTGCTTGGCTTGGCGGTGCTTGGCTTTGTGGAGCTGCTACGGGCGGCGTAGAGCTGCTACGGGCGGCGTAGAGCTGCTACGGGCGGCGTAGAGCTGCTACGGGCGGCGCTTGGCAGCGTGGAGCATCTACAGGAACCTGCCGTGGTGCAGGTACAGGAACCTGGCGTGGAGCAGGTACCGGAACCTGCCGTGGTGCAGGTACAGGAACCTGTCGTGGTGCAGCGACAGGTGCTAGCCGTGGTGCAGCGACAGGTGCTAGCCGTGGTGCTGCGACAGGTGCTAGCCGTGGTGCAGCGACAGGTGCTGGCCGTGGTGCTAACCGTGGTGCTAGCCCTGGTGCTAGCCGTGGCTTTGGCTTCGGCGGAGGTGGCCTAGCTGGGGGTTGTGGCTTGGCAGGCCGAAAGACCGGTGGTGGCGGCCGGGCCGGAGGTTGCGTGCTTAGCAGGTCGAAAGACGGGTGGTGGCGGCCGGGCTGGAGGCTGTGGCTTGGCATGGTGAAGAACTGGTGGTGGTGGCTGGGCTGGGCTGGGGGCTGTGGCTTGGCATGGTGCAGCTGAGCCACCCCACCAGTATAGTTCCCGGCCCTAGCCCCCCCTCAAGGAGCGGATACCAGACGCGCTCCCCGTGGTCTGGAACCGTTTTTAGGGGTGGGTGGAGGGAGATCAGGAGGGGGGCAGAATCCTCCCCTCTAAATTGTCCAAATTGTCTTTCTTCATCCCCCCCCCTGAAGTTGAGTGGGAGGAAAAAAATAAAAATTCTGTGATGTAGGCGAGGCTTGAGTCTTTGGGGGCGGGGCATGAAATTGGGATGACTGTGACTGATTAGCTCTGATTTCTAAAAACATATCTTGGTAATGTTTTATCATGTTTTTAGAGTCTTTGGTTGGAGGCGGGTGACAAAAGGAAAAAGAGTTCAGAGAAAAAAAATGTTCCTGGTCCGTGACGTCATCAGGGCTAAGTCGGGCTGCCTGCTGCCTACTTCCGCCCGGAGGGGGAGGAGCTTGTGGGAGCGACGCGTCCTGCCAGCTTGGAGAAGCCCTTCCTGACGGCTTTCATTTTTGCCGCCGCTTTCGGGAATGGAGCGACGAGCCAACGTCTTGGGGCCACACAGAGCTTAATGGAATAAGTTTTCCATTTGGCCCCCACATTAAATCTCTGCGCTCCCCGGAGGAATAGCGCAGCATTTCCTCCTCAATCGCGCGCAGGACCTCCCACGCTCCCTCGTCCAACTTCTTCTGGCTGGCGACATTCTGTCACGACGTGGACTATGGCGGGTTTGTTTTCCCGAGATGCAATAAAAGTTGGAGTGGACATGGCGTGAAGGTAAGGACATATTTCATTTTAACACTAACAAAAGGTACTAACAAAAGGTACAAACTAAAGGCGCGCACAAAGGCGGAGGTACAAACTTGGCTAATCAAAACAAAAGACTAGCACAAAGGCAAAAACTATGAACATGAAATATACAACACTTGCTGTGGCATGAAAAACGCGAATGAACAATGGCTAGGAATGAACGCATGGGTGACAAGGGTAGCAGAAGCAATGTCGCCAGACACACTACTGAAAAGGACAGGCTTAAATACTAGTGACATGATTGATGACAGGTGTGTGAGTCCGAACGTGAAAACAGGTGCAACTAATGGGTTGATATGGTAACAAAGCAAGGGAGTGAAAACAGGAACTAAAAAGAGTCCAAAAACCAAACAGAACATAACTTAAACAAAACATGATCACAGACATGACAAAAAAAAACCTTTTCTTCAATTTAAAATGAGATTTACAAATCGACAAAAACAGTTTTCTGCAAATTAAAAATACAATTATAAAACTATTGTCTTCAATTTAAAAAAGATTTGCAAGTAAACAATTTTGTGCTAGTAAAAAAATGATTTGCGAGTGTAAAACAATGTATTCTATTAAAAAAACGATTCACTAGTATGAAACCAAGTTAAAACTTTTGGCAGCAGTATTCCACCCAGTGCGATACACACACTTGCAGTCGGAGCAGCTGTAATTCGCACTCGAAAACGACAGGTGGTGCTGCTGAGTCAATTTAAAGCCACCAGAGCTGCTGTTATGTGCGCATGGGGCCATCCGCCAAAAATATCAGAAGAAAAAAGCAGGGTGGGTGTAAAATGGCGGACAGAAGAGTGGGGAACCTCCAGGTTAACTTACCGGTTGAGCATGTTTAGTTTGAGAATATATTTTTATAGAGGGCCAAAGCTGTGGGCAGAATGGGACGCTGCGGTACTCAGTTGTATGACCCTTTTCCACCACTTGTGGCAGTAATGACAATATCAAATAAACAGAAAAAGTCTGGAGCTAAAGTCGTAGAAGTTTTCTAAAGTGCAAAAATTATGACTAAAATGGTGAAGCTGTGTTTTTATTATGTATGCACTTTAATTTTATTTACAGTTTTGTTAAGAAACATATTCATTTGTAATTAATTTGATTTTAAAATGTATTTTTAGTCATTTAATTGTAAATAGCTAAATGACCTAAGCCCAATGTTTGTGTTAAATAAATAATATTAGTGCTGATATAATTTGACAAGACCCTGAACGGGACAAGCGGTAGAAACTGGATGGATGGATCATTTGACAAGGTTGTAAACTGTAAGTAGGTTAGATATAAATATTGAGAATTATTAAAATGAAGTTAATAATGTAGTGTAAATATTTGAGTGAGCGCCAGCCCCCTCTGTAGTGGAAAAGTTAGGCAGTTAAGAACCCTTGCCATAAAGCTTGACTTACTTTGCTTCCTCATCCCTGGCTACCAGAAGGCGCATGCGATTGGTCGCTGAAGCGGCTCTCAAGACGTCCACAGCTCTGATCCACAACAACAACAAAATAAATCAATATATTTTCCAAATATTGACACAAATATTCTCCCAAATTACCTTTCACTTGTGACACCGATTAGACTTTCCCCATTGACCTCCAAGATCTGGTCTCCAGGCAACAGGTTTCCTAGCAGAAGTCAGAGATAGCTTGTTTATTATTATTATTATTATTACTATTATTATACTATTATTATTGTTATTATTATTATTATTATTATTATTACTATTATTATTATTACACTATTATTATTACTATTATACTATTATTGTTATTATTATATACTATTATCATTATTAATATTCCCAGGTACACATAAAGTGTACGTTGGAGGAAATAAAGTGTACGTTGGAACAAATAAAGTGTCCATTGGAACAAATAAAGTGTACGTTGGAACAAATAAAGTGTCCATTGGAACAAATAAAGTGTACGTTGGAACAAATAAAGTGTACGTTGGAACAAATAAAGTGTACGCTGGAACAAATAGAGTGTACTTTGGAACAAATAAAATGTACATTGGAACAAATAAAGTGTACGTCGAAGGAAATAAAGTGTACGTTGGAACAAATAAAGTGTACATTGGAACAAATAAAGTGTACGTCGAAGGAAATAAAGTGTACTTCGAAGGAAATAAAGTGTACGTTGGAACAAATAAAGTGTACGTTGGAACAAATAAAGTGTACATTGGAACAAACAAAGTGTACGTTGGAGGAAATAAAGTGTACGTTGGAACAAATAAAGTGTACATTGGAACAAATAAAGTGTACGTTGGAACGAATAAAGTGTACGTTGGAACGAATAAAGTGTACGTTGGAACAAATAAAGTTTACGTTGGAACAAATAAAGTGTACGTTGGAGGAAATAAAGTGTACGTTGGAACAAATAAAGTGTATGTTGGAGGAAATAAAGTGTATGTTGGAACAAATAAAGTGGACGTTGGAGGAAATAAAATGTACGTCGGAGGAAATAAAGTGTACGTTGGAACAAATAAAGTGTACGTTGGAACAAATAAAGTGTACGTTGGAGGAAATAAAGTGTAAGTTGGAACAAATAAAGTGTACGTTTGAGGAAATAAAGTGTACGTTGGAACAAATAAAGTGTACGTTGGAACAAATAAAGTGTATGTTGGAACAAATAAAGTGTACGTAGGAACAAATAAAGTGTACGTTGGAGGAAATAAAATGTACGTTGGAAGAAATAAAGTGTACATTGGAACAAATAAAGTGTACGTTGGAGGAAATAAAGTGTACATTGGAGGAGATAAAGTGTACGTTGGAGGAAATAAAGTGTACGTTGAACCAAATAAAGTGTACTTTGGAACAAATAAAGTGTACGTTGGAACAAATAAAGTGTACGTTGGAGGAAATCATTCTCATATTCAACGTTCCCTCTAAGGTGCGCGCCTGCGCAATTGCGCACCGCTCACGCGTCCTCTGCGCACAGCAAATTAATGCAGCGCAGAAAATCAAAAATCCCATCTGAACTTTACTGTAAACAAAGTAAACACATTACAATTTATTCTGTATGATTTTGCAATGCAACTCTGTGAGTGACAGGTGACAACAAGAGTGGCCCTAATGAATAAAACAATATTTGTCAACACAGTTCAATTATCGTCTGTCGAGACACTTT
The DNA here is from genome assembly GCF_033978785.1 of Entelurus aequoreus. Classification (NCBI taxonomy): domain Eukaryota; kingdom Metazoa; phylum Chordata; class Actinopteri; order Syngnathiformes; family Syngnathidae; genus Entelurus; species Entelurus aequoreus. Next base: position 35,525,850 of record NC_084736.1, on the reverse strand, counting down.
ACGGACAGGAATTCCATCAATCACTTTATTGAGCAAAACTGTTTGTAACCACACCAAAACATGAGTAAAAAAAACTTTTATCTATAAAAACTGGTAATTTTCTGCCATACAAACCAGGCTTAAACCAACGTTGTCATCCGTCGTTTCAACAGAAGCCGCTCGCTCTGTCTCACCTGCACCAACACACGCACTCATGGCACTTAGCCAGTGCTGCATTTATGGCCACACAAAAAGTCGGATGTGTAAATGCCAGGTTGTAACACTCGGACTCCTCAATCAGATGTGTGCTTATTTTACTGCCATTTATTAAGAATGTTAATCAAGGATATTATTCATGAAATATTGTCACTAGATTTCATAAATGCTAATAAAAAGATGTATTTTACAGACAGAAAGTTACAGAAACTAAATGTAATCTCTGTAAGGGGTTACATTTCTTTTAAAGGCAGGACCCGCAGCCAGACATACAATACTAGCACATAGGTCATGAAAAACATGTTTTTTTGTTATTGTCATTGTAAGAGGGCAAAATCCCTTCCATCTATGCATCCATTTTCTACCGCTTGTCCCGTTCGGGGTCGCGGGGGTGCTGAAGAGTATCTCAGCTGCATTCGTGCGGAAGGCGGGGTACACCCTGGACAAGACACCACCTCATCACAGGGCCAACACAGATAGACAGACAACATTCACACTCACATTCACACACTAGGGACCATTTAGTGTTGCCAATCAACCTATCCCCAGGTGCATGTCTTTGGAGGTGGGAGGAAGCCGGAGTACCCGGAGGGAACCCGGAGGGAACCCGGAGGGAACCCACGCAGTCACGGGGAGAACATGCAAACTCCACACAGAAAGATCCCGAGCGCAGGATCGAACCCAGGACCTTTGTATTGTGAGGCAGACGCACTAACCCCTCCGGCAAAATCCCTTACAGTATATCAGAAAATTATTTTAATAAAACATTTAAATGGTTATGATGTCAGGTTTGGGACAGGTGTGACGCTGGTGTGGCCACAGTGAGCACGTCTGATGTTGCTCACATGTGCTCCACTGAATGCTCAGGGAGTTAGTGCGTTTTCTCACACATGAAAAATTAGAGGGAACATTGCTCATATTACAGTCAAACACACAAGTGGCCACTATACAAAGGTTTCAAATTTGTGGCCATTTCTTGTTTTGTTGATATAAATTCTGCTTCCTCTTTCTGAGCGCTTTCCTCCTCACCTCCTCACCTCTAATTCATTCAGTCTACCTTCTTCAAAGTTTGTGTCTTGTTGGTCTTTTTGTGTGTACAGTTCTTTCTTGTTGGCTCACCTCAGCCATTTTTGCACACGCAGTTTCTCACTGCTTGTTTAGTGCACAACCCTGTTGCACTCCTCCTTGCATTTTGGGACATTAAACGCCTGTGAACCTGCGAGTGGCTTGCCGACGTCTGCCTTTTGAGGTCACGACACGCCATCTTGATTTTCTTTGGCCCAACCTTTTGGCTCCAGCGCCACGAGTGAGACGTGCCGCCAAACGCAAAAGTGGTGGAGGCGGTCACATTCAAGCCGGTTGGCCTTGTGGTCACATTAGCAAGGATGGTGGCATCCAGGTGAAGGTCGGTATGAAAGTGTGTGACATTTGGCAAGACACACTTTGGTGAAACCACTTTGGGCAACGGGAGCGTGTGATTGACAGAAATGCATGATGATCCAATAACAGCAAACACAAATAAGATGAATATTGTCACCCGTCAGCAACCTAAAGAAGGTTTAAATGTACAGGGATGGGAACTGAATTCGGTACTTTTTTGGCAAGGATCGAATCTTGCCATCGGGCACTCGAGCTGTGAACCTTTCGGTGCCACACGGTTAGGTTCTTAGGGATAACAATTCCATTCAAAACGATTCTCGATTCAAAATCTATTCTTTTCTAATAACATTGGATATTGGTAGCGTTGAGTACTAATATCGGGAATTTGTACCGTATCCCTGGTAACCTGTTTTGAAAACTTTTTTATAAAATGGATCGACTAGTGGTGAAAATTAGTTTGAATCATGAAACCAATTCTAAATCAAATCGTCACCCCAAAAATCATAATCCAAAAAAGGAGATGTACCTGCGACAAAATAAGAAGAACTAGAGTTTGCAATTCCAGTAAGAATTACGTGCAAATGCTTTATATGCACTAGCTGCTGATACGTGTGTGGATGTTAGTTTGATTGTCCAAGGTGAGTGGAGTGTGTGGATGGTAGTTTGCTTGTCCAAGGTGAGATGAGTGTGTGGATGGTAGTTTGATTGCCCAAGGTGAGTGGAGTGTGTGGATGGTAGTTTGATTGTGTTAGGTGAGCGGAGTGTGTGGATGGTTGTTTGATTGTCCAAGGTGAGTGGAGTGTGTGGATGGTAGTTTGATTGTCCAAGGTGAGTGGAGTGTGTGGATGGTAGTTTGATTGTGTTAGGTGAGCGGAGTGTGTGGATGGTTGTTTGATTGTCCAAGGTGAGTGGAGTGTGTGGATGGTAGTTTGATTGTCCAAGGTGAGATGAGTGTGTGGCTGGGAGTTTGATTGTCCAAGGTGAGTGGAGTGTGTGGATGGTAGTTTGATTGTCCAAGGTGAGATGAGTGTGTGGATGGTAGTTTGATTGGCCAAGGTGAGTGGAGTGTGTGGATGGTAGTTTGAATGTCCAAGGTGAGTGGAGTGTGTGGATGGTAGTTTGATTGTCCAAGGTGAGTGGAGTGTGTGGATGGTAGTTTGATTGTCCAAGGTGAGTGGAGTGTGTGGATGGTAGTTTGATTGTCCAAGGTGAGTGGAGTGTGTGGATGGTAGTTTGATTGTCCAAGGTGAGTGGAGTGTGTGGATGGTAGTTTGATTGTGTTAGGTGAGCGGAGTGTGTGGATGGTTGTTTGATTGTCCAAGGTGAGTGGAGTGTGTGGATGGTAGTTTGATTGTCCAAGGTGAGTGGAGTGTGTGGATGGTAGTTTGATTGTTTAAGGTGAGTGGAGTGTGTGGATGCTAGTTTGATTGTCCAATGTGAGTGGAGTGTGTGGATGGTAGTTTGGTTGTCCAAGGTGAGTCAATTGTGGAGGGTAGTTTGATTGTCCAAGGTGAGTGGAGTGTGTGGATGGTAGTTTGATTGTCCAAGGTGAGTGGAGTGTGTGGATGGTAGTTTGATTGTCCAAGGTGAGTGGAGTATCCACTAGTCCTCCTGAGTTCGTCCTTCGAGCACCTTGCTCCGGCGACCATATTCAGCAAACTCGACCTCCGTAACGCCTACCATCTCGTCCGCATCAGGGAGGGCAACCAATGTAAAATGGCATTGAACACACACCTGAGTCATTTTGAGTACAGGGTATTGCCCTTTGGACTTACTAATGCCCCTGCTGTCTTCCAGGCATTAGTTAATGACGTCTTGAGGGACATGTTAGACCAGTTTGTCGTTGTTTATTTGGATGACATTCTTGTGTTTTCTAGAGACCTACAGGAGCATCAGAGACACGTACGCCTGGTTCTTCAGGGCCTGCTCGAGAACCGGTTATTTGTCAAAGCCGAGAAGTGCGAGTTCCATTCCCCTACTGTCGGGCTATATAATTGAGAAGGGGCACATTAAGGCAGACCCTAGGAATGTTGAGGCGGTGATTGAGTGGCCCCAGCCCACCACCCGCACGAAACTGAGGCGTTTCTTTGGGTTTGCGGGATTCTACCGTGGCTTCATCCGGGACTTCAGCAAGGTAGCCGCTCCTCTTCATTCTCTCACGTCTACACTTTCGCTTTTTCAGTGGTCCAAGAAGGCCAGCACGATCTTCCAGACCCTCAAGGAGAGCTTCAGTTCAGCCCCGGTGCCAGTCCATCCTGACCCTAACAGTCCTTTTACTGTGGAGGTGGATGCCTCCGAGTCCGGTATCGGGGTTGTGCTTTCCCAGCGCTCAGGGAAGGACAATTTGGTGCACCCTTGTGCTTTCTTTTCCAGACGTCTCTGCCCTGCTATAAAGAATTATGGCGCGGGGAACCGCGAACTGTTGGCGGTCCACGAGGCTCTGGTGGAGTGGAGGCAATGGCTGGAGGGGGCCAAACACCCATTTTTAGTGCTGACGGATCACCGCAACCTCATCCACATTCGCTCTGCTTAGAGGCTCAACGACCGTCAGGCACGATGGGCACAATTTTTCAGCCGTTTTGACTGCACACTGTCTTTCAGACCAGGCTCCCGCAACACGAAGGCGGATGCCCTCTCCCGCCAGTTCTCGGAGGAACCCTCCAGCCCACCCACAGCGGAACCCATCCTCCCTCCTGCTCGTATTATGGGCATTGTAACTTGGGAGGTTGAGAGTCTGGTCAGGGAAGCTTTGCGCTCTGACCCGGGTCTGGACGGCGGACCATCAAACAGACTGTTTGTTCCCAAGGAACTGCGCCCTAAGGTATTGAACTGGGGTAATTCCAGTGTCTTCGCTATCATTTATCCGCCTGCATTTTTGGTGGCCATCCATGGAGGCTGATACCCGGGAGTTTGTCGCTTGCACCATCTGCTCCCGCAACAAGGCTACCCGTAGCTCCCTGGCAGGCCTGTTGTGTCCGCTACCCATCAGCAGCCGGCCCTGGTCACACATTGCTGTGGACTTTGTTACAGGATAGTCGACAGAGTCTCCAAAGGGGCACACTTCATTCCCCTTTCCCTCCCCTCTGCTGCCGAGACAGGAGAACTTCTCACACAACATGTCATCAGACTGCTTGAGATCCTCATGGATGTCGTGTCAGACCGTGGTCCCCAATTCATCTCTCGTGTCTGGCAGACTTTTTGCAAGGGAATTGGGGCCACGGTCAGTGTCACCTCCGGTTACCACCCCCAGAGTAATGGTCAAGCGGACAGAGCCAATCAGTGCGTGGAGAACATGCTGCGCTGTAAGGCTGCCCGCCAGCCCACATCTTGGAGCAAGTACCTTCCCTGGGTGGAGTACGCCTACAACTCCATGGCCAGCTCAGCCACAGGTATGTCCCCTTTCGAGTGTTTATTGGGCTATCAACCCCTGTTCCACCAGCAGGCGGTCGAAGCAGCAGTTCCTTCCACCCAAGCTCACCTGAGATGCTGCCGTTGTGGCGGGAGGACCGCCCGCGCTGCTCTGTTGAGGGCCTACGAAAGAATGCGTTGCAGCGCCAACCGACGTCACACCCCGGCTCCCACTTATCAGCCCGGGCAGCAAGTGATGTTGCGTAACAAGGACCTTCACTTTCTGGTATCATCTCAAAAGTTGGCACCACGCTACGTGGGTCCATTTCCCATAGAGAGGATCATCAACCTAGCCTTCGTACGTCTCACGCTACTGCAATCTAGTCTTACCCAGTTTTCCACGTTTCTCAGATTAAGCCTGTGGCAGTCAGTTCTCTCTCGGCCCCTGTCCCTGTTTTCCCCCCCTTCCAGGGTCCTCGAGAGCGATGATCCGGTATGGACTGTCAAGGAGATTCTTAGGGTTCGTCGACAGGGTAGGGTTTAGTTTATTTAGTGGATTGGGAGGGTTATGGTCCTGAGGACCGATCCTGGGTTCTGGCCTCCTACTTCGCTGACTCATCACTTTTGGAGGACTTCTACAGGACTCACCCTGATGCACCTTGAAGCTTGTCGGGAGCCTCGCATAAGGAGGGGGGTACTGTTACGGCTCAGGCTCCTGCTGCCTTTCATCCATCTGTGCACTCTAGTGAGCGCGCCTCTGGACACGCCCACAGGCGTTCCCCTCCGGCTGCACAATCACCACACCAGATGCTCTTCCAGTGCCAGAACTTAGCTAGATTTCGCAGTATTGTAAGCCCACACGTCTCTAGCTTCCTCTCCATGTGCATTCTCGCTCTCCGTGTTTCCCCACCTCTGTGCTCATCGTGTGTTGTCCTTTGTCGTGTTCCTGCAGTCCCTCTTCATTCCACGGATTCAAGCTGTGAGTCTTGTCTCCCCAGATTCCCTCTGGTCTTCTTGCTGCCTTCCTGGATCTCGACCTCACACCTGACCACGGACCTCCGAGCTTGCCTTGCCCTTTCTGGCCTTCGGCCTCTCACTCAACACGCACCTTCAACAACTCCCGGTAATACTCAGTAAGACACAATGCATAGTCACACCATACTTCTTTGGTTTAGTTACACACTCTACTTCCTTGTGTTTAATAAACACTCCTCTAACTATCGACGCCCCTGTCTCAGTGCCGTCTCCTTCTCCATAGTACTCTCACAAATAATAATAATAATAATAATACATACAGTATATGATTATTTGGTGTAGAATCTTATGTGTGAATACTTGGACATTCACACAACAATAATAATAACCATAATAATAATAATAATAATAATAATAATAATAATAATAATAATAAATAGATGATTATTTGTAGAATCTTATGTGTGAATACTTGGACAAAATAATACTAATAATAATAATCCATCCATCCATCCATTTTCTACCGCTTATAATAATAATAATGATAATAATAATAATATTAATAATAATAATAATAATAACTATAATTGTAATAATAATACATAGATGATTATTTGGTGTACAATCTTATATGTGTGAATACTTGGACATTCACACAATAATAATAATAATAATAATAATAATAATAAATAGAGGATTATTTGGTGTAGAATCTTAAATGTGTGAATACTTGTACATTAACATAATAATAATAATAATAATAAATAGATGATTATTTGTAGAATCTTATGTGTGAATACTTGTACATTCACACAATAATAATATTAATAATAATAAATAAATGATTATTTGTAGAATCTTGTGTGTGAATACTTGTACATTCACACAATAATAATATTAATAATAATAAATAGATGATTATTTGTAGAATCTTATGTGTGAATACTTGGACATTCACACAATACTACTACTACTACTACTAATAATAATAATAATAATAATAGTAATAATAATAATAAATATATGATTATTTGGTGTAAAATCTTAAATGTGTGACTACTTGGACATTCACACAATAATAATAATAATAATAATAATAATAATAATAATAATAATAATAATAATAATAATAATAATAATAATAAATAGATGATTATTTGTAGAATCTTATGTGTGAATACTTGGACATTTACACAATAATAATATTATTAATAATTATAATAATAATAATAATAAAATGATAAATGATAAATGGGTTATACTTGTATAGCGCTTTTCTACCTTCAAGGTACTCAAAGCGCTTTGACAGTATTTCCACATTCACCCATTCACACACACATTCACACACTGATGGCGAGAGCTGCCATGCAAGGCGCTAACCAGCAGCCATCAGGAGCAAGGGTGAAGTGTCTTGCCCAAAGACACAACGGACGTGACTAGGATGGTAGAAGGTGGGGATTGAACCCCAGTAACCAGCAACCCTCCGATTGCTGGCACGGCCACTCTACCAACTTCGCCACACCGCCCCATAATAATAATAATAAATAGATGATTATTTGTAGATTCTTATGGGTGAATACTTGGACATTTACACAATATTAATATTAATAATTATAATAATAATAATAATAATAAATAAATGATTATTTGTAGAATATTATGTGTGAATACTTGGACATTCACACAGTATTAATGATAATAATAAATTCAGTAGCGCATAGAAAATCCATTTTGACAAAGAAAATGAAGAAGCTCTGTTTGAGCACAACATGCTTTGTTGTATCCATGTTTGGTCTCTGTGAGAGGCACGCCACAAACACTGGAGGTGTCGCCCTGGATCACGTCAGACTCACAACATTCACCTCCATCCTCTGCTGCCGTGTGAGTTCAGCTGGAAGCACCGCGAGGCATGTGTGTTAGCATATTAGCAAACGGCGCTCTCTCCGCATGCATGAGCATTAAGGAAGAACAAAGCAGCAGTTTTGTGCACGGAACATTAAAGTTCACGTTCATCAAGCAGCAACTTAAAGGAGAATTGCACTTTTTTTGGAATGTTTATCATTCACAATCCTTATGTAGGACAAGAACACATATGTATTATTTTTGATGCATTCTAAATCGTAAAACGCTAGCAAGAGTCAGCTAACAATGGAGCCAATGTGGGTTGCTCTATTTCGCTTATAAAACATCAATCAAGGTTTTATATACATTATGTAAGTATAGATGTAGTATCTAGTAACATTCATAATAACATGTAATATATACATGATGTAAGTATATATGTCATGCAGTAACATTCATAATAACATGTAATATATGCATAATGTAAGTATAGATGTAGTATCTAGTAACATTCATAAAAACATGTAGAATATACATATTTTGATCATTTTAAGCAGACACAGAGGCATAACAACTTTGACTTTCCCTTCATCAACAACAAGACTACTAATCATTGCAGACTTGATGAGAGACAACAAAGAATACTTTGGGACAAATGATGATCCAGAAACTTCTATTTTTATCCTGAATATAAGGAGGATAATCTACAAGTTTTAGAAGCATGTTTAGTCAAACACTAAGCATCATGTAGCAGTATTGCTAAATACAAACATAATAAAACAATCACTGGGATAAAGACTGATGGGATGTTTATATCTTCTTGTTTACATCAACAATTCATCATCATCCTCACAAAGAGTTAAAACCAGCGTCTTGTTGTGTCTTTCTGGCCATCTGCGGGTCTAAGTTGGATGTCAAAGTTGAACAACTTGTTGGTTTATGTCCACAACCTTCTACTATCCAGCTGAGACATGATTTATAACTTTCACCAACTCAGAGGCCATGCAGCAGCTCAATATGACAGTATAAATTGAAAATAATAAATAAGAAGAGTCATTTTGAGTTATTTTTGCTTGTCATGAGCAAAACAATCTGCCAATGCAACAAGTCGAAATTGTCTTGGTAAGATTTCTTCAAATAAGACATGTTTAAGCTTTAAAATATTAAAAGAGATCTTGAAATTAGCAAAATAAAACGTATTATTAGCTCCCAACCAATATTCTACAACACAAATACAAGGTTGAAACAACATGCTTTCTGACGACGCTTAATCATTGTCGGGTTGTGACGGTCATTTCCCAACCAAAAATGTGGATCCAACGCTGGACACCAACGTTGTCTCAATTTACAAAGACAACGGTTTTGCAATGTTGTTTCAACATCAGTTTTAAAAAACATGAATGTATAATCAATGTTGCATCAATGTCAGTTTTAAAAAACATGTACGTATAATCAACGTTGTATCAATGTCAATTTTAAAAAACATGTACGTATAATCAATGTTGTATCAATGTCAGTTTTAAAAACATGTATGTATAATCAATGTTGCATCAATGTCAGTTTTAAAAAACATGTACGTATAATCAATGTTGTATCAATGTCAGTTTTAAAAACATGTATGTATAATCAATGTTGCATCAATGTCAATTTTAAAAAACATGTATGTATAAACAATGTTATATCAATGTCAGTTTTAAAAAACATGTATGTATAAACAATGTTGTATCAACGTCAATTTTAAAAAACATGTATGTATAAACAATGTTGTATCAATGTCAGTTTTATAAAAACATGTATGTATAAACAACGTCGTATCAATGTCAGTTTTAAAAAACATGTATGTATAATTAACATTGTATCAATGTCAGTTTTAAAACATGCATGTATAATCAACGTTGTATCAATGTCAGTTTTAAAACATGTACGTATAATCAATGTTGTATCAATGTCAGTTTTAAAAAACATGCACGTACAATCAATGTTGCATCAATGTCAGTTTTAAAAAATATGTACGTATAATCAATGTTGTATCAATGTCAATTTAAAAAAAAACATGTACGTAAAATCTAAGTTGTATTAATGTCAGTTTTAAAAAACATGTACGTATAATCAACGTTGTATCAATGTCAATTATAAAAAACATGTATGTATAATCAATGTTGTATACATTTTAGTTTTAAAAAACATGTATGTATAATCAATGTTGTATCAATGTCAGTTTTAAAAAAACATGTATGTATAAACAATGTTATATCAATGTCAGTTTTAAAAAACATGTATGTATAAACAATGTTGTATCAATGTCAATTTTAAAAAACATGTATGTATAAACAATGTTGTATCAATGTCAGTTTTATAAAAACATGTATGTATAAACAACGTTGTATCAATGTCAGTTTCAAAAAACATGTACGTATAGTTAACATTGTATCAATGTCAGTTTAAAAAAATATGTACGTATAATCAACGTTGTATCAATGTCAGTTTTAAAACATGTATGTATAATCAACGTTGTATCAATGTCAGTTTTAAAAAATATGTACGTATAATCAATTATGTATCAATGTCAATTTAAAAAAAAACGTGCATAAAATCAACGTTGTATCAATGTCAGTTTTAAAAAACATATACGTATAATCAATGTTGTATCAATGTCAGTTTTAAAAAACATGTACGTATAATCAACGTTGTAGCAATGTCAATTTTAAAAAATATGTATGTATAAACAATGTTGTATCAATGTCAGTTTTAAAAAACATGTATGGATAAACACTGTTGTATCAATGTTTTAAAAAACATGTATGTATAAACAATGTTGTATCAATGTCAGTTTTAAAAAACATGTATGTATAATCAATGTTGTATCAATGTCAGTTTTAAAAAACATGTATGTATAAACAATGTTGTATCAATGTCAGTTTTAAAAAACATATGTATAAACAACGTTATCTTCTTCTTTTCGTGTCTTTGAAGCATGTGGTTATATGACAGTTTCCCATTTCTTTACACAGTCTTTTGCATTGTCATTGAACTCTGCGAGATCTTTTAAGCTGCACTGGTTGGGTAGCAGAGGACATACAAGGCAGTGCTGCATCGTGTGGTCCTCTTCTCCGCATTCGCAGGTGGTTGGGCCGGTTTTGTAGCCCCATCTGGCCATAGCAGCTTTTGATCGCCCTGTTCCTGTTCTCAGGCAGTTTAGTGTCTTCCACTGGACCCACGGTGTTTCTGACCCGGGGGGCAGGTCTTCAGAAGGGGGGATTCCCATGTCAATAGGAGGGGGGTCTTTCTGTAATTTTTGTGTCCATAGCTGGAGTCTGGTTTCTTCCTGAGATGTTGTTAGGGGCTGGACATTGCTGAGGAAGCTTCTCCTTGACTTCAGACGTTGGGCTGAGGGTTCACGTCCATAGAGGAGGTGGCGTTCATCACTGGTAGCTTTTGTGAACTCTACTCGGCTGGCAACTTCCCGTCTCACGTCTGCAGGGGCAATGCCAGCGAGGAGATGTAGGTTGTTCAGGTTGGTAGGCTTCAAGCAACCAGTGATCAAGTGGCAGGTGTTGTTCAGTGCTGGGTCGAGTTTCTTGGCATGGGTTGATCTCTCCCAGACAGGACATGCATACTCCGCCGAGGAATAGCACAAGGCCAAGGCAGTACATCTTAGTGTGTGTGCTGTGGCTCCCCATTTGGAATTTGTCCGTTTCCGTAAGATGTTGTTTCGGGAGCTGACTTTCAGTTTGGTGTTTTTGATGTGTTCCTTGAAGGAGAGGGTGCGGTCCAGGGTTACGCCAAGGTAGACAGGGTTGGTACAATTCTCAAGTGGTGTTCCAGACCATTTGATGTTAAGAGGTCGGTTCGCATCCCGGTTCCTGAGATGGAACGAGCAGACTTGGGTTTTCGCAAGGTTTGCGTGTAGATGGTGTTGCTCGTAGTAGAGGAGTAGCTCATCTAGAGCTGAGGTGAGGTTTGCTTCTACCGCTTCAAACGTACTCTCTTGAGATGTTAAACAGAGGTCATCAGCGTATATGAATCGTGCAGTGTTCTGGTCCATTGGCTGGTCGTTGGTATAGATGTTATAAAGTAGTGGAGCCAGCACACTACCTTGAGGTAGGCCGTTCTTCTGTCGTCGCCAGCGACTTTGCTTGTTGTTTAAAGTAACATAGAAGCGCCTGTCTTTCAAGAGGACTCCAATGAGGTCTGTGAGTGCCAGATCTTTTGTCATCTCCAGGGTCTTTTTTAGGAGGAGGCGGTGATTCACAGTGCCGTACGCGGCAGACAGATCGACGAAGACGGCACCTGTTACCAGTCCATTCTGAAACCCATCCTCAATATGTTGGGTGAGATTCAGAAGTTGGCTTGTTGTGGATTTGCCAGGTCGGAATCCAGCTTGTTGGGGGATGATGGCAGGTTCAGCAACTGGGGCCAGCCTGTTGAGAATCAGGCGCTCAAAGAGTTTATATGGGTGACATAGCAGGGAGATTGGACGGAAACTTTTTGCATGGGATGGATCTTTACCCAGTTTGAGAAGAGCTATAATTCAGTTTTTTCTCCAGATCTTTAGGATGGTTCTGGTCAGCATGCAGTTGTTCATCAGGTCGAGGATCCATTTCCGTGTCAGAGGTCCAAAGTGTTTGATCTCTTCAGTGAAAATGTTGTCCTGGCCGATGGCTTTACCGGTCTTAAGGGCATTGATGCTGGTATTGAGCTCTTCAGGGGAGAACGGCTCAGTCAGTCCGGTGGTTTGGGAGTACTGAAGTCGGTCTACCTTTGGTCTTGGCTGTTTGGTTTTGGATTTTCCATTGAGCAGCAGCTGATGAGCAACTTGGTTGGCAGTGGTGGTATACTGTTGCTGTGTTGGGGTTGACGGGTCATTGCTGATTTTTCGGATCAGGCTCCATGCCTTTTTGCTGTTTTTCGCCATATCAGTTGTCTCCATCAGGTTTTGCCATTTCCTTTGGCGGCATTCTGATAGGGAAGTCATGAGGCTCTCACCTACTTCGATGGTGCTTTCAGCAAAAGGGTCAGACTCATAAAGCTGTTGGTATTGCTCATATAGTTTGCTGTTATGGGTATCAAGTCCAGGTATGTATTGAGTGCGGCAGCTTCTTGGGATGTTCTTTCGGGCTGCCTTGTGCACGAGCTTAGTGAAGTTGTCATAGCTATTGGGGTCCGCTGGGAGATGGGCAATCTTCCTTTCGAGGTCTTCTTGGAAGCCAGGCCAGTTCGCTTTCCCGAAGTTGAATCTTCTCCGGAATGGGACAGTGGCTGGGGTGATTGCAGCGTTGAGTGTAATGCCAATGGGACGGTGTTGGGTTTTTGGCAGGGGCTCCAATACCAGCTTCTTGCTGACTCCAGTGATGTTATGACTGACAAACACTATATCAGGGTTGTATCCTGCTTTCCATCGCCCGCTGTTGAATGACTTTGGTTGTTTGGCATCGTGGATCAGATTTAGCTGGTTTATTTCTGCCCATGCCTCCACTGCATCTCCATCTGCGTTGTTATTAGCATATCCCCATTGTGTGCTGTGGCTGTTGAAGTCTCCAATCACAATCTTTGGTTTTCCAGATGTTGGTATTTCTGGCATCATGAACGGTGTGGGAGGTGGTTTGTAAACTGAGGTGATGGTAATTCCTCCGAGCTCAGCAGTTAGGACTTCGATGTCATTTTCATCGCTCTTTGATGTTGATTCGATGATCAGCCCATTTTTCGCTAGCATGATGCTTCCATGTTTCTCATGTGGTCTTTCTATGAGGGTGGTCATTCCTTCCACACGAGGGCGAGGGTGTTTAGGCCCACGATGGGTTTCTTGCAGGCAAAGAATATCGCACTGATGCTCTCTGCAGAGTTTTGCAATAAGTTATTCCTTAGTTGCAGAAAGTCCTTCAATATTCAGAGATATAATGGTCAATGCTGGCCTTTGGGGCGGGCGTTGACCTCTCTTCATGCTCATACTGGCATTCGTTGAGCTTCTGGACATCGCTTGTCTTTCGGCTTGGCTTCAAAGTCGGGGGTCATGGTAGAAGCGTCCACGTCGCGACCCCTGCCAAGTGATAATTGCTATTGCTTGCGAATTCTACCAAACACTTTGAAGCCAAGCCGAACAACGTTATATCAATGTCAGTTTTAAAAAAACATGTACGTATAATCAATGTTATATCAATGTCAGTTTTAAAAAACATGTATGCATAAACAATGTTGTATCAATGTCAGTTTTATAAAAACATGTATTTATAAACAACGTTGTATCAATGTCAGTTTTAAAAAACATGTACGTATAATTAACATAGTATCAATGTCAGTTTTAAAACATGTATGTATAATCAACGTTGTATCAATGTCAGTTTTAAAACAAGTATGTATAATCAATGTTGTATCAATGTCAGTTTTAAAAAACATGTACGTATAATCAATGTTGTATCAATGTCAGTTTCAAAAACATGTACGTATAATCAATGTTGTATCAATGTCAGTTTAAAAAAAACATGTACGTATAATCAATGTTGTATCAATGTCAGTTTTAAAAAACATGTACGTATAATCAACGTTGTATCAGTGTCAGTTTTAAAAAACATATACGTATAATCAATGTTGTATCAATGTCAGTTTTAAAAAACATGTACGTAAAATCAACGTTGTAGCAATGTCAATTTTAAAAAACATGTATGTATAAACAATGTTGTATTAATGTCAGTTTTAAAAAACATGTATGTATAAACAATGTTGTATCAATGTTTTAAAAAATATGTATGTATAAACAATGTTGTATCAATGTCAGTTTTAAAAAACATGTACGTATAATCAATGTTGTATCAATGTCAGTTTCAAAAACATGTACGTATAATCAATGTTGTATCAATGTCAGTTTAAAAAAAACATGTACGTATAATCAATGTTGTATCAATGTCAGTTTTAAAAAACATGTACGTATAATCAACGTTGTATCAGTGTCAGTTTTAAAAAACATATACGTATAATCAATGTTGTATCAATGTCAGTTTTAAAAAACATGTACGTAAAATCAACGTTGTAGCAATGTCAATTTTAAAAAACATGTATGTATAAACAATGTTGTATTAATGTCAGTTTTAAAAAACATGTATGCATAAACAATGTTGTATCAATGTTTTAAAAAATATGTATGTATAAACAATGTTGTATCAATGTCAGTTTTAAAAAACATGTATGTATAATCAATGTTGTATCAATGTCAGTTTTAAAAAACATGTATGTATAAACAATGTTGTATCAATGTCAGTTTTAAAAAACATGTATGTATAAACAATGTTGTATCAATGTCAGTTTTAAAAAACATGTATGTATAAACAATGTTGTATCAATGTCAGTTTTAAAAATCATGTATGTATAAACAATGTTGTATCAATGTCAGTTTTAAAAAAACATGTATGTATAAACAATGTTGTATCAATGTCAGTTTTAAAAAACATATGTAAAAACAACGTTGTATCAATGTCAGTTTTAAAAAAACATGTACGTTTAATCAATGTTGTATCAATGTCAGTTTTGAAAAGAAATGTATGTATGTCAAAACGTGATCTTGGGGTGTTGTGTTTTGCCGGAATGCAAAGGAAAGTTGGCGCGGGCAAGGCGGGAAGGTAAGGACATGTTTATTTTTACACTAACAAAAAGAACAAACGAAAAGCGCGCACAAGGCAGAAGTACAAAAACTTGGCTAATGAAACAAAAACTTGCACAAAGGCAAAAACTATAAACATGAAATATACAAACTTACTGTGGCATGAAAAAACGTGCAGGGAACAATGGCTTGGAATGAAAGGTAGCACAGGTAGTAAGGATAATGTCACCCGAACGATCAACAGAAAAAGACAGGCTTAAATAACAGTGACATGATTAGTGACAGGTGCGCGAGTGCAAAGCGTGAGACAGGTGCGTGACATGAGGACAGGTGAAAACTAATGGGTTGTCATGGAAACAAAAACAATGGAGCGTAAACAGAAACTAAAGAGTCCAAAAACCAAACATAACTAAACAAAACAAAACATGATCCAAAAGACATGACAATGTATAATCAATGTTGTATCAATGTCAGTTTTAAAAAACATGTACGTACAATCAACGTTGTATCAATGTCAGTTTTAAAAAATATGTCTGTACAATCAACGTTGTATCAATGTCAGTTTTAAAAAACATGTATGTATAATCAATGTTGTATCAATGTCAGTTATAAAAAACATGTACGTATAATCAATGTTGTATCAATGTCAATTTTAAAACATGTATGTACAATCAATGTTGTATCAATGTCAATTTAAAAAAAACATGTACGAATATTCAACGTTGTATCAATGTCAGTTTTAAAAAAAACATGTACGTATATCAACATTGTATCAATGTCAGTTTTAAAAAACATGTATGTATAATCAATGTTGTATCAATGTCAGTTTTAAAACATGTATGTATAATCAACGTTGTATCAATGTCAGTTTAAAAAAAAACATGTACGTATATCAACATTGTATCAATGTCAGTTTTAAAAAACATGTATGTATAATCAATGTTGTATCAATGTCAGTTTTAAAACATGTATGTATAATCAACGTTGTATCAATGTCAGTTTTTAAAAAAACATGTACGTATATCAACATTGTATCAATGTCAGTTTAAAAAAACATGTATGTATAATCAATGTTGTATCAATGTCAGTTTTAAAACATGTATGTATAATCAATGTTGTATCAATGTCAGTTTTAAAAACATGTATGTATAATCAATGTTCTATCAATGTCAGTTTTAAAAAAATTTATGTATAATCAATGTTGTATCAATGTCAGTTTTAAAAACATGTATGTATAATCAATGTTGTATCAATGTCAGTTTTAAAACATGTATGTATAATCAATGTTGTATCAATGTCAATTTAAAAAAACATGTACCGTATTTTTCGGATTATAAATCGCTCCGGAGTATACGTCGCACCGGCCGAAAATGCATAATAAAGAAGGAAAAAAACATATATAAGTCACACTCGAGTATAAGTCGCATTTTTGGGGGAAATGTATTTGATAAAATCCAACACCACGAATAGACATTTGAAAGGCAATTTAAAATAAATAAAGAATAGTGAACAACAGGCTGAATAAGTGTACGTTATATGACGCATAAATAACCAACTGAGAACGTGCCTGGTATGTTAAAGTAACATATTATGGTAAGAGTCATTCAAATAACTATAACATATAGAACATGCTATACGTTTACCAAACAATCTGTCAGTCCTTTATTTATTTATTTTTTATCGTGTTCTGTTTGTGTTGTGTTGTGTTTGCTCGGTACTCGTATTATCTTTTAACCTGCCCATTGTATAGCACTTTAGTGGTAAATTTTAAATGTGCTTTATAAATAAAGTTGATTTGATTTGATTTAATTTGACTCCTGATCGCTAAATCCGATGAAATCTTCTTCCTCGTTTTCGCTCCTGGTATGCGCCGCTTCCTTTCTTTCTGCTGCTCGATCGCCGTTTTCTGCTGCATATTTCACTACGTCCAGCTTGTAATCTGCAGTATATGATTTCCTTTTCGGTGCAATTTTTGTTCAGCCCTTCTCAGTTTTTATAAGTTACTGCCAATGTTGAAATGATCCATTTTAATAGCTACGGACATAGTAGCAGTTAGCATCCCATGACCCACAATGCACTTCTGCCATGACGCACAATGCACTTCTGCCATGACCCGCCCCGCCGAATTCTTATTGGTTGACGTGTGTGTGACGATTGCTAACGTGTGTGACGATTGCTGACATTTGCTTCGTCTCTTACGCGAATGAGATAAATAATATTATTTGATATTTTACGGTAATGTGTTAATAATATGTATATGTCGCACCCCCGGCCAAACTATGAAAAAAACTGTGATTTATAGTCTGAAAAATACGGTACGTATATCAACGTTGTATCAATGTCAGTTTTAAAAAACATGTATGTATAAACAATGTTGTATCAATGTCAGTTTTAAAACATGTATGTATAAACAATGTTGTATCAATGTCTTGTGCACCCTATTTCACAGTCAGTGAATTTGAATCGATTACGGGCTCAAAGAAATGTGGACGCCTGTGTTAGATTTAGACTTAGACTTAGATTTAGATTTAGACTTAGATTTAGACTTGGATTTAGACTTGGATTTAGACTTAGACTTAGATTTAGACTTAGACTTCCTTCTTACTGTCATTGAAATGTGAACTTTACAGTACAGATAAGAAGGTTGCATTAGCTGTTTGTAGTGCAGGATAAAAGAGCAATAAGGTGCAGATATAAATAATTAGATTACTGTACAGATAAATATATTGCATATGCATTATGGATGTATGTTATATTGTCTTTATGTTCAGCTGGCTGGTGGATTTAGAACTAACATCTTATTTATTTTGTAGCGATCAATAAACTATTGATTTTGATACTCAATAAAATACTCAGCAATAAAACACTAACTGGAGACCGACTGATATTTGGCATTTTGACATGTATCGGCCTCTTTTTTACCGGTATCATGTTGTTTTCTTCCAACTACATCAGCAGATCCAATATCTACACATATGATAGCAGTATTTGGAAAAGTCAATAATCAGTCAAGTGGATAGATATCAGTGCATCTCCAGTCATGAGCACACTTGCAAACAAAAGAAAAGACAGAGCAGTTTGAAAATTGTAAGTCATAAATAAAATTGTAAGTCATAAATAAAATGATGTGTCATAAATAAAACTGTAAGTCATAAATAAAATTGTAAGTCATAAACAAAATTGTAAGTCATAAATAAAAGTGTGTGTCATAAATAAGTCCAATTCTCCAAGATTTACCGTCACTTGATGCAAGG
This sequence comes from Entelurus aequoreus, assembly GCF_033978785.1. Lineage (NCBI taxonomy): Eukaryota > Metazoa > Chordata > Actinopteri > Syngnathiformes > Syngnathidae > Entelurus > Entelurus aequoreus. Next base: position 35,507,265 of record NC_084736.1, on the reverse strand, counting down.
CCACCTGGCAAAATCCTTTTGACGTAAACTCCAAACTCTTCTCCGGTGAACTCCTTCACACCTCCGATCACTTTGATTCCTGTCAGGAAATGACAACAAGTCACAACACTTTTCATACAATGTAACTCTATGGTCCTTTTGTACAATAAATATAAACATGTGTTAGTACTGGACCGGACTGTACTTATTGTACCCACAGTCAGCCTCCACGCTCCTAAAAGCAGGTACACATTTCACCATCTCAGTTGACTGAGTCATTGCACTAACAGCAAGCTAGCAGAGTGAGTTACAGGGAACCAAAGAAGACGTCGCAAGGATTCTGTGTTCAAGGTCACTACACTTTTTTATTTTTTTTAGTTTGCCTGTCATTCACAATTCCTTTGGAACACAAAAACAAATATGTTTTACTTGTACATTCGTAATGTACTTCAGGTAGGAGGTGGCTAACAATGTAGCTAATAGGAGTACACTAGTCCTCTAAAAAACAGCAAAAAGCAGCAACAATACTCGATTTACATGACCTGAATATTAACAAGTATTAGTGATATTGTTATTATAAGTGCTAACACAGAGGAACTACTTTTAGCAGCGCCGTGTTTACAGAGAGCTAACTAGCTTATGCTGCTATATTGACATATTGAGCTGCTGCATCGCCTCTGAGTTGGTGAGAGTTCATTCTAGATGATAAATCATGTCTCAGCTGGATAGTAGAAGGTTGTGGACATAAACCCACAAGTTGGTCAACTTTGACATCCAATTTAGACTCACAGATGGCCAGAAAGACACAAGATGCTGGTTTTAACTCTTTGTGAGGATGATGATGAATTGTTGATGTAAACAGGAAGATATAAACATCCATCAGTCTTTATCCCAGTGAGAGCAGACATTGTACAGTAAGTGATTGTTTTATGATGTTTATTGTCAAGTCTGCCATGATTAGTAATGTTGTTAGACTTAGACTTAGACTTAGACTTACTTTTTATTGTCATTCAAATTTGAACTTTACAGTACAGATAAGAACAAAATTTCATTTCATTAGCTCATGGTAGTGCAGGATAAATAAGCAATAAGGTGCATATATAAATAAATAAATAGGTTACTGTACAGATAAATATATTGCACTTTTTCACATGCGTCCACGTGTATGGATGTATGTTATATTGTCTTTTTTATTCCAGCGAGTTAATCCATTTTGGGGGGAGTTGAGGGGATTTTTATGATGCGTTCAAGAGTCTTACGGCCTGAGGGAAGAAGCTGTTACAGAACCTGGAGGTTCTGCTTCGGATGCTGCGGAACCTTTTTCTAGAGTCCAGCAGTGAAATCCGTCCTTGGTGGGGGTGGGAGGAGTCTTTGCAGATTTTCTGAGCCCTGGTCAGGCAGAGGCTTTTTGTGATCTCCTGGATAGGAGGAAGAGGAGTCCTGATGATCTTTTCCGCCGTCCTCACCACTCTCTGGAGAGACTTCCAGTCTGAGGCACTGCAGGCTCCAGTCCAGACAGAGATGCTGTTGGTCAGCATGCTCTCAATAGTGCCTCTGTAGAATGTGGTGAGAATGGGGGGAGGGAGTTGTGCTCTTTTCACCCGACGCAAAAAGTGCATGAGCTGCTGAGCTCTTTTTACAAGAGCTCCGGTGTGTAGGGACCAGGTTATATTGTCAGTTATCTGCACCCCCAGGAACTTGGTGCTGCTTACCATCTCCACCGCTGTGCCGTTGATGAAGAGTGGAGCGTGGCTGGACTGGTGCTTCCTGAAGTCAACGATGATCTCCTTGGTCTTGTTGACATTCAGGACCAGGTTGTTGGTTCTGCACCAGTCAACCAGATGTTTCACCTCTTCCCTGTAGTCCATGTCGTTGTTGTCACGGATGAGGCCCACTACTGTCGTGTCGTCCGCATACTTCACAATGTGGTTAGTAGTGGACCTGGCGCAGCAGTCATGGGTCATCAACGTGAACAGCAGCGGACTCAGAACGCAGCCCTGGGGGGAGCCGGTGCTCAGGGAGATGGCACTGGAGGTGTTGTTGCCCACTCTCACAGATTGGGGTATGTCTGTGAGGAAGTCAAGCAGCCAGTTGCATAGGGGGGTACTGAATCCAAGGGGGGCCAGTTTGTTCACCAAGTGCTGCGGGATGATGGTGTGAATGCTGAGCTGAAGTCCAGAAACAACATCCGCACGTGTGTGTCCTTTCCTTCCAGATGTTCTAAGCTCAGGTGGAGTGCAGAGAAGATGGCGTCCTCTGTGGAGCGGTTAGGGCGATAAGCAAACTGGTATGGGTCGAATGTGGGGGGAAGTCTGGAGACAATATATTCCTTTATCAGCCTCTCGAAGCACTTCATTATGATGGGGGTGAGTGCAACGGAGCGATAATCATTGAGGGAGGAGATTGTGGGTTTTTTAGGCACTGGAATGATTGTGGCCGTCTTAAAACATGATGGTACCACAGCCTGGGTCAGCGAGATGTTGAAGATGTCTGTGAGAACCCCAGCCAGCTGGTCTGCACATCCCTGAAGCACCTTGCCTGGAATGTCATCAGGTCCCGGTGCTTTCCGGGGGTTCACTCTCCTCAGGATTTTCCGGACATCTGCTATGTCCAGGTTGAGCGGCTGCTCATCAGGGCAAGGGATGGATTTTCTCGCCGGAGTGGTGTTAAGTGCCTCAAACCTCGCAAAGTAGTTGTTAAGGTCATTTAGGAAGCTGATACTGTTGTCACAGGGACAGGGGGCAGCTTTATAGTCCGTGATGACCTGTATGCCCTGCTACATTCGTCTAGTGTTTGTGGGGTTCTCGAAGTAGTCCTGCACTTTCTGACTGTGAGCACGCTTTGCAACCTTAATGGCACGGTTCAGGTTAGCTCTGGTTGTTTTTAATGCTACCATGTCGCCAGACTTAAAAGCCTTGTTCCGAGCCTTCAGCATTGCACATACCTCACTGTTCATCCAGGGTTTCTCGTTGGCCCGTGTGGGGATGTTCTTGATCACACTGACATCCTCCATGCACTTCTGAATGTATGCGGACACAGACTCTGCATACTCCTCCACACATGTGTGATGATTATCGGTGGCGGCTGCCTTGAACATGTCCCAGTCTGTGGTTTCGAAGCAGTCTTGTAATGCTTCCATTGCTCCCTCTGGCCAGGTCCTCACCTGCTTCACTGTAGCTTGCTTCCTGATCAGCAAGGGCTTGTATGCAGGAATTAGCATCACAGATAAATGGTCTGAGGAGCAGAGGTGGGGGCGTGGTGCAGCTTTATACGCATGTTTAATATCGCTGAACACTAAGTCCAATTTGCTTCCACCCCTGGTTGCAAAATTCACATATTGATGGAAATGAGGAACACAGTTTTCATGTTAGCTTAATTAAAATCCCCTGTCACGATGAAAACTCCCTCTGGATGTGTAGATTGCAGTTCATTGATGGAGAAGTACAAAGCATTCAAAGCTTCTTTGGCGTTAGCACTGGGAAGAATGTACACTGCTGTGAAGATCATAGCACTGAATTCCCGGGGTAAATAAAGTGGCCTGCATTTTATAGTTAATATTTCTACATCGGGAGAACAGTGACATGAGACTATCTTCCTATTGTTGCACCAGTTGTTATTGATGTATATACAAACACCACCACCTCTGGATTTACAGGTGAGAGTGCTGCTCCTGTCCGACCGAAACATAGTTAGCCCCTCGATGCTAACTGCCTCGTCCGGAACGGTTGGTTTCAGCCACGTTTCTGTGAGAAATATGGCGCAGCAGTCTCTCATCTCGTGTCTTGCATATAAATCCAGTCCAGTTTGTTCTCCAGGGAGCAGACATTTGAAAGCAGGATGGAAGGAAGCGGCGTTCTGTGAAGATTAGCCTTTAGCTCTGTTGTTAGCCCCGCTCGGCATCCCCGCTTCTGCTTCCGATCAAACCGCTTACGTGTCCTCCGTCGACGGTCCCCGCTGGTACTTGACTTCGCTGCTTCACAGGCCGCTGGATGTAGCCGTCGTAGAATTTCGATGCTAGCGAGGAGGTCCAACGTATACGCATCTTTCAGTCCAAAACGGCCCGATCTCTCCACATCCAAAATTGTCTGACGGTCGTACGTTACCACGGAGTGTCCACGCTGGAAACCAGCCATGAAATTCACAGAATTTATCGGTATATTTGCCAAAATGTTCTACTTCTACCATGAGCGTCTGAAGCTGCAGCCCGCCAGGGCGCCGCCATCTTTATGGTTTTA